>NC_058081.1:301360043-301679736 GCF_014858855.1 Bufo gargarizans
AGAAACCCCCCATAAATGACCCCATTGTAGAAACTACACCCCTCAAGCTACTCAAATCTGATTTTACAAACTTTGTTAACCCTTTAGGTGTTCCACAAGAATTAAAGGAAAATGGGGATGACATTTCTAAATTTTACTTTTTGGGCAGATTTTCCATTTTAATCCATTTCTTTTGTGGGGATTCGCTTTGGTAGGCAGAGTAAGCGGACGCAGTACAGAGGCAAAAAACAAGGTTTAAATCAAAGTTCAGTGTTTATTCACACATAGCCAGAAAACAAGCCAAAAGAAAGTGTTCAGTCTTGGTGCCTGTTCACACCACACAAAGTTCACAGTGCAAAAAGACGTCACCTGGTCAGCAGATGATTTTCACCCAGAGTCCGCAGCAGTCTTTAGTGGCCTGTTTCCCCAGCCTATGGCTCACACAAACAGATCCCTCAGTGTCTCAAACCACAGACTCCTCAGCTCCTCTGTCATGGAGGATAATCCACCACCTGAACATGCTGGCTGGGTTTTTTATATTCCAGCCAAAACCCGGCCTGGAACCGTGGGGAACAGCCACCCACCCTGCTCTTTGGCTGCTCCCAATAAGAACCGGCCCGGATTGGCTTTACAGCCATTCTAACAGTTGAAGTGTCAGATTGCACTACAGACCTGACACTTCAGGGAAAAACCCGGTTCTTACCTCACCGAGGCCAGGAACCTCGGTGACACGTATCTTCCGTCAAAGACGGCTCCTTGTTCCTTCTTACACTTTCTTTAACACATCAAGGGTTAACAAACAAACAAAACACAACATTTATTACACTGATTCTGAGGTTTACAGAAACACCCCACATATGGTCGTAAATTGATGCAAGGGAGCACAGCAGGGCTCAGAAGGAAAGGACTGCCACATGGTTTTTGGAAGGCAGATTTTGCTGGACTGGTTGTTAGATGCCATGTCCCCACTTATGCACTCTTACTGTAAAAACTCCCAAAAAGTTACTCCATTTTAGAAACTAGGGGAGAAGGTATCAGTTTTATTGGTGCTATTTTGGGGTACATATGATTTTTAATTGCTCTATACTATATTTTTGTAAGACAAGGTAACCAAAAAATGTCTCTTTTGGCACTGTTTTATTTTATTTTTTTACAACATTCATCTGACAGGGTAGATCATGTGCTATTTTTATAGGCCAAGTAGTTATGGACGCATTGATATCAAATATGTCTACTTTGTTTTTGTGTCTCCATTTTCTGAACTTTTTTTATTTTTTTTGCCGGTCAGGGGCTTGTTTTTTGCAGGAATAGTTGACGTTTTTATTGGTACCATTTTTGGGTACATATGATTTTTTTAACATTCATTATTACAATTTATGGGGCAAGGTTTGTCTCCATGTTCTAAAAGCTCTAGTGTTTTTATTTTTTGAGCGATTTTCTAGGTAGGTACTCATTTTTTGCAGGTTACGGTTTTATTGGTACCATTTTGTGGGACATACGCCTTTTTGATCACTTGGATTAGCACTTTTGTTATGTAAGGTGACAAAAATGTATTTTTTTTACTTTTTTTATGGTGTTTTTGGAACGGAGTGGATCAGTTGATATATTTATAGAGCCGGTCGTTACAGATGCGGCAATACCAAATATGTCAAAATTATTATTTTTTTGTGAAACATTTTTTTTAAAACACAATTTAATTTTTTTATTTTTTTATTTTTTTTACACTTTGCGTCCCCCATAAGGTCATACAAGACCGTTGGAGAACATTTAACTTAACTTTTTTTTTTTCACTATTGATTTCTCCTGTAACTGGGGCTAACATAGTAGCCCTAGTTAAAGAGGAAAAACATCCCCCAGAAAGGCTGTACAGTAAAATACAATGATGTACAGCCTCAGTGCAGGGATAATCAAGGTCTATGAAAGACCCGACAGCTCCTGCACTCTCCCTGCCCCGCAGTCACATGACCACTGGGCCGGGACAGGAAGCTCATAGTGCTTCCTGATCTGTATACACAACGCTTGTTGAGCGCTGTGTATATTGAAATCTAGAAATCAGGGACACCTGAGAACTGTCCCTGCCTTCTCTGTGGGTTGCCCTGCTGTCACTGAAAGCGAGCCCTGCTTGGAAGCTGCATGATTAGTGTGCAGCTACCATCTCTGAATGGACGTTCCAGAAATTCCATTCAGAGATAAATATCACCCCATAGGACATTTATATCCTATGGGCGGATGTGAAGGGTTAAATATGTTTTCTTGGAAATACATATTATTGACCTATCCTCAGAATAGGCCATCATTATTAGATCAGAAAAACTCAAACTACCAACATCCCTAATATAGGCTGTTTGGGCCTGTGATGTGTTAGGCCTTTCTGCAGCTCAGTCTCTTTGAAGTGAATGGGATATGATTAGAGATGAGCAAATTTTTTACAAAATTGATTTGCCGGTTCGCTGAATTTTTCGGGAAAAATTCAGTTCGATCCAAATATATTCGCTTCGAATTACATAAAAAAGCGTCTATTTACTGTCTGTTAAGAGCCTTTATAGTGGTGTAGAACACTTACTAACTCACATAGGGAGTCTGCTTTGGTACTGAAATACTACTGTGAGTCCGTATGACATGCAGATGGCAGGCGTCACTCTTAGAATCACTGCATGCGTCACTTATGAGGGCAGTCACAGGGCCAAAACCGACTAAATAACTCTCGTATGAACTGTGAGAGATAGGATTTATTCCTCTATACACATATAATATGAACATTCTGTAGTACACATTTTTCTGTAGAACACATTTTTGTCCACTAGATGGCCGCAAACCAGATGTATGAGCCACATGTATGAACAAATGCTGCTGTACCCAAATGCACTATATAGAGAGTATATTATTGGTATAGAACACCCTGCTTCTATCAGTTTTTTTGGGGTCGACTGGTATATCACACCAGTTATAATTATTTTTTCTAATTGCATTTGCCCCTCTGTGTAGCTGCAGTATTGCGCTGCAGTACCGCTCACCACTACTGCACAATACAAATCCACTATAATATGCTTTCTATGTTAGAAAGTATATTATAAGTGTATTACACCCCACTGTACAGCGCACCTATTAATAGTACACCTATACCAGTCCTTAAAAGGACTTTTGTGGACCTATTTGATAGCGTTTTTGTCCCTAACAGTCTGTCCCTGCTCCACACGGCAACCTTTCCCTACTCTGACAAAAGACTAAATGTAAAATGGTGGCCAGATCGGGTCTATTTATAAGGTAGGGTGTATGTCCATGTGCTGAAACTTTCCAATTAGCTGTCCTGTACCACCTGATAGATGTGTCATGGTTCAAAGTTCTTCACAATGTAAAAGAATATGGCGGGCGCAAATATCGCCATATGTTCACATGTTCGGCGAATCGCGAACGAGCAAAGTTCGTCGCAAACCGACCGCTGGGCGAATCGCAAGGCCATCACTAATTGGAAGTTATTAGGATTGTGTATCTTTACAGAGACTAATCAGTAGGATTAACACCAATTCGATTGGAAGTTATTAAGATTGTGCATCCCTACAGAAATTGATGAGTAAGATTAACACCAACTGCATAGTAAATAGGCAATTGACAGTTTTTTAGATTTTGTATCCCTACAGAGGTGACTTAGACCTGGGGTCTTCACTAGGGTTGAGCAAACCCGAGCTGCAAAGTTTGGGTTTGTTCCGAACTTTAGGATTTTTTGTACCCGGACCAGAACCCGAACATTTTTGTAAAAGTTCTGGTTCGAGTTCGGTGATTTAATGGCGCTTGTTGAAAGGCTGCAGGGCAGCCAATCAACAAGCGTTTAACTAGTGTACCCTTAGAAGCCATTACAGACATGCCTACTAATGGCATGGCTGTAATTGGCCAAGTGCAGCATATGACCCAGCCTCTATATAAGCTGGAGTTACATAGCGCCGCACGCCACACTGCAGTTACTAGTTGTAAGGATAGGATGCTGCTGCTGTAAGGGAGAGTTTAGGAAAGATTCTGGTATCTGCACTTGGTGTAAAGTCTGCGATCTACAGCATTTTTTGCTTTGGGGGTGCAATGCAACATTTTTGTACCCTGCCTTGAGCCCAGTAAAAATAAAGTTTGAATCCATCTGTTAGTTAGATAGGCGTCGGCGGCCATGACATATACACCCTTTTAAAGTGCTCTTGCACTGCATATGAGCCTGGGGAAAGGAAAATAATACCGTCTGTGAGTTCAGGGACCCAGGGGGTAACATATCCCCATTCTTTTCTGGAAAGTACCCCTGTGCTGCATTTCAGTTAAATCCATCTGTTCCATGTGGGGTGAGATTTTATAAGTAAAAAAAAAACCCTGTCCACAATTTTATAAGTAAAAATCCCCTGTAGTTAATTTGTGAGATTGAAATATAATCTCAGTTAAATCCATCGGTTTCATTTATGCCAGGCATCCTCAAACTGCGGCCCTCCAGCTGTTGCAAAACTACAACTCCCAGCATGCCCGAACAGCCTATAGGTATCTGCCTACAGCAGGGCATTGTGGGAGTTGTAGTTTTACAACAGCTGGAGGGCCGGAGTTTGAGGATGCCTGATTTATGCTTAAAGAAACCCTTTTCTGGGGCAACAAAGTACCTTTTTGCCCTGTGCTGCATTTCTGACAGTCCAATAAAACCGCCAAATACTGCAGTTTTTTGCTGAAAAATTCGAATTCTTGTTGCTATAAAGTACATTTGTGGCCTACGCTGCGTTCCTGTCAGTCAAATAAAAACATTTAATACCGCTTCGGCTTCGAATTCCAATTTTTGGGTGTAAAGTACCTCTGAGGCCTGCACATGTGACAGGTAGGCACATAAATTCAGCAAATCCATCTGTTCCATTGTAAAGGTGACATATCTAAAAAAAAAAAATGTAAATAACCTCTGTGCTTCATTTGTGAGAGTGAAATATAATCTCAGTTAAATCCATCATTTCATTTCATAAAAAAAAAAAAAAACTTTTTGGGGGGGCAATAAAGTACTTTTTGCCCTGTGCTGCATTTCTGGTAGTTAAAGAAATACAGGTAAATCCCTCTGTTTCATTGTGTGTGAGCAAAAAAGCAAAAAAATGATGATGAAACTGCTGAGGCTTTCTGCAGTGTGCAGACCGACAAGGAGGGCAGGGGAGAAGACTGGGTCGACGATGAGGTCCTCAACCCCACATGGAATCAAGGTCATGAGAGTGACCTATGTAGTTTGGAGGAAGAGGCGGTGGTCGCACAGAGCCACCAGCACAGCAAAAGAGGGAGCAGGGTGCAAAAGCGTAGCGGCTGTCCCCTAGACAGTACGCCTGTTACTGCCTACCGCACCAAGGGACCGAGCACACCAAAGCCATCTCCAAGGTGTTCCCTGGCGTGGCAGTTCTTCAGACGATGTGCTGACGACAAGGCACAAGTGGTTTGCACACTGTGCAATCAGAACCTGAAGCGAGGCATAAACGTTCTACACCTGAGCACAACCTGCATGACCAGGCATCTAAGTGCAAAGCACGAGCTGCAGTGGAGTAGTCACCAAGCATCTCCACAATGTCCTATGGAAGTGTTCAGCTGTCTATCTCCCAAACACTGGAGCGAAACAGGAAGTAACCCCCTACCAACCCGCGATCCCTTTTTTAAGTTTTAAGAATCTGATGGTGGTGGCTGTCCCACAGTACTTTGTGTCCAGCCGCCACTGTTTTTCCACGCGAGCCATCCCTTTCCTGCACAACCAAGTGGGGGTCAAAATCAGGTGTGCACTGCACAATGCCATCTGTGGCAAGGTCCACATAACTACGGATACGTGGACCAGTAAGCACAGTCAGAGACGTTATATCTCCCTAACAGCACACTGGGTAAATGCAGTGGCGGCTAGACCTGATGCGGATAGCAGTTTGGTGCATGTCCGTCCACCAACGAGGATTGCAGGGCGTTTCTCTTTGCCTCCTGTTGCTTCCTCCTCCTACTTCGCTTCCTCATCCTCTACCGCCTCCTCATCCAATCAGCGTAACGTATTCATCACCAACTTCATCACAGCAAGGGGGAAATGACAGCAGGCAGTTTTGAAACATATCTGTTTGGGGGACAAACTCCATACCGTGCAGGAGCTGTGGACGTGCCTTGAACAACAGACCGATGAGTGGTTGGTGCCAGTGAGCCTCAGGCCCAGCCTGGTGATGTGTGATAATGGTCGAAATGTCGTAGCAGCTCTAGGCCTAGCCGGTTTGATGCACATCCCTTGACTGGTGCATGTGCTGAATTTGGTGGTGCAGAAATTCCTGAAAAATTGCTCCAATATGACAGAGCTGCTGCATAAAGTGTGGGCCATCTGTGTGCGCTTTTGACGTTCTTACCCTGCTGCTGCTCGCCCGTCTGCGCCTGTCAGCGTAACTTCAGCCTTTCCGCCTACCACCTCATATGCAACGTGCCCACAAGGTGGAACTCCACCTTGCATATGCTGGCCAGACTGTGCGAACAGCAGCAGGCGATAGTGGAGTTTCAGCTGCAGCAAGCACTGGTGAGTCACTCTGGGGAACAGCACCACTTCACCACCAATGAGTGGGCCTCCATGTGAGACCTGTGTGCCTTATTGCACTGTTTTGAGTACTCCACCAACATGGCCAGTGCCCATGACGCCGTTCTTAGAGTTACTATACCACTTCTATGTCTCCTTGAAAAAACTCTTTGGGCAATGATGGAAGAGGATGTGGCACAGGAGGAGGAGGAAGAGGCATAATTTACAAGGATTTCAGGCCAGTCATTCACAAGTGGCTCCGAGGGTGGGTTCCTGCACCAATATATACCAGGTACGCAATTGTCCAGCCATGGCACAGTTCTGGAGGATGATGAGGTGGAGGATGAGGAGGAGGAGATGGAGGAGAAGGAACCATGTTCACAGCAGGGTGGCACCCAAACTAGCTTGTGGGCATTACTGGTGCGTGGATAAAGAGGACACAGACAATACACCTCCCACAGAGGACATCTTGTCGTTGCCTCTGGACAGCCTGGCCCACATGAGCGATTACATGCTGCAGTGTCTCCGCAATGGCCGCCGAGTTGGCCACATTATAACTTGTGCTGATTACTGGGTGGCCACGCTGTTGGATCCCCGTTACAAGTGCAACACACCGTTCTTAATTCCGTCACTGGAGCGTGATCGTAAGATGCACAAGTAAAAGCGCATGATGGTAGATGCCCTGCTGGTGGCATTCCCACCTGACAGCGGGGGCACAGTGGAAGCACAAGGCGAAGGCAGAGGAGGAGGAATAGGTCACCAACACAGCTGTGGCACCACCAGCACGTCAGAAGGCAGGATTAGCATGGCCAAAATGTGGAGAAGCTTTGAAAGCACACCACAACAGCCAGCACCACCAGCTGATATGGAACGTCTTAGCAGGAGGCAGAATTTCACCAACATGGTAGAGCAGTATGTGTGCACACACCTACACATACTGACTGATGGGTCTTCCCCCTTCACCTTCTGGGTCTCCAAATTGGGCACACGACCTGAGCTTGCCCTTTATGCTTTGGAGGTCCTGGCCTGCCCTGCAGCCAGTGTATTGTCTGAACGTGTGTTTAGCATGGCATGGAGCGTTATCACAGACCAGTGGAGCCTCCTGTCCACAGCCAATGTGGACAAGCTCATGTTCATTAAAATGAACCAGGCATGGATCCCACAGGACTTGTCTGTACCTTGTGCAGAATAGACATGTATACCGGCCTCACCCAGCCATTCTTATACTCCAGCGCACTTTCTCGTTGTTTTATTTTTATATTTCCCAATGTTTTGGGGTCTACCCTAATTTAAACAAAAAAAAAAAACAGGGTTGGTTACCTGCTTCTCCTCCACTGCCACTTCCACCTACACTGCCACATCTACCGCCTCTGCAACCTCCTACTCTATATGGACCTCCACCTCCTAGATCAAGATTATTATTATTTTTTTTTACATATTTTATGTTATTTAAGTCATTTCCCTATTCACATTTGTTTGCTGAGCTCTTGCCATGCTCGTAAGCACATTTTGCTGACTTTTGCAGTGAAATATAATCAGTAAATACAACTTGGACATTGTTTGCACTGCACTGTATTTGTGTTGGTGAAAGAAAATCTGTTAAATCCATCTGTTTCATTGTAGGTGAAAAAAATATTTTTTTCTTTGGCCAGAAAATACCTTTGCGGCCTGTGCTGCATATGTGACAGCCAGGCAAATAAATTTCCACGGTTATCAGGCCATTCACAAGTGGCTCGGATGGTGGGTTCTTGCACCAACATAGGCCAGGTACACAATTGCCAGGGCACATGTGCAATACACCATTTTTACATCCCTGACACAGAAATATAATTTATCTGGATGTTCAATCTGTGGCTGACCTTCCTATAGCAATATTTTGGTGGGCACAGCGCAGACTGCTCAATGAGGTGAAGAAGAAACCTAGAGTGTGAGCTAAAGACTTACAAAAGTCTCTGGCATATGCTAACATCCCTGTTAGCGAATCTACGATGCATAAAATTGGATTTCATGGGAGGATACCACAGAGGAAGCCACTGCTGTCCAAAAATAACATTGCTGCACGTTTTCAGTTTGCACAAGAGCACCTGGATGTTCCACAGCCGTACTGGCAAAATATTCTCTGGAAAGATGAAACCAAAGTTGAGTTGTTTGGAAGAAACACACAACACTTTGTGGGGAGAAAAAGAAGCACAGCACACCAAAATTAAAACCTCATCATAACTGTGACGTATGGTAGTGGGGGCATCATAGTTTGGGGCTGCTTTGCTGCATCAGGGCCTGGACGGATTGCTATCATCGAAGGAAAAATGAATTCCCAACTTTATCAAGACATTTTGCAGGAGAACTTAAAGCCACCTGTCCGGTTGAAGCTCAACAGAAGATGGGTGTTGCAACAGGACAACGACCGAAAGCATAAAAGTAAATCAAACAAAGAATGGCTTAAACAGAAGAAAATACGCCTTCTGGAGTGGCCCAGTCAGAGTCCTAACCTTCAAGTCAATGGGTCTGCAAAAAAAACGGAACACATACGGAAATGCATCCGTATGTCTTCCGTTTCCGTTCCGTTTTTTCTGAACCATCTATTGAAAATGTTATGCCCAGCCCAATTTTTTCTATGTAATTACTGTATACTGTATATGCCATATGGAAAAACGGAACGGAACAACGGAACGGAAACGGAACCACAATGGAAGCAAAAAAACGGAACAACGGATCCGTGAAAAACGGACCGCAAAACACTGAAATGGACATACTGTAGTGTGAAAGAGGCCTAATGCAAATGTAATCTTGTTTCAATCTCTACACACAGGTGTCTGTTGGGGGAGCTGTTAGAAATGTATGACCCTCTTTATTGTAGAGGCCATTGTCTGAGGTCACCACAGTATTCAGAGGTGTAAGCCTCATGGGGGCCATACAGCTCACAAGAGGTGACATTGTCCCTCAAGCATGAGTAGACAATGGATTTTAGATAAATTCTCTTATCTTATCTTATCTTATCAATTGGTTGGTTCATAAATGTCTGTTGTGCATGAAACCTTTTACAGTTCATTCTGGGAGTGCTAAGATTTTGCCTTTCTTGTTGGTCAGGTACCTTAATAAAACTGACAAAGTCTGGTTGTGTGAGCCGGCCATCATCTATATCAGTAGAACAGCATATAATATATGGTTCTAATTTTTGGTTGCCAAGGTCTGTTGCTCCTTAAACTTGGCTCAGAGAATCATTATAAGGGCATGTCATTGCATATCTCCAGTGTCTCTCACTCAGGTAAACCCTGTACTGTCAAGCTTCTGAATTGGGTTCCTAAGTAGTATGGAAAAATGGCAGTCTATCTCCCTGTCTGTTACTGGCACTTATAAGTAGGCATTTAGTCAGGCTAAAAACGGACTGGTCCCATTAACGGTTGTAACTGACTACCATGGAGGCATAGCATGCAATTTGGGTGCGAGCCCACAAGTCCACGTCACAGCCAATAGGTTGTGGGGCATAGCTCTCCCTACTAGGGATTCTGCAAGGGAGTGGTTTGACCCCACAGTAATCTGCAGAGGCTCTTTGCAGGTATATCACACCAGTTGCAATTATTTGTTCCAATAGCGTTTGTCCCTCTGTATAGCTGTGTTATCGCAGCAGAACCGCACACAACTGCTGCACAATGCAAATGCACTGTATGGGAAGTATATTATAGGTATATCACACCCCTGCCTCAATCCGTTTTTTTTTTTTTGGGGGGGGGGTGTGGGCAACTGGTATATTATTATTAGTTATTCCAATAGCGTTTGTCTCTCTGTATAGCTGCGGTATTGCAGCAGAACCGCACACAACTGCTGGACAATGCAAATGCACTAAAATATACTTTCTATGTTAGAAAGTATATTATAAGTATATCACACCCCTCAGTATGTCACACATCGATTAACACACCTATACCATTCTTATACCCATACCATTCCTTAAAAGGACTGTTGTGGCCCTATTACCTGGCGTTTGGTGTCTCTAACAGCCTGTCCCTGCTTCCCGCAGCAACCTCTGCCTACACTGAATGTAAAATGGTGGCCAGACCGGGTTTATTTATAGGATAGGGGGGGTGTCCATGTTTTAAAACATATCAATTGGCTGTCCTGTCCCACCTGATGGATGTTTCATTGGTCAAAGTTCAGCACAATGCAAAAGAATATGGCACCGGCAGACCTCGCAATATGTTCGCCCGTACGGCGAACGAGCAAAGTTCACAGCGAAACGACCGCCAGGCGAACCGCAAGGCTATCTCAACAAAGGATCATGGTGTAGGAGCCCCACAAGGCATGATACGTATGGTCTGTTGCTCCTTAAACTTGGCTCAGAGTATCATTATAAGGGCATGTCATTGCATATCTCCAGTGTGTCTCGCTCAGGTAAACCCTGTACTGTCAAGCTTCTGAACTGGGTTTCTAAGTAGTATGGAGAAATGGAAGTCTATCTCCCTTTCTGTCACTGACACTTATAAGTAGGTATTTAGTCAGGCCAAACTGACTGGTCCTATTAATGATAATAACTGACTACCATGGAGGTATAGTGTACAATTTGGTGCAAGCCCACAAGTCCTTGGCACAGCCAATAGGTTGTGGGGCATAGCTCTCCCTACTAGGGATTCTGCAAGGGAGTTGTTTGACTGCACAGTAATCCTCAGAGGCTCTTGGCAGGAATTGTGACTGACCAGTTGGACGCAGAACTTGGGCACAGCCGATGCAAGGGGGAACTCCCACTGGGTTGTGATATATAGCCTCGGTTTGTAATGTACCTAACTTAGAGTGCCAAGTGTTATCTACAGATACTGTCAACAGGGGGAGGCCATGATATCTCCCGATGGATTTTCAGAACCTCAGATGTTGAAGTATGCTCCCCTCAGGAGCAGACTGTTGTGCTTTAAAATGATTTCGGGTGGAAAAATGCCCAGAGAGACAATGAATGCCCTTAATCCAAGAAGGTGACCAGGCATCTGTCAAGACCCATCATGAAGGCACCAGATGATCCTCTCCTTAAGAAATCCCAGATGAACATCAGAACCATCCATGCACAAAAAGATGAAACAACAGACTGGCCAATAATCCAACATAAATGAGCTTATATTGAATTGTGTTTGTTACTTTTTATCATGTTTTTTTCCTCATTGTAAACGCTCCCACACATAGACCAGGCTTCCAACATAGTGTGTCAGTATACCGACAACAGGGGGATATGTTTCAGGTGGAAAAATGCCCAGAGAGACAATGAATGCCCTTGATCCAAGAAGGTGACCAGGCATCTGTCAAGACCCATCATGAAGGCACCAGATGATCCTCTCCTTAACCTCTTAAGGACATAGGGCGTACAGGTACGCCCTTGTGCCCTGGTACTTAAGGACACAGGGCGTACATGTACGCCCTGTGTATTTCTGATCACTGCCGTGCGGCTGGCAGTGATTGGAACCCGGTGCCTGCTCAAATCATTGAGCAGGCACCTAGGCTAAATGCGCGGGGGGGTCCCGTGACCCCCATGTTGGCGATCGCGGCAAACCGCAGGTCAATTCAGACCTGCGGTTTGCTGCGATTTCTGCAGTTTCTGATCCCCGCGGTCCATGGTGCTGAACAGATCTGTGCTGAAAGGCATAGATCTGTTCAGACAAAGTGTAAAATACAGTACAGTACTATATATTGTACTGTACTGTATTATACAGACATCAGACCCACTGGATCCTCAAGAACCAAGTGGGTCTGGGTCAAAAAGAAAGTGAAAAAAAGTGAAAATAAAGTAAAAATCAAAAAACACATTTATCACTGATTAAAAATAAAAAAAATGAAATTCCCTACACATGTTTGGTATCGCCGCGTCCGTAACGACCTGATCTATAAAACGGTCATGTTACTTTACCCAAACGGTGAACGCCATAAAAATAAAAAATTAAAAACTATGATGAAATTGAAATTTTGCCCACCTTACTTCCCAAAAAAGTTAATAAAAGTGATCAAAAAAGTTGTATGTACTCCAAAATTGTAACAATCAAACCGTCCTCTCATCTCGCAAAAATCATACCCTACCCAAGATAATCTCCCCAAAACTGAAAAGAACTATGGCTCTTAGACTATGGAAACACTAAAACATGATTTTTTTTGTTTCAAAAATAAAATCATTGTGTAAAACTTACATAAATAAAAAAAAGTATACATATTAGGTATCGCCGCGTCCGTATCGACCAGCTCTATAAAAATATCACATGACCTAACCCCTCAGGTGACCACCGTAAAAAAAAAAAAAACGGTGTAAAAAAAGCAATTTTTTGTCATCTTACTTCACAATAAGTGTAACAGCAAGCGATAAAAAAGTCATATGCACCCCAAAATAGTGCCAATAAAGCCGTAATCTCATCCCGCAAAAAATGAGACCCTACTTGAGATAATCGCCCAAAAACTGAAAAAAACTATGGCTCTTAGACTATGGAGACGCTAAAACTTGTTTTTGTTTTAAAAATTAATTCATTGTGTAAAACTTACATAAATAAAAAAAATTGTATACATATTAGGTATCGCCGTGTCCGTGACAACCTGCTCTATAAAATTACCACATGATCTAACCGGTCAGATGAATGTTGTAAATAACAAAAAAAAAAAACGGTGCCAAAAAAGCTATTTCTTGTTACCTTGCCGCACAAAAAGTGTAATATAGAGCAACCAAAAATCATATGTACCCTAAACTAGTACCAACAAAACTGCCACCTTATCCCATAGTTTCTAAAATGGGGTCACTTTTTTGGAGTTTCTACTCTAAGGGTGAATCAGGGGGGCTTCAAATGGGACATGGTGTCAATAAAACCAGTCCAGCAAAATCTGCCTTCCAAAAACCGTATGGCATTCCTTTCCTTCTGCGCCCTGCTGTGTGCCCGTACAGCGGTTTACGACCATATATGGGGTTTTTCTGTAAACTACAGAATCAGGGCCATAAATAATGAGTTTTGTTTGGCTGTTAACCCTTGCTTTGTAACTGGAAAAAAAATATTAAAATGGAAAATCTGCCAAAAAAGTGAAATTTTGAAATTGTATCTCTATTTTCCATTAAATCTTGTGCAACACCTAAAGGGTTAACAAACTTTGTAAAATCAGTTTTGAATACCTTGAGGGGTGTAGTTTCTTAGATGGGGTCACTTTTATGGAGTTTCTACTCTAGGGTTGCATCAGGGGGGCTTCAAATGGGACATGGTGTCAAAAAAACTGTCCAGCAAAACCTGCCTTCCAAAAACCATATGGCGCACCTTTCACTCTACGCCCTGCTGTGTGGCCATACAGTAGTTTACGGCCACATATGGGGTGTTTCTGTAAACGGTAGAGTCAGGGCAATAAAGATACAGTCTTGTTTGGCCGTTAACCCTTGCTTTTTTAGTGGAAAAAATGGGTTAAATTGGAAAATTAGGCAAAAAAATGAAACTCTCAAATTTCATCCCCATTTGCCAATAACTCTTGTGCAACACCTAAAGGGTTAATGAAGTTTGTAAAATCAGTTTTGAATACCTTGAGGGGTGTAGTTTCTTAGATGGGGTCACTTTTATGGAGTTTCTACTCTAGGGGTGCATCAGGGGGCTTCAAATGGGACATGGTGTCAAAAAAACTGTCCAGCAAAACCTGCCTTCCAAAAACCATATGGCGCACCTTTCACTCTACGCCCCGCTGTGTGGCCGTACAGTAGTTTACGGCCACATATGGGGTGTTTCTGTAAACAGCAGAGTCAGGGCAATAAAGATACAGTCTTGTTTGGCTGTTAACCCTTGCTTTGTTAGTGGTAAAAAATGGGTTAAAATGGAAAATTAGCCAAAAAAATGAAATTCTCAAATTTCATCCCCATTTGCCAATAACTCTTGTGCAACACCTAAAGGGTTAACGAAGTTTGTAAAATCAGTTTTGAATACCTTGAGGGGTGTAGTTTATAGAATGGGGTCATTTTTGGGTGGTTTCTATTATGTAAGCCCCGCAAAGTGACTTCAGAGCTGTAGTGGTCCCTAAAAATTTGGTTTTTGTAAATTTCTGAAAAATTTCAAGATTTGCTTCTAAACTTCTAAGCCTTGTAACATCCCCAAAAAATAAAATATCATTCCCAAAATAATTCAAACATGAAGTAGACATATGGGGAATGTAAAGGCATCACAATTTTTAGGGGTATTACTATGTATTACAGAAGTAGAGAAACTGAAACTTACAAATTTTTCCAAATTTTTGTTAAATTAGGTATTTTTGGGTGCAAAAAAAATATTTTTTTTTACTTCATTTTACCAGTGTCATGAAGTACAATATGTGACAAAAAAACAATCTCAGAACGGCCTGGATAAGTCAAAGCGTTTTAAAGTTATCAGCACTTAAAGTGACTCTGGTCAGATTTGCAAAAAATGGCCTGGTCCTAAGGTGTAAAAAGGCTATGTCCTTAAGGGGTTAAGAAATCCCAGATGAACATCAGAACCATCCATGCACAAAAAGATGAAACAACAGACTGGCCAATAATCCAACATAAATGAGCTTATATTGAATTGTGTTTGTTACTTTTTATCATGTTTTTTTCCTCATTGTAAACGCTCCCACACATAGGCCAGGCTTCCAACATAGTGTGTCAGTATACCGACAACAGGGGGATATGTTACAGGAAAATATGGCTCTTAGCCAGAACCTCAGCCTGATAACCACACAAATATGCCTAATAATTGGATATAGTGTATATTGATATCAAGTGGTATTCTCCCATTCAGTGATATCAGAATGGCCAGTTGCCATTTGGTCATTGTGTCCCTTGTTAGCATATCGAAGGTAGGAAGGGCATATTGTGAAAACATTGTGACAACATTCTCTTGGCCAACACATTTGGAAGAGATTTGGGTGGTCACAGGGCGAAGTCCATGGTGGGGGGCTGGGACACAGGAACATATAGGCTATGGGAAACTTGGGATACTCTCTCTTTTACTGGACCCCCCTGGACCAACATCACTTCAGGAGCAAGTTAGTTTATATATAAGCTTATGTGTGTATGTAAATAAGTATAATATCCCAGTAGACTTTATATGTGTGCATATAGATATGTGTAGTCTGCAATTGCATTACCAGTAGATTATATATGCTATTTTTGCATGAGTCTTAATATGTACATGTACTAATAATCAGGTACTGGATGTGAGTTGGGTAGAAGAGTATATCCAGTGGAAAGTATATTGGAGGAATCTGGATATACTTTATATACATGCACATTGTCAGCCACATTGCTTAGCAGCCAGGGAGGGAATAAACAGAGGCAGCTGTGTGTGGGGGTGTCCTCTATGTTATTTTTAGTGTCTGTATCTTTATGTATAATGTCCATTGCTTTGTTATCTCTATGTTATCAGTAAAGTATTTTTACATATAAGATCTGCGAGGGTTGTATGCTACTCCTGGGGTATATGAAGGACTAGAGTGACACAGAAAAAGCGGGTTATATAGGAAACAAAGACAACAGTCTAGGGATAGAATAGAAGGGATGGAATACAGAGATAGATATACATATCCAATTTCTGATAAGCAAACCTCCCTCCATAAGGGTGAAATTGGAAAAAAAAAATACAATTCCACAACAGTTTCTTGGTTTCCCCATTCCATAAAATTGACCAGTTACTTTCATTCTCCACGTCAGTACGCATCTGGCAGTACCACATATGTATATTTTTTATTGTGTTTTTATACTGAAAATAAATAAATAAAAACATAGAAAAAATACTTTTTTTCTATTAGTCTCCATATTCTGACCGTTATAACTTTTTTTTGTATTTATTTGTGGGAAGCTGTGGGAAGGGGCGATCTATACTTTTCAGTGATACCATTTTGGGGTGTGTACAATTTTTTAAACACTTTTTGTATAATTTTTTGTGGGAGGAAAAGTGACCGAAAAACGACAAATGGACCATTTTTACTTTGGGATAACATTTTTTTTTATATTTTAACAGTATGGGCATTTTTGCATGTTTTATTTTTCTTTTTGGCAAAAATGGAAGTGATTAGAATTTTAATATTTTTTTATTTATTTTTTTATTTATGGAAAAAATTTTCTACACTTTTTTTATAGTGCCATAGGGAACCATGACAAGCAATCATAGACTCCAAGCTAATGCATTAGAGTCTATGAGGATTTTACTGTATTTCTATAGAGGGGCTTCATACAAACTACTATACAACAGCCTCCTGTCACACAGAAGAACAGGGGATGCTACTAACACACTCTTGCTCAACGGATCTCTACCAGGAGGAGCCATGGCACACCCAAAAGTGTGCGCTTCTGGGTTTTCAGCATTTAGATGCCTGTGGTCAGGATTGATCACAGCAGTGTTAAATGTCTGCAATCGGCATTACCGACGGTCATGAACATTAGCCACGGATCCCTGCTATATGAAACAGCAGACACCTTGCAACTATGGAGCCTGCTTCAGTCAGGAGTGGTCGCTATCTTTAAAGTCCTGACCACTGACATAAATAGCCGTTTGATAGTCAGGGAGGGGTTAATTCCACCCTCAACCAACAAGACCAGTACAAAGAAACATACTTATCTGCTTCCAGCTATGCAGTTTTGGCTCCCTAGCTTCCATGCTGTATGCACTGCATTTCTGGTCAACAAATGTCATCAGCACAGATGAGGTCAAGTGCTCCACTGAAGTTAATGATTGGCATCAGTGGTGTTGTCTCCTTAAGTGACACATGATGTACCACTTTAGAATGCAGCTATGGTAAGTCATTGGCTACAGTGGCACACAATATCCCCTCCATGTGAATGTTGGATTAAAAAAATAATAATAATTGCATACCATCAGCAAATAATTTTGCTAACAGAACATTTATTTTGGGATATGCAAACTGTTTATTTAGACCTACAGTACATAAAATATATAACTGACAGATTTAGTGGATTGTCATGAATATATATATTATTTCACATACATAGTTTTGTTTCCTCTCATATTTTGGCATATAAGTAAGTTTATGTCTAGATATGCCTGAAAGTCTCTATTTAATATTTAATTGTGGTGAATAGTTTTATGGTTTTGAAAACCCAAACATTTAAAAAGGACAGTATAGAAATACCCCCTACTAAATGAAATCTGTGAATTTAAAATGATGAATAATTTAGAAAACATTTTCAAGCAAGTAAATTTAAGAAGAAAACGGTATACAATATATATTTCATAAATGCATACAGAATTACATTTACAATAAAGCAGCAGTATAGCAGGAAAATTAGTCTGGGAATGAAACTATAAAATGCTCATAGTCTTTAAGAAGTTAAGATGAAATGGGTCAAGAAATGGAACAATCTCAGAGAATACCTCATTGGATTCCAATTACATGGTTCAAGGGTTGTTCATAGCCTCTAGAATCAATGTCCTTCAGGGAAACAGAAACCGTGTACTTCAATCTTCCCGCGGAATGATTTTATCATGAGAAAAAAAATCATAGCTATGATGTATAGCGATGGTAGTGCTAAAGAGTTAAATCCCTTTATAAAATTGGTCTTCTAATTACTAAGTGATATAATTAGAATATCAGTGACAATATCTTGTTGGAAATAATAAGGTTTAACCTACACATCAAAAGTCCATTGAGGAATAAAAAGAAGTTATGGAAAAATAAAATGCAACAGAATTTTAAATAATATATTTAGGGACACAATATTAACCCTTTAAGGACCTTGCCATTTTTCACCTTAAGGACCAGGCCATTTTTTGCAAATCTGACATGTCACTTTATGTGGTGATAACTTCAAAACACTTTTGCTTATCCAAGCCATTCTGAGAGTGTTTTCTCGTCACATATTGTACTTAATGACAGTGGTAAATTTGAGTCCAAATATTTTATTTTTATAAAAAAAATACCAAATTTACAAAAAAATAAAAAATCACAATTGTAACATTTTCAATTTCCCTGCTTTTGAAACAGATAATGATACCTCCTAAAATAGTTATTACTTTACATTTCCCATATGTCTACTTCATGCTTGAATCATTTTGTAAATGACATTTTTTGGGGGGGACTTTAGAAGGCTTAGAAATGTAAAAAAATAAAATAGAACATTTCCAAAACTCACTTTTTAAGGACCAGTTCAGGTCTGAAGTCGCTTTGTGAGGCTTACATAATAGAAACCACCCATAAATGGCCCCATTTTAGAAACTACACCAAGGTATTCAAAACTGATTTTACACACTTTGTTAACCTCTTACTTGTTTCACAAGAATTAAAGGTTTTTTGTTGTTAGATTTTCCATTTTAATCCATTTTTTTACAGTAATTAAGCAAGGGTTAACAGCCAAACAAAACTTAATATTTACTACCCTGATTCTGTAGTTTACAGAAACACCCCATATGTGGTCATAAACTGCTGTACGGGCACACGGCAGGACGCAGAAGGAAAGGAATGCCATTTGGCTTTTGGAAGCCTGGGATAATTTTAAGTTGCCATGTCACATTTGGAAACCCCCTGATGCACCCCTAGAGTAGAAACTCCAAAAAAGTGACCCCATTTTAGAAACTACACCCCTCAAGGTATACAAAACTGATTTTACTAACTTTTTTAAGCCTTCAGATGTTCAGCAAGAATTTATGGAAAATAGAGATGAAATTTCAGAATTTCACTTTTTTGGAAGATTTTCCATTTTAATCCATTTTTTCCAGTTACAAAGCAAGGGTTAACAGCCAAACAAAACTCAATATTTATGTCCCTGATTCTGTTGTTTACAGAAACATCCCATATGTGGTCATAAACTGCTGTAAGGGCACACAGTATTGCACAGAAGGAAATAAACCACTACTTTTCCAGGTGAGCCATCCCTTCCCTGCACAACCAAGTGGGGGACAAAATGAGGAGTGCACTGCGCAACACCATCTGTGTCAAGGTGCACATCACTACGGATACATGGACCAGTAAGCACGGTCAGGGATGTTATATCTCCATAACAGCACACTGGGTAAATGCAGTGGCGGCTGGGGCATGGGCTGAATTTGGTGGTGCATAGATTCCTTAAAAATTACCCCAATATGTCAGAGCTGTTGCATAAAGTGTGGGCTGTCTGTGCGCTCTTTCGGCATTCTCACCATGCTGCTGCTCGCCTATTAGCGCTGCAGCATAACTTTGGCCTTCCCGCTTACCGCCTCATATACGATGTGCCCACAAGGTGGAACTCCATCTTGTACATGGTGGCCGGACTGTGAGAGCAGCAGCAGGCGATAGTGGCGTTTCAGCTGCAGCACGAACGAGTGAGTTGCTCTGCGGAACAGCACCACTTCACCATTAATTACTGGGCCTCCATGCGATACCTGTGTTCCTTGTTACGCTGATCATGTCTTATGTACACACATAAGTGATATCATAGGAAGGATTAGAATGACAGGCAAGCAAATAACTGTAGTAAAGTGATCTGTAGAGACTAAGAAGTGGTGCCTATTATTACTATTAGTGACCAGTGTGAAAACTGCAGGTTTTTATGGTTTTTGTTTAAATATAAATATTGACATGGAAAAAAAAATAACATCATCAATAACTCTTTAACCCTTTCAGTACCAAGCCACTTTTCACCTTAAATCCCAGGCCGGTTTTTGAAAATCTGACATGCGTCACTTTATGTGCTAATTGGAACGCATTTAATTATCCAAACTGTTCTGAGATAGTTTTTTCGGGACACATTGTACTTCATTACAGTCATAAATATGAGTTGATATATTACACCTTTATTTATGAAAAAATCCCAAATTTACAAAAAATTTAGAAAATTCACAATTTTCTAAATTAGAATTTCTCTACTTTCAAGACAGATAGTAATATTTCATAAAATAGTTATCAATCAACATTCCCCATATGTCTACTTTATGTTGGCATCATTTTTTTATTTTCATTAAATATTTTAGGACGTTAGAAAACTTCGAATTTTAGAAGCAATTTTTCAAATTTTCACCAAATTTTCCAAAACCATTTTTTAAAGCGCCGATTCAGTTATAAAGTGATTTTGATGGAAACCCCCCATAATTCACCCCGTTTTAGAAACTACACCCCTCAAATTATCTAAAACTGATGTTACAAACTTTGTTAACCCTTGATGTGTTCCACAAGAATGAAATTAAAATGGAGGTTAAATTTAATAATTTCACTTTTTTGGTAGATTTTTTCATGTTAATCAATCTTTTCTTGCTACACAGCAAAATAAACCTCAATATGCATTACATTGATTCTGCAGTTTGCAGAAATGCCCCATATGTGGCAGTAAACTGCTCTATGGGCATGTGCCAGTGTTCATAAGAAAAGAAGTGGCAAATTTATTTTGGAGGCAGATTTTGCTAGAATGGTTTATAGGCGCCATTTTGTATTTGAAGACACCATAAGGTACAGCTACAGTGTAATCGCCCAAAAAGTGACCCCATTCCGGAAACTAGACCCCTCAATTACCATTTTTTACCATTATTGGCTTTTTGGAGCTATGTCGCATATGAAGACACCCTGAGGTACCCCTACAGTGGAAAACCCCAAAAAGTGACCCCATTCCGGAAACTAGACCCCTATAGGAGTATTTCAAGTTGTGCAGTGAGCACTTTGACCCATCAGGCATTTCACAAAATTAAGAAATACTTTGCTGTGAAAACCAAAAATTATTTTTTTTCCAGAAAAAGTTGCTTTACACCCATATTTTTCACTTTCACAAAGGGGCAACAGGACAAAATGCACCCCACAATTTGTTATCTATTTCCCCCTGAATGCGGTAACACCCCACATGTGCTTGTAGCCTGCCGTATGGGCACATAGCAGGGCTCTAGAAGCAAAGTGCAAAATATGGATTTTGCAGGCTTGAATAAACAGATGTGGATTTTAGGTGACATGTCACATTTAAATAATTCCTGAGGTCCCCAGAATTTAAAAACCCCAAGGAGTTACCCCATTTTGGAAAGAGCGCCCCCATGCGAACATTTTTAGTGGTGGAAAGGGTACTTTTCAGCAAACAGGTGTCTCACTGAAGGCAGAAAAACTTGTTAAAGGATTTCAAAGCACACATTTGTGAAAATGAAAAATTACTAGCAGACCCCAATTTTTCACTTTCACAAGGGGTTAAAGGAGAAAATGCCCCTAAATATGTGTTACCCATTTTCTCCCTACTCAGGAAACACCCCATATGTGCTTGTAGTCTGCTGTATGGGTGCACAGCAGTGCTTTAGAGGCAAACATCAAAATATGGATTTGGCAGGCCTGAATAAATAGACATGGATTTTAGGTGCCATGTCGCATGTTAAAAAATTCCTGAGGTCCCCAGAAATTAAAAATCCCAAGAAGTGGCCCCATCTTGGAAACAACACCTCCGATAGAACATTTTAAGTGGTGGAAAGGGCACCTTTAGCCATACAGGTGTATTACAGAAATTAATAAGTAGTGGTTGGTGAAAAGTGGATATGTAAGCTCTGTGGACAAAATCAGTTATAGGTGGTAAAATTACAGGGTACATCAATTATTCCATGGATGAGTGATAGATTCTGAAACAATACTTGATGCACAGGCCAGGTTTTTCAGGGCAGGTTTTGCAATGGTGAATGGTGTCTTTCCTTATCCCCCGTTTGGAACACACCCTGCATCTTTTTTGGGTGCTTTCATTTCTCACTGTTTGGGGGACTTCACCAGGGAAATGTTGCCCTGGTCCAACTCGGGGCAGGGTAACATACAGAAGTACTGGGACCCTTCATTGCTTGGTTAGAAAAAATGAGGGCCTTTATCACCACCTCTTGAAATTGTAGGAATGTTCTTGGATGGCCTCTAGATCTAAATAGCACAAACACATTGTACAGTGCCATCTGTACAATGTGTACAGCCGTCTTTTTGTACCACACTTTTGTTTTTCATGTGGCATTGTAGGGGTTCAGAACTTAATCTGAAAAATTACCCCTCATGTGTTTATTGTAGTCCAGGATGCAGTCTGGCTTGGGGACAGTGGTTGTGGTACCTCCTACAGCGGCAGGGGAGCTCGTGTTACTGTGAATGGTGGTCAGTAAAAGGACATTTCTCTTGTACTTAACCGCCAACATGTTCTGATTAAGGAGAGCACCGCTTTCTCCTTTTCTTAGTGATTGCCCTACCAGGGATCTAGGGAGGCCTCTCTGATTTTTGCATACTGTGCCACAGGCTAGGGACTGGAACAGTGGTAGACTCGTGTAGCAATTATCCATGTAGAGATGGTAACCCTTATCCAGCAGTGGATGCAGTAAGTCCCACACTATCTTCCCACTAACTCCTAGGACAGGGGGGCATTCTGGGGGTTCAATCAGGGTGTCTGTTCCTTTGTAAACCAAGAACTTGTGAGTGTACCAAGAGCTACTCTCATAGATTTTATGCATTTTTATGCCATACCTTGCCCGCTTGCTGGGCACATACTGGTGGAATCTTACCCTCCCTTTGAAAAGTAATAGGGATTCACAGACATTTTGTTCTGGGGTGTACACTTCTGAGCATTATCGTTGTAATGTAAAAATTTCAATATTGCTTGGAATCGATTACGGGCCATGGCATTACTGTAAATTGGAGTGTGGTACAAGACATCCACAATCCAATACTGATTAACCTTAGTTTTTTTTACTAGGCCCATATTCAGCAAGAGCCCCCAAAAGGTCATCATCTCTGCTGCATTTAATGGGCTCCAACCTTGGGGTCTAGCGTACGGTGTTCTGGGAAATAAATTGCTGTGCGCATAAATTTGTTTGGGTTACCATCAAATTTATTAAATCTTCAGAGAAATAGATTTAAAAAAAATGTAATTTCTGTGAAGCCCGAACAATCTATCTGAATTCCTGAGCTGCCCACAAACTCAGGAATTTGGGGCTGATAATCCTCAGGGGGTGGGGTCCATATGGGGTCACTCTGGGGAATTTCTTCACTGCTACCCTGGGGCGCCTCCTAGAGGATCACCGGATGATGATAATGAGGGGGTAGAGGAGTAGAGGAAAGTGGCATCCTCTTCTCCCTTGCTGGCCGACTCAGTATCAGAGACAAGCATGGCCTATGCCTACAGCTGAGAAAACTTGTTGGAATGGACGGGCCATTTTTATTTTATTGGGGTGTAACGTGTGAAATATGTAAAAATGTATTTATTTAGTGTGGGGTGTGTATGAGGTGCTTTCACACATGAAGGGCTTGTAATAAATTTGAAATTAAATTTAGGAGACAAAAGGGAGAAGGAGAAAGGGAGAAAAAAAGTATCTTCTGCACAAAAAAACAATTCAAGCGGTGAAAAATGAGCAGACACGATCAGTAACGGACACTAATGATCGGTGCAGTGGTTTTAAAATGCACACAGATGGTGCGTTTGTGTAAAATGATAAAAACGGACACTAAACTAACTGAAATGTATTATATATATATATATATATATATATATATATATATATATAAAACTAACTACCTACCACTAACTGAAGATCTTTTTTCACAGAAAAAAATGTAAAAAAAAACAAAAAACAAAGCAAAAATGTGATGATATAAATGAGCACACTAGTGTGGGAAGGGACAGGGACGGTTTAGGGATCTGGAACTGATGCAAATGGGGGGAAAAAATCACTGCAGCAGTTCCAGATGTTCTTCTTATTTATTTTTTATTTTTTCTTCTTCTTTCAGAAGGTAGAATCGCAGTAAAAGCGCAGTGGTGTGGAACCACAAATCCCAGCAGGTCAGCTACAGCTCAGAGGGGTACAGGTCCAGTCACCAGCTAGAATGGCTGCATGCAGGGAGGATCTGCCCTTTCCTGTGTAGCTGTAGCGCTGCCATTGGCTGAAACATTGTTCCAGCCAATAGCAGTGCTGGCAAGGGACGCCAAACACTGGTGTCCCCTGCCTGTCCTAGGGGAAACAGGTGCTGACCAGTTCAGCACCAGTTACCCCTGTACAAACCATGTTCCACCCCCCTGCAGCTTCCTGGATGAACGAAAAATCATCTGGAGCTGCGATTGGCCGGTCTGCAGAAATCAACCAATCACAGTGATCCATGTTGCAGGGGGGCAGAAAAACTCCCCTCTGCCCCTTGGGAAGATGACTGCCTGCCGTCCTGAGCAGCCATCATTGCTTTGTCACCGAGCAATTTTGCTCAGGGACCGGGTTAACATAATGCCGTAGCTCTACGGCACTGGTATTTTAAACCCGGTACCCAGCGCTGTACAGCTACGGCACTGGTATCCTAAGGGTTAAAAACATGCTAAACAAAAATGTGATATAATAATTAGTAATTTGATACTGCCACATTCCCTTTAAGTTTCATTCATAATGTGACTTTTTAAAACATTGCAGAAAAAGTTGTACTATGGTGTACCTTCCAGACATAGGGGTACACCACTTTGCACTTGCTCCAAATATATTATTACTTTGTGGCATTTCATAAACTTAGAGCAAACTCACAAAGCAAAGACAGACTTAAAATGACACCAAAAACTGGGCGTGGCCAGCCATGAGTGAGGACGTGCTCTGCTTGAGCTCCTCTACATCCCCAGCGTAATTTCTCACTAACCGGCAACTTCTGATGGGCAAGACCTTGAAAAAGGGTAGAGCCCGACCATCGGCCCCTCTGGCTTCCTCCAAAGGCAACCTTCCCCGCTTCTACGCCTGGCAGTGAGCCTCACCAGGCCCCACTCTCTGCGATTGCGCCATGCGCTCCCAAGATGGCACTGGCACCTGGACATTGCGGCCAACAGACGATCTCTCTGAAGCACACGGTAGACACTTCAACCAAGCAGGCGACGCAACGCGTCGGTGCCCTCTCTGCCTGCCTTCATTGAGCAGCAGGACCAGCCTCACAGCCCAGAACAAGTACCTCTGTCTGCATATAAACTTCGCTCTTCACAAACGCACAATGGCTCTGATTCCCTGCTGTTGCCTCAGGTTAGTACAGGAAGCTATCCTCTCTCCCCACAAGCTGCAGCAATAGTGGCTCCCAACCTTGCCATTCCAGGAGGCTCTGTATTGAGGCCAGCAGCTGGCCCTTTCTGGCCCAGTGGTCATGCACCCAAGCCACCCACAGTGTTGGAAGCCCCAGACACTTATCAAGAGCTCTTTTGTGACCGGGCACTGGCATACGATGGCCCCCATCTCCGGGGCCAGCCCTTGGATAGGCATCAGAGGTCCCCTAGCCAACCAGCACTCCATGTCTCATATCTTCCTTCTGTGCAACAACCCTTCCATCCCCCTTCCCACTCCCCAGGTCCTTCTTTGTCAGCATCTCCACATTGGTCCAAGGGATTCTCATGGGATAACCCCTGTCCACAGTTATCAGAAGCAACCTCAATGGATATCAAGGTCACTTTCAACCCTGCTCCTCCAGGTATCCCCCTTACATCCCTCTCTGAGACCGCCATCCTCTGCTACTTTATTTGATGAGGACTCTATACCACCAAATATGGCTGATTTATGCACCCTCTGCTCTTTACCATCTAAGGCAAATTTGTCTAGCTTCGCTGCTGACATCCTACAAGAATGTAAATGTGAATTTGCTCAAGTCCGCTCAGAAATAGCTATGCTTGATTCCAGAGTTAATTCTGTCACACAAGACCATGCAACTCTGTCAGCAAATGTTAAAGCACTACAAGACAAAGTCCAAACCCATGACACACAATTTCATGTCCTACAACAACACCTGGACAATACAGAAAACCGCAATCGCCGCAATAATATACGGATTAGAGGCCTTCCAGAGTCAATTGTGAATGCAGACCTGCTGCCCACAATTGTGAGAATATTCAATGGGAATTCTGGGACGCCCGCCAAACTCCCACATAGAGATTGATAGGGTCAAAGAGCTCTTAGACCTGCTAACCCTGATGGCGCTAAGAGATGTTATCTGCAGAATCCACTTTTACGTCATGAAAGAGCAGATTTTGAACAAAGCTTGACAAATTTATCCCCTATCTCAGGAAGGAGTCTCCATCATGCTGCTACAAGACCTTTCACGCCACACTCTGTCACAGCGAGCGGCTCTATGTCCACTCCTAGACTTCCTAAAAAATTGAGGCATTCCCTATCGATGGAGCTACCCCTTCGCAATATTTGCAGGTCCCAAAGGACATGTTGCTGCTCTCCATACTCCTTCAGACTTACCGCATTTTCTCCAACAACTAGTTCTGCCATCGGTCGACTTGGGCCCCCCCCCCCCCCATCATCCCACCTGTCTCTGCATCACAGAGATAGCCTTGTCCTTCACATGCCATCAACACCGAAAAACCTGGACCAAACATGCCAACAAAAAATTGTTAGGAAACTTCTTTCCTTTATATTTACTTGTATATAAAGTGAAAGTGCTGCCAAAAATTACAAGGAAGAGGCACTCTGATGCAACATGTCTATCACATAAAGGAGGGCCTCATTCACATTGTGGTACTATTGTTCATGTAGTGGGACTCATACATTCATAAAGACTATGCACTAAGTGAAAGGGCTGCCATAAATTACAAGGAACCACCACTACAATGCACCCTTTGTTACACTAAAAGGAGGGCATCATACACAACCTTGAAAATTTTTATTTTAGGTGTGGGCCTGCTGGTGAGCCGACCCTGTTAAAGATTTTAGGTGCAGGCCTGCTGGTGATCTGACCCTCTAAAAGGTTGTAGGTGAGAGATTGTAGGTTAGCTGACACTTTAAAACATTATATGCAAGGGCTTTCAGGTGAGCTGACCCTGTAAAAGATTTGAGGTGCGGCCTACTGATGAGCTGACCCTGTAAAAGATATTAGGTGTGGGCGTGCTGGTGAGCTGACCCTGTAAAAGATTTTAGGTGCTGGCCTGTTGGTAAGCTGACCTGCTAAAAGGTTGTAGGTGAGAGCATTCAGGTGAGCTGACCCACTAAAACATTATATGTGAGGGCCTGTTTGGTGAGCTGACCCTCTAAAAAATTATATGCGATGGTCTGATGGTGAGCTGACCCTGTAAAAATCTATATGCGAGGGCTTGCTGGTGAGCTCACCCTTTACAAAATTATATGTGAGGGCCTGCTGGTGAGCTGACCCTGTAAAAGATTGAAGGTGAAGTACTGCTGTTGAGCTGACCCTGTAAAACATTATATGCAAGGGCCTGCTGATGATCTGACCCTCTAAAAAATTATATGCGAGGGCCTTCAGCTGAGCTGACCCTGTAAAAGATTTGAGGTGCAGGCCTGCTGGTGAGC
Source organism: Bufo gargarizans (assembly GCF_014858855.1). Classification (NCBI taxonomy): domain Eukaryota; kingdom Metazoa; phylum Chordata; class Amphibia; order Anura; family Bufonidae; genus Bufo; species Bufo gargarizans. The sequence continues at coordinate 301,387,707 of NC_058081.1, forward strand.
TGACTCTGTAAGAGATTTTAGGTGTGGGCCTGCTGGTGAGCTGACCCTATAAAAGATTTTAGGAGCTGGCCTGCTGGGTAGCTGACCCTCTAAAAGATTGTAGTTGAGGGCCTGCAGGTAAGCTGCCTCTCTAAAACATTATTTGTGAGGGCCTGCTGGTGAGCTAACCCTCTAAAAAATTATATTCAAAGGTCTGTTGGTGAGCCGAACCTGTAAAATATTATATGCGAGGGCCTGCTGGTGAGATGACCCTGTAAAACATTATATACAAGTGCCTGCTGGTGAGCTGACCATCTAAAAAATTATATGGGAGGGCCTGTTGGTGAGCTGACCCTGTGAAAAATTATATGCAAGGGCCTGCTGGTGGGCTGACCCTCTAAAAAATTATATTTGAGGGCCTGCTGGTGAGCAGACCTTTTAAAAAAAATCATATGCGAGGGCCTGCAGCTGAGCTGACCCTGTAAAACATTATATGCGAAGGACATATATGCGGGGGCATTATATGCGACAAATAAGCATTAGTGATGAGTAGAGTTGAGCGGACACCTGGATGTTCGGGTTCGAGAAGTTCGGCCAAACTTCCCGAAAATGTTCGGGTTCGGGATCCGAACCAGATCCGAACTTCGTCCCGAACCCGAACCCCATTGAAGTCAATGGGGACCCGAACTTTTCGGCACTAAAAAGGCTGTAAAACAGCCCAGGAAAGGGCTAGAGGGCTGCAAAAGGCAGCAACATATAGGTAAATCCCCTGCAAACAAATTTGGATAGGGAAATGAATTAAAATAAAAATTAAATAAATAAAAATTAACCAAAATCAATTGGACAGAGGTCCCATAGCAGAGAATCTGGCTTCACGTCACCCACCACTGGAACAGTCCATTCTCAGATATTTAGGCCCCGGCACCCAGGCAGAGGAGAGAGGTCCCATAACAGAGAATCTGTCTTCATGTCAGCAGAGAATCAGTCTGCATGTCATAGCAGAGAATCAGGCTTCACGTCAGCCACCACTGCAACAGTCCATTGTCATAAATTTAGGCCCAGCACCCAGGCAGAGGAGAGAGGTCCCGTAACAGACAATCTGGCTTCATGTCAGCAGAGAATCAGTCTGCATGTCATAGCAGAAAATCAGGCTTCACGTCAGCCACCACTGCAACAGTCCATTGTCAGATATTTAGGCCCAGCACCCAGGCAGAGGAGAGAGGTCCCGTAACAGAGAATCTGGCTTCATGTCAGCAGAGAATTAGTCTGCATGTCATAGCAGAGAATCAGGCTTCACGTCAGCCACCAATGCAACAGTCCATTGTCAGATATTTAGGCCCAGCACCCAGGCAGAGGAGAGAGGTCCCGTAAGAGAGGATCTGGCTTCATGTCAGCAGAGAATCAGTCTGCATGTCATAGCAGAAAATCAGGCTTCACGTCAGCCACCACTGCAACAGTCCATTGTCATAAATTTAGGCCCAGCACCCAGGCAGAGGAGAGAGGTCCCGTAACAGAGAATCTGGCTTCATGTCAGCAGAGAATCAGTCTTCATGTCATAGCAGAGAATCAGTCTTCATGTCATAGCAGAGAATCAGGCTTCACGTCACCCACCACTGAAAGAGTCCATTTTCATAAATTTAGGCCCAGCACCCAGGCAGAGGAGAGAGGTCCCGTAACAGACAATCTGGCTTCATGTCAGCAGAGAATCAGTCTTCATATCATAGCAGAGAATCAGGCTTCACGTCACCCACCACTGTAAAAGTCCATTTTCATAAATTTAGGCCCAGCACCCAGGCAGAGGAGAGAGGTCCCGTAACAGACAATCTGGCTTCATGTCAGCAGAGAATCAGTCTTCATATCATAGCAGAGAATCAGGCTTCACGTCACCCACCACTGCAACAGTCCATTTTCATAAATTTAGGCCCAGAACCCAGGCAGAGGAGAGAGGTCCCGTAACAGACAATCTGGCTTCATGTCAGCAGAGAATCAGTCTGCATGTCATAGCAGAGAATCAGGCTTCACGTCAGCCACCACTGCAACAGTCCATTGTCAGATATTTAGGCCCAGCACCCAGGCAGAGGAGAGAGGTCCCGTAACAGAGAATCTGTCTTCATGTCAGCAGAGAATCAGTCTGCATATCATAGCAGAGAATCAGGCTTCACGTCAGCCACCACTGCAACAGTCCATTGGCATATATTTAGGCCCCGGCACCCAGGCGGGAAAGAGAGGTCCCATAACAGAGAATCTGGCTTCATGTCAGCAGAGAATCAGTCTGCATGTCATAGCAGAGAATCAGACTTCACGTCAGCCACCACTGCAACAGTCCATTGGCATATATTTAGGCCCCGGCACCCAGGCGGGAAAGAGAGGTCCCATAACAGAGAATCTGGCTTCATGTCAGCAGAGAATCAGTCTGCATATCATAGCAGAGAATCAGGCTTCACGTCAGCCACCACTGCAACAGTCCATTGGCATATATTTAGGCCCCGGCACCCAGGCGGGAAAGAGAGGTCCCATAACAGAGAATCTGGCTTCATGTCAGCAGAGAATCAGTCTGCATGTCATAGCAGAGAATCAGGCTTCACGTCAGCCACCACTGCAACAGTCCATTGTCATAAATTTAGGCCCAGCACCCAGGCAGAGGAGAGAGGTCCCGTAACAGAGAATCTGGCTTCATGTCAGCAGAGAATCAGTCTTCATGTCATAGCAGAGAATCAGTCTTCATGTCATAGCAGAGAATCAGGCTTCACGTCACCCACCACTGTAAGAGTCCATTTTCATAAATTTAGGCCCAGCACCCAGGCAGAGGAGAGAGGTCCCGTAACAGACAATCTGGCTTCATGTCAGCAGAGAATCAGTCTTCATATCATAGCAGAGAATCAGGCTTCACGTCACCCACCACTGTAAGAGTCCATTTTCATAAATTTAGGCCCAGCACCCAGGCAGAGGAGAGAGGTCCCGTAACAGACAATGTGGCTTCATGTCAGCAGAGAATTAGTCTGCATGTCATAGCAGAGAATGAGGCTTCACGTCAGCCACCACTGCAACAGTCCATTGGCATATATTTAGGCCCAACACACAGGCAGAGGAGAGAGGTCCCGTAACAGAGGATCTGGCTTCATGTCAGCAGAGAATCAGTCTGCATGTCATAGCAGAAAATCAGGCTTCACGTCAGCCACCACTGCAACAGTCCATTGTCAGATATTTAGGCCCAGAACCCAGGCAGAGGAGAGAGGTCCCGTAACAGAGGATCTGGCTTCATGTCAGCAGAGAATTAGTCTGCATGTCATAGCAGAGAATCAGGCTTCACGTCACCCAACATTGGAACAGTCCATTGGCATATATTTAGGCCCCGGCACCCAGACAGAGGAGACGTTCATTCAACTTTGGGTAGCCTCGCAATATAATGGTAAAATGAAAATAAAAATAGTATTGAATGAGGAAGTGCCCTGGAGTACAATAATATATGGTTAAGGGGAGGTAGTTAATGTCTAATCTGGACAAGGGACGGACAGGTCCTGTGGGATCCATGCCTGGTTCATTTTTATGAACGTCAGCTTGTCCACATTGGCTGTAGACAGGCGGCTGCGTTTGTCTGTAATGACGCCCCCTGCCGTGCTGAATACACGTTCAGACAAAACGCTGGCCGCCGGGCAGGCCAGCACCTCCAAGGCATAAAAGGCTAGCTCTGGCCACGTGGACAATTTAGAGACCCAGAAGTTGAATGGGGCCGAACCATCAGTCAGTACGTGGAGGGGTGTGCACACGTACTGTTCCACCATGTTAGTGAAATGTTGCCTCCTGCTAACACGTTGCGTATCAGGTGGTGGTGCAGTTAGCTGTGGCGTGTTGACAAAAGTTTTCCACATCTCTGCCATGCTAACCCTGCCCTCAGAGGAGCTGGCCGTGACACAGCTGCCTTGGCGACCTCTTGCTCCTCCTCTGCCTTGGGCTTCCACTTGTTCCCCTGTGACATTTGGGAATGCTCTCAGTAGCGCGTCTACCAACGTGCACTTGTACTCGCGCATCTTCCTATCACGCTCCAGTGCAGGAAGTAAGGTGGGCACATTGTCTTTGTAGCGTGGATCCAGCAGGGTGGCAACCCAGTAGTCCGCACAGGTTAAAATGTGGGCAACTCTGCTGTCGTTGCGCAGGCACTGCAGCATGTAGTAGCTCATGTGTGCCAGGCTGCCCAGGGGTAAGGACAAGCTGTCCTCTGCGGGAGGAGTATCGTCATCGTCCTGCCTTTCCCCCCAGCCACGCACTAGTGATGGACCCGAGCTGCGTTGGGTGCCACCCTGCTGTGACCATGCTTCATCCTCATCCTCCTCCACCTCCTCCTCATCCTCGTCCTCCTCGTCCTCCAGTAGTGGGCCCTGGCTGGCCACATTTTTACCTGGCCTCTGCTGTTGCCAAAAACCTCCCTCTGAGTCACTTCGAAGAGACTGGCCTGAAAGTGCTAAAAATGACCCCTCTTCCTCCTCCTCCTCCTCCTGGGCCACCTCCTCTTCCATCATCGCCCTAAGTGTTTTCTCAAGGAGACATAGAAGTGGTATTGTAACGCTGATAACGGAGTCATCGCCACTGGCCATGTTGGTGGAGTACTCGAAACAGCGCAACAGGGCACACAGGTCTCGCATGGAGGCCCAGTCATTGGTGGTGAAGTGGTGCTGTTCTGTAGTGCGACTGACCCGTGCGTGCTGCAGCTGAAACTCCACTATGGCCTGCTGCTGCTCGCACAGTCTGTCCAGCATGTGCAAGTTGGAGTTCCACCTGGTGGGCACGTCGCATATGAGGCGGTGAGCGGGAAGGCCGAAGTTATGCTGTAGCGCAGACAGGCGAGCAGCAGCAGGATGTGAACGCCGGAAGCGCGAACAGACGGCCCGCACTTTATGCAGCAGCTCTGACATGTCGGGGTAGTTGTGAATGAACTTCTGCACCACCAAATTCAGCACATGCGCCAAGCAAGGGATGTGCGTCAAATTGGCTAGTCCCAGAGCTGCAACGAGATTTCGCCCATTATCACACACCACCAGGCCGGGCTTGAGGCTCACCGGCAGCAACCACTCGTCAGTCTGTTGTTCTATACCCCGCCACAACTCCTGTGCGGTGTGGGGCCTGTCCCCCAAACATATGAGTTTCAGAATGGCCTGCTGACATTTACCCCGGGCTGTGCTGAAGTTGGTGGTGAAGGTGTGTGGCTGACTGGATGAGCAGTTGGAAGAAGAGGAGGAGGAAGCCGAGAAGGAGGAGGTGGCAACAGGAGGCAAAGAATGTTGCCCTGCGATCCTTGGCGGCGGAAGGACGTGCGCCAAACAGCTCTCCGCCTGGGGCCCAGCTGCCACTACATTTACCCAGTGTGCAGTTAGGGAGATATAGCGTCCCTGGCCGTGCTTACTGGTCCACGTATCTGTGGTTAGGTGGACCTTGCTACAGATGGCGTTGCGCATTGCACACTTGATTTTATCGGATACTTGGTTGTGCAGGGAAGGCACGGCTCTCTTGGAGAAGTAGTGGCGGCTGGGAACAACATACTGTGGGACAGCAAGCGACATGAGCTGTTTGAAGCTGTCTGTGTCCACCAGCCTAAATGACAGCATTTCATAGGCCAGTAGTTTAGAAATGCTGGCATTCAGGGCCAGGGATCGAGGGTGGCTAGGTGGGAATTTACGCTTTCTCTCAAATGTTTGTGAGATGGAGAGCTGAACGCTGCCGTGTTACATGGTTGAGACACTTGGTGACGGAGGTGGTGGTGGTGTTGGTGGTACATCCCCTGTTTGCTGGGCGGCAGGTGCCAACGTTCCTCCAGAGGCGGAGGAAGAGGCCGAGGCGGCAGCAGCAGAAGAGGCCGAGGCGGTAGCAGGGGGAGCCTGAGTGACTTCCTTGGTTTTAAGGTGTTTACTCCACTGCAGTTCATGCTTTGCATGCAGGTGCCTGGTCATGCAGGTTGTGCTCAGGTTCAGAACTTTAATGCCTCGCTTCAGGCTCTGATGGCACAGCGTGCAAACCACTCGGGTCTTGTCGTCAGCACATTGTTTGAAGAAGTGCCATGCCAGGGAACTCCTTGAAGCTGCCTTTGGGGTGCTCGGTACCAGATGGCAGCGGTCAGTAGCAGGCGGAGTCTCATGGCGGCGGGTGTTCTGCTTTTGCCCACTTCTCCCTCTTTTGCTACGCTGTTGGCTCGGTCTCACCACTGCCTCTTCCTCCGAACTGTGAAAGTCAGTGGCACGACCTTCATTCCATGTGGGGTCTAGGACCTCATCGTCCCCTGCATCGTCTTCCACCCAGTCTTGATCCCTGACCTCCTGTTCAGTCTGCACACTGCAGAAAGACGCAGCAGTTGGCACCTGTGTTTCGTCATCATCAGAGACATGCTGAGGTGGTATTCCCATGTCCTCATCATCAGGAAACATAAGTGGTTGTGCGTCAGTGCAGTCTATGTCTTCCACCGCTGGGGAAGGGCTAGGTGGATGCCCTTGGGAAACCCTGCCAGCAGAGTCTTCAAACAGCATAAGAGACTGCTGCATAACTTTAGGCTCAGACAGTTTCCCTGATATGCATGGGGGTGATGTGACAGACTGATGGGGTTGGTTTTCAGGCGCCATCTGTGCGCTTTCTGCAGAAGACTGGGTGGGAGATAATGTGAACGTGCTGGATCCACTGTCAGCCACCCAATTGACTAATGCCTGTACCTGCTCAGGCCTTACCATCCTTAGAACGGCATTGGGCCCCACCATATATCGCTGTAAATTCTGGCGGCTACTGGGACCTGAGGTAGTTGGTACACTAGGACGTGTGGATGTGGCAGAACGGCCACGTCCTCTCCCAGCACCAGAGGGTCCACTAACACCACCACGACCATGTCCACGTCCGCGTCCCTTACTAGATGTTTTCCTCATTGTTATGGTTCACCACAACAACAAAAATATTATTTGGTCCAATGTATTGTATTCAAATTCAGCTGAATATAAATTTGAGGCCTAGTATTTAGGCGCTGGGTGACCGGTATGGATTTACTGACAGAATTAGACTTGGAAATGCACAGTAGCGTGTGTGTGAAGTTATTCTGAATGACCCTATGTGCACCTTGAATATTATATACCCTTTTAGGGATAGATTTCAAATAGCTCTGATATAGCAGAAACCACTAAATTATGAAATTGTTAAATTGGGAATTGTATTTCAACCCTGAACAAAAAATGTGCTTTGACGGACACTAAATAACTTGCCCAGCCACAACAGTACAGCGGTAACGACAGATTTAGCGGGATATAAATTTGAGGCCTAGTATTTAGGCGCTGGGTGACCGGTATGGATTTAGTGACAGAATTAGACTGGGATATGGCCAAAAAATAACCACACTATTGCTGGTTAAATGCACTTGGTGTGACAGCTTGACCAACCACACTACTGAGGGTTAAATGCACTTGGTGACGGGCGCAGCTTGCCCCTGATGTAGTATATGGCCAAAAAATTAACAGACTATTGCTGGTTAAATGCACTTGGTGTGACAGCTTGACCAACCACACTACTGAGGGTTAAATGCACTTGGTGACGGGCGCAGCTTGCCCCTGATGTAGTATTTGGCCAAAAAATGAACAGACTATTGCTGGTTAAATGCACTTGGTGTGACAGCTTCACCCTGATGTAGGCTTTAGCCAAAAAACAACCACACCATTGAGGGTTAAATGCACTTGGTGACAGGCGCAGCTTGCCCCTGATGTAGTATATGGCCAAAAAATGAACAGACTATTGCTGGTTAAATGCACTTGGTGTGACAGCTTGACCAACCACACTACTGAGGGTTAAATGCACTTGGTGACGGGCGCAGCTTGCCCCTGATGTAGTATATGGCCAAAAAATTAACAGACTATTGCTGGTTAAATGCACTTGGTGTGACAGCTTGACCAACCACACTACTGAGGGTTAAATGCACTTGGTGACGGGTGCAGCTTGCCCCTGATGTAGTATATGGCCAAAAAATTAACAGACTATTGCTGGTTAAATGCACTTGGTGTGACAGCTTCACCCTGATGTAGGCTTTAGCCAAAAAACAACCACACCATTGAGGGTTAAATGCACTTGGTGACGGGCGCAGCTTTCCCCTGATGTAGTATATGGCCAAAAAATAAACAGACTATTGCTGGTTAAATGCACTTAGTGTGACAGCTTCACCCTGATGTAGGCTTTAGCCAAAAAACAACCACACCATTGAGGGTTAAATGCACTTGGTCGCAGCTTGTGCTGGCGCACCACAAGACACAAAATGGCCGCCGATCACCCCAGAAAAAAGTGACTGACAAACGGTTTGGGCAGCTTAAAAACAGTGAGCAATTGCATTTCAGCAGCTCAATGATGCACAGCTGCAGATCGATCGATTAATCAAGTCCTTTGGAGGAGTTAATCTGCTTAATCTCGCCCTACTGTCTTGGGGCAAGTAGTATGACGCTTGTTGATTGGCTGCTTTGCAGCCTTTCAAAAAGCGCCAAGAAAGCGTCTCAAAAGCGCCAAGAAAGCGACGAACACCGAACCCGGACTTTTACGAAAATGTCCGGGTTCGGGTCCGTGTCTTGGACCCCAAAATTCGGTACAAACCCGAACTATACAGTTCGAGTTCGCTCATCCCTAGTGATGAGCAGCAGGGATCATAATCAAATTTGCAATATTTTGCTAATATTTTGTAGAATATTCGGCGAATATTCGTGAATTAAAATATTCGTTATATTCTACTTTTTACTCAAAAAATTGGCAATGTAATGGGTCAAGCCTGTATTGATCACGTAATATTAGCATATTACGCGATCATTACATTGCCGAGTGAAAAAATGACAAATATTCGAAAACAAATATATAGCACTATATTCAAAATATTCACAAATTCTCTAAGTTGTGATATTCACGATAAATATTAGTAATTTGAATATTTCCGCTCAACACTAATAAGCATGTGTTGATATGATGGAAGAGGAGTAGGAGGATGAGAAAAGGAAGATTTAATCATATACCCTTGTTTCTGGTGGAAAGGGTGCATGGGAATATAGTGTATTCAGTACATTATAAACAACACATTTAAATTGCCTTTATATTCATCGTCTTGCCTCTGGTGGAGTCGAGAAGTCATGGTCAATCCAGGCCTTGTTCATTTTTGGCCTCATGTACACGGCCGTTGGCGTGTTGGTAAATGGCGGGTCGGCAATTCACGCCCGCCGGCCGTGTAATTCCGGAGATGCGGAACGGAGTCACAGAATGGAACACCGGAAGCACTACGGAGTACTTCCGCAGTGTTTCTTTACGAAGTTCCGCACAGCAAATAAATATGACATGTCATATTTTTTTGCGGTGTGGACAGACCACGGACCCATTAAAGATGAATGGGTCCGTCCCGCTGCATGGATGTTGCCCGTGCATTGGGGACCGCAATTGCAGTCCCTCATGCACGGAATGGCCGCACAATGGCCGTGTGCATAAGGCTTTTATAAGAGTCAACCTGTCAGCATTTTCAGTTGACAGGCAGATGCGTTTATCTGTTATAATGCCACTAGCAGTACTAAATACACTTTCAGACAAAACGCTGGCGGCAGGGCAGGCAAGCACCTCTAAGGCGTAGAGTGTCAGTTTGTGGCACGTGTCCAGCTTGGACACCCAGTAGTTGTAAGGCACTGAGGGATCATTGAGGATGCTGACACGGGTCTGCTAAGTACTCCTTCACCATTTTCCCAAATTTTTCCTTCCTTGTGACACTAGGCCGTGGATCAGGGTGGGAGTGCTGGTGGGGTGTCATGAAACTGTCACAGGCTTTGGAGAGTGTTGCCCTGCCTCTGTTTGAACTGCTGTGTGTCCCCCTTGTCTCCCCTTCTCTCTTGCCCAATGAACGACAGACTCTGCCAACAGCATTGCCAGATCGAAAGTTTTGGAGCAATTATTTCAACAAGGATCTTCAGGTATTGCACCTTTTTCCTCATCCTCTCCACCAGATGAATGAGAGATGAGAAGTTCTCTTTGTAGAGGGGGTCGAGAAGGGTGAACACCTAGTAATTTGTGTTGTCTAAAATGCGTATAACGCACGGGTCACGGGAAAGGCAGCCAAACATGAAGTCAGCCATGTGTGCCAGAGTACCAACAGGTAAGACTTCGCTCTCGTCATCAGGAGGATCCCTCTCAATCTCCTCATCCTCTTCCTCCTCTTCTGCCTACCCACGCTTAACAGATGGAATTAAACTTCCATGGGTACTACCCTCTGTAGCAGAGGCAACCGTCTCCTGTTCCTTCTCCTACTCCTCTTCATCCTCTAATTTGTGCTGAGAAGACAAACTGAGGGTGGTCTGGCTATCAGAATATATCAAGGAACCCTCTTCAAACACGAGTGGACTTGGCGTTTAAATGAATCTTTCCTCGACCCGGTGTGCGCTGCTGATCTGACCAGCACTGTAACAAACTTTCTGTAAGACCATAGTACAAATACTACCCCACTCCCAATGCAATGTGAAGCATTGAAATGTGTAACCATGCTCCAGTATTTTGCTCCTCAAATCTTCCTTTTCTCTTTAAACGTGAGTGTACTTAGCATTTAAATGAATCTCTCCTTGACCTGCTGGGTGCTGCTGCTCTGACCAGCACTGTAACAAACTTTCTGTATGACCATAGTACAGATATTACCCCACTCCCAATGCAATGGGAAGCATTGAAATGTTTCCTCCTTATTAATCATGGATCCCGTCTCAAGAAGGAGAAAGCACACTCTCTCAAGCTTGCACTGCAGAAGATTGCCTCTTTAGAACTTGCCCACAAGTGAGCACTCTCCATACTGACTCTATGTGACCTCCAAAATGCCCGTATGTATGCTAAACGCCTTTTGGAAGCGCCTTATAAATGTATGATACAAATATGCCGTAACAAATTCTATGAATAGGGAAACAAGAGTGGTCATTTGCTGGCAAGTGCTCTTAGTGGAAAATTGGCTGTCTCCCACGCCCCTGCTATAAAAAATCCCATGAATTGCATGGTACACACCACTGCAGATATATATCATGGCCTCGGTGTTGTACGCTGTGACACCTTTGCTGTACATGCCAGTTACCAGTGTATGTGTGTTCTTCGTTCCCCTTCTCCTGCTTCCTCTTCTGTCTGATGCTGGAAGGGTTAACTACCTGGCTGGGTGTGGTCACTTGGGTTTTATTACCTTTGGCTCCCTGGCTGGAGTCAGTTGTACTCCAGACGTCATTGGTGCTGGAGCTCTGCTCTGCTCCAGTCCAAGGTGTTCTGTCTGCCCAGTCCTTGAGGGCCACGTAGTGGGACATTAATGTCTCCTGCGATGTCTCTCTGTTGTCATCCTTCTGTCCTCCCTTCATTAACCTTGCATATGATTGGTGATGTTTATGTATGGGTGGTTGCTGTCTTGTCTAGTGGTTGCTACATGTCTGGTCCCTTGGTGTTTGTAGTCCAGCATGTTTGCTAGACTTGTTCCTGTGTTGTGAACCTCCGGAAGGGGGCTGCTTTCCCAGAGGGGTGAACCATAAGCCTGTATGCAGCGCTGTTTGGGGCTGCCGTGCACCTTGTGGCATGGGGTCCATGCAGTATCTGGTGTGATGGATACCTGTATGTAGGTGTTGTTGGTATGGTGTCCTGTTTGGTGTGTGGGCTCCTGTACTTATGCATGGGTTCCAGTTATGGTGGCTGTGGCAGGTAAGTGTGTTTCTGTTTACTTACCTTCTGATTTAGTTACTGTATACAGTCTCCTAGTTTTTCTTGCAACTAGGCCATTTGAGACTCCTTCTGTGTCTTGGAAGAACAGGTTGTCTCTTCCCTGCTCCTTTGTAAGGGATTATGAGGGTGACTCAGGGCCAAAGGTATCCTGGGTATGAGCCGTCCTACCATCCAGGTCTGCTCATATGGTGAGGAGTTAGGGCAAGGATTAGGGACGCTTTAAGAGGTAACCTGCTCCCTGATCCCACCATCCTGGCCTAGCTGCTTCCCCTTTATACCGTGACAATATAGCATCTTCATTCCATTCTTTTTACTCTGAGCTCTACAATCTACCTCGAGCTTCCTCAATAGTGATGAGTGGCAGGGACAATATTCTAATTTGCAATATTTTGTAGAATATTCGTTGAATATTTGTTATATTCTACTTTTTTTTTTTCACTCGAAAATTTAATATAGTGCTATATATTAGTTTTTAGAATATTCATCATTTTTTCCATCTAAACACATGATTCATCCCTGCTTCTTGCTTGTGGGCCAATGAGTCATTGGCCCAAAAGCAATTTAGGCAGGGAGGAATCATGACTTCAAAAGGAAAAAAATTAAAAATATTCTAAAAAACGAATATATAGCACTATATTTAATATAGTGCTATATATTTGTTTTTTATAATAGTCATCACTTTTGTCTATCTAAAGTCATGATTCCTCCCTGACTCATTGGCCCACAAGCAAGAAGCAGGGCGGAATCATGTGTTCAGATGGATAAAATGTAGAATATTCTAAAAACGAATATATAGCACTATATTCTATAGTGTTATATATTTATTTTTGATGCACACCTGTTTTGATTGCGTAATATTCACATATTACACGATTATTACCTTGTCGATTTTCGAGTGAAAAAAAACAAGGTAGAATATAATCAGCTCTTGCACCTGAATCCCTCGCTCAGGTTCCCAAACTATCTACACTGGACTAGCCAAGAAGTGCTATTCACAGAAGCCGAACTTCAAATGGTTCTTAAATCCCTTCCAGGGGGCAAGAGCCCTGGCCCTGATAGGTTCACAGCTAGATTCTACAAGTCCTTGTCGACCTCTCTCACCTCTTTCTTGCTCCTTCCCTTCCCAGTGCAGACCACTGAGGCTCATATCACATTCATTCCCAAACCTGTCAGGGACCCAAATTTGTGTGCTAGTTATCGCCCTATCTCCCTCTTGAATGTCAATCTTAAAATATTCTGCAAACTGCTGGCTAACAGACTAAGCGCCTTTCTACCTTCAATTATTTATACTGATTAGGTGGGGTTTGTGCCGGGGCGGGAAGTGCGGGATAACACCCTTAAGACATTAGATATTATCCAACATGCTACGTCCAACAATATCCCCCTAATGATCTTATCCTTAGACGCTGAGAAAACCATATCTCCTGGCACTCTATTCACACCGTCCTTTCACACCTGGGTATAGGTCCGGGATTTCTGTTGAATATTCTAAGTTTATACCAACAACCTTCCGCACGAGTCAAAATAAATGACTCTCTCTCAACCCCTTTTTCCATTCACAATGGTACACGACAGGGTTGCCCGCTGTCCCCTCTACTATATGTACTGGTTATGGAGCATCTTATGTCCTCCATATGTGCCAACTCGGACATCTCGGAAGTGGAGATCGGAGTACAAGTGTGCGGATTTCACAGATGATCTCCTGCTCTATATAACTAATCCCAGCATTTCTCTACCATCCTTGCTCCATGAGATTTCTCAATTTGGCAAATGGACTAATTTTAAAATCAATAAAACTAACTCTGAGGCTTTGAATGTTTCCCTATACCTACTGTGAGGAATATGGATTAATATTTACTGTCAGCCATGTCCTCACACCCCCCATTTGTTGACAGACAGCAGAGGTAGGGATTTCCCTGCTTCAAAGCCCCCCAGCCCTGATTGTAATTTGATGCACCTCTTGGCATGATTCTGTGTACATGCCAAATAAGTTTCCACTCCCCCCCCCCCCCCCCCCAGCCAACTGAGTGTCAGTTGGCCAGGAAGACACCCTCAGGGGGTCCAAGCTTCAAGGAGAAGTTCACACCTCTGTGCAGAAGTTGGGAGCCACCTGAATCTGCAGGAAACCCCCTGCTGTGGGTATCTGCTTTTGCCTGGATCAATGAGATTTCCTAGACATATTGGCACCTACCTCTCATAAGGAATTATGAATCACCTGGCCATCGCAGGCGCAAACCAGATACATATTTGTGTCACGGTGGCCACGAGGTACGGTCCCATGGTCTTTGTTTACTCGTACCCAGTCGGGGTAGGGAGATACCCATATCTCCCCATAGAAGCCACCTACCGGTACCAGGTTTGGGCTCTACTTGTAGCCGGAACCCAGGCAGGTCCATTAGTCCCAGAACCATCTCCCTGTGACCTTCTGGTCTGGAGCTATGACCCCTAAAGGGTTTTGTGGGTCATTCACCGTCAGCCCAGAAGAGGGGGAGTTGACCCCTCCCTGAGGCAGGGAGGGGAGGGGCCGGCTACAGGTTAAAAGCCTGGTGCCAGCAAGTAGGCAGCGTCTTTTCTCTGAAGAGGGGTCACATCCTACACATGTGTTTAGAGGGACCCAGGAAATAGCAGGAGATCACAGCCGACATCCCAAGGAACTTTCATCATACTTGGTAACTTACTTTCACACTGCTTAATCCTATTGTACCCATATAATCTGTATCTGTAATCTCAGACCACTGTATATATTGTCTGTGTATATTGTGTCACATCTAGCGTGCTCTTACAGCGATTAAATCTATAATTTAATCTTGTGCTATCTTGTATCTCGATCACGAATCCCCACGTCCGTGTTTTGGCCTAGTTATAAGCTACCGCGGGTTGGTTTCTGACCCTATATAATCCCGTTAGCGGACCGGGCTTATATCAAATGAGAAACTGGTGGCAGTTACCCGGGCTGAGTGTGGGCTGTTTTCACTGCGGCAGTGAAAAGGCCCTTCCAGCTTGTTGCCTCTCTGTGCCCACGTGGACAGGAGGTGTGTGTGTAAACTATACCAGCCTGACCTTACGTGCTCCTCTGGAGGGCGTAACTTCACGTTTTTGGTAAACCCCGTGATCATACCAGGTCTCGTGAGCTCGACGTGGTTGACGTCAGCGGACACGAGGGGTGGTATTCATCACACCTACATTGGTATCAGATCTCAAAACATCTTTCCCCTTAACCTGGCCACCAAACGGGATAACATACTTAGGCGTGAAAATCCACGCTGACCTGTCAGGGCTTTTTTGAAGATGACTTTGATCCCAAAACTCCTCTATCTCCTGCAGACCATCCCCCTCTGTATTCCGTCCACATTTTGGTCCCAAATACGCTGATGTTTCACGCAATTTGTGTGGTCACCTGGTAAACTGCGGATCAAGTGGGAAATATTGACCCGCTCTAAAGAGACAGAGGAGGGGGATTGTAGACTCTATTATCACTCTACTGCCTATGCTTGGGTCTTAGACATGATGCGCATTGATACCTCCAAGTCCTGGGTACATATTGCACGAGAATCCTCTTCACACTCTCTAAAAGTCCTTCCATGGTTATTGGGTACCCCACTTTCCCCCTTCTAAGCTATCCTTCATGGCCCACCACACGTTTGCAATATTAGCGTCCATAAGTCGCCATACTTCTCTAATTGATCCCAAAGGTCCCCTTGTCCCAATCATCTATCATACTCGCTTCTCTCTAGGGCGCTCTTTGCACCCTTTCCATCAGGGCCCAAAGATTCGATCACTCAGATTTTACTGTGTCCTTTCGGGACCCTACCTGAATTCTCTACCTCAACTGCTCGGGACCCCTTCAACATCACCGCATAATGCCTTTGAATACATACACCTCCAGCATTTTCACTCCTATATGAGTAAGACGCACACACTGACCCAAAACCTTACAACATTCGAACAGATGTGCATAACCCCCTCAGCGGTTTTTAGAAACATATCAACTGTATACAAATTACTCATACATCACCTCTCCTTGCACTACATCCCCTTCTGTCGGGCCTGGGAACAGGACTTAGGTATACACGTCACCCAATCTCAATGGAATAGGACTTTTCTTCTGACCTATGAAGCATTGATATCAACTAAGGCCCAAGAAACAAGCTTTAAAATATTAACCAGGTGGTACAGAGTGCCCACGTTGCTTCACAAGTGGTTTCCGACAGTGTCTGATCGGTCTGATCGCTGCTCGAGATGTCATACAGAGGAGGGTATGATGGTCCATATTTGGTGGCAGTGCACTGTCCTGCACCCTTTTTGGAACTTTGTACACAAGGTAATCATAGAAGTAACGGGCAAACCTGTACAGAACACCGCTGAAGCTCTTCTACTTTTTGTATTTGACCTGAATATACCCTGCCTACAAGACTTCACTTTTGAAATATATGATCCAGACAGCTAAAGCAATCATACCACGACACTGGAAATCCACCTCTCCCCCCCTCACCGGAGGAATGGTTTGAAGAGATCGCCCTATATCAGAGAATGGAGGACCTTATTTGTGTGACACCCTCAGATTCCTCACGATTTTTGAAGACCTGGGGTTTATGAGATATGTTTCGCTCCTCAGAGTCATTCCGAAACATACAAATGTAAATACTACATAGCTAGTCTTTAACCTCTTCTTACCCTTCCCCCTCATCCCCTCCCACTGTCTTTTGGTTTTCTTTAATTGTATTTTGTCAATGGTTATATTTTGTTTTTCGTTGGAGTTTGCATCCATGATATCACGTGGTTTGTTATATTTGAGCGCTAAATGTTCTACGTGCTCTCTCTTCATGTATGACTATTATACGCCTGTACCAAATGTTACTGAAAAGATAATCTTATACTAAAAACCTCAATAAAAACTTGAATAAGAAAACTGACACCAAAACAGCAAATAATAATTCCCCCCCCATAATGTTTTTATTGATATTAGTTATACGTGTTAGTCCATGACAGTGTGTGGTAGACATTTCTGCTAATTTTGTGGTGTTGTTTCTACAGGGATGTGCATGGATTACTTCACATAACTGCTGCAACAAATCGGCTATACAGTATGTGACAATACCCTAAAGGTAGATTATATATTAATAAGTTGTTGATAATGTAATAATATGATCAAGGGCATAGAGGGAAGGATTTACTTCCACCTCTGTCTAGGAGCTTTTCTATATAATATATAAGAGCTTTAATCTTTTTTCTCTACAGTTTAGTTATATAGTTCTTTAGTGAACAATGTGTCCATGCAAGGCTCATACAAATCAGATATTTTCATTAATTAGCATATTTTAATTTCAGACAAGTTAAAATAAAATGATATACATTTGTAAAATAGAAGATATAATTACTTATCTCCTGGGCAAATTGTGTTTTAATTTCATAAAATGTAATGGAATATGTTTTATACCATTTTTTAATTAAGTGGAAAATTTAAATTAAACTTTTTTTTTAACAATTTTTTTTATCATTCTCTCACAAGTATAAAGCTGTGCCAGTTCTAAAAATTATGAATATAAAAATAATTAATATTTACAATGATTTTAAGGCAAAATAGAGTATGGAAGACTAATTTATCAATTATTTTTGAAGATCAGTCTTTTGCAAACAAGTTTGACTTCCTTGTCTTAGAAGATAGCTTTTCAGCACCTATAGTCATATGCATTCTACTTAAATAGCTTAGACTCTAACCAAACATTAGTTTTTCTTTATGTTTGGCACATAAGTCTAAAAAAAAAAAAATGCCCACAACATGTTCACTAAAATTTAAGCCCCAATGTATGCCATAGTTGTATATATCACGTTTGGATTTTCATAGCATACAGTTTATTTTTATGGGATCGTGTTTTGAAAAGCATGATGCTCTAATAGCCTAAAGCTAAATGTGGGTGCACTGCCCTCAAGGAAAAGCCAATCCCACAATTACAAGTAGGAACAAATGGCAGCACTCCAAAAAATACAAATAAAGTATACTCTTTATTCAGTTTAGTGGCAATGGCAATGTTTCGGCTCTGCACTAGAGCCTTTCTCGAAGAGACAGCGTTGGCTAATTATTGGGAATGGTAACACTATTTTAATCCAAGCATGATCTCTACAAGCAATCCTCAAAAAATTATCTTATTAACAGTTTTCTTAACTAGGTAAAAATTATCTCTTTCAAAACACAGAATTAAAGGGTGCTATGACACAGACGTCTATAGCATCCATTTTTCCCAGTCTATGTTACTAGATTAATAGACAGACAGATCTACAGATGCTTCAAAATTATGTTAAATGTAGAAAAGCTAAATTCTAACAAGCCTATAGCTGTTAGTGCAGTAAATTGATTAGAGCACATTGATTTGACTGCTTTGTGCTCACATATGTAATTTGTCACTAGTAAAGGCCACAACACCTATTCACCTACACAACATGGCCCGAGGGTTATCAAATAAATTACACCGTATCTGAAATTCCCAAATGACCATGATAGATTACTGAAACGCTTAATGTAGTACAACATAGAAAGAAGCACTTTAGAGTTTTTATTCTAGAAAAACAGAAGTCTGAGATATATACAATACATACACTAAAATAACTTAACAGAGAAAAGAAGATATTCTATTCTTCTAAGTATAAATATTCCAAGTGAGTGAACAAAATACATGATAAGTGTTTGGTTTTATAATGTAATCTATAAAATTTTCTAGTAGGGGAGGTCAGCTCTAAAGACATACAGAAAAATAATATAAAAATATTAAAACTGAAATTTAATAAAAAAACAAGTATATAGCAATAGATTTTACTAAATAAACATAATAAAAAAATAAAATAAACAATAAAAATAAGATTCAATGGTCCCCCTGTGTTTAATAATGTCGAAGAAGCAAATGTGCTAAATATTAAAATATCAAGTAAGTTAAAAAGTAACCTTTAATCAATTATCTAAAATATGAATACAAATAATTGTTGTAAGACAGAACAACGTAAATAACTGCTGTGCCCAGTATAACAACATACCAGTACCACAAAAAGGCACTAACTCCCACAAGTTTGTAAGAGGTTAATAAATGCACAAACATTCAATAAACAGTGGATGGTGTTGCATGTGACAGTATACTGGGACACAAGCATAAAGGTATAATGACATGACTACCTGGCCGTGTGAAAAAAGAATGGCATTACCTGGTATGGCATTACAAGTTCCAGGAGGGCCACAGTGGTCATATCCAATAGTTGTCTGGATTGTTTAGCTAAACCACGAGTATGATATTCCAGCCACAGTTTCAATTCTGGGGCAGTTTCTATCTCAGGTACACTCTATGGGGGTCCAATACTAAGTTGAAGCTTAGGGTAGTACAGGATTACTATGGCTCTCCTGGAAACTTGATATGGCACAACTGACCTGGTAACACCATTCTTTTTTCACATGGATAGGTAGTTGTGCGTTTTTACCTTTATGCTTGTTGTGTCCAAGTATACTGTCATACTGTATGCAACACAATCCACAGATTATTGATTGTGCATGTATTAACCCCTACAAAACTGGTAGGAGCTAGTGCCTTGTTGTGATCCAGGTATGCTGTCATACTGGGCAGAACGGTTATATACATTGTTCTGTCTTATAACAGTTATGTTCATATTTTAACCCCTTAGTGACCAAGCACATTTTTTTTTTAAATTGCATTCCAAGAGCAAGAACTTTTTTGTT
The DNA here is from genome assembly GCF_014858855.1 of Bufo gargarizans. Taxonomy (NCBI): domain Eukaryota; kingdom Metazoa; phylum Chordata; class Amphibia; order Anura; family Bufonidae; genus Bufo; species Bufo gargarizans. Next base: position 301,407,106 of record NC_058081.1, read on the forward strand.
TTTTCATAAATGTACTTGTATGAGGTCTTATTTTTTGCAGGACAAGTTATAGTTTTTAATACACAATTTTAAGTACATGTAATGATTGATTAAAGCCAGCCGTTTAGCTAAAACCCCCTCTGTTTACGTCAGTAAAAACACGTATGGGTGTTCACTAAGGGGTTAAATAATTGATTAAAGGTTACTTTTTAACTTACCTTACAATCGTCACTTAATGTTTTAAAATTCTTGATTAGATTACAAGATACAGAATCAAGATGCCGGTGTTACTGTTACTTGATTAGTACAACAGAAACAAAAGAAAAGGAGCTCATGATACCAAAAAAGTAATGAATTTTATTAGAGCATGATTAAAATGACATAAATAGAAAAAATTGATAAGTAAGATGCCGTAAACATGATAAAAAAAGAACGGAGGACAGAAAAAGAAAGACGCCACCCTGGGAAGGAAGCACACGGAGCAAATGAATATGGTACAATGTGTATATCAAACATGGGAATAAATACTGGATAGAGAGTCTAACCCATGTACAAATAATGAGACAATTAAATACCAGGTGTGACACACGTCAACACATATCACTCCTATAAATGATAAAATTGTATGCAAAAAAATGGGTAAAGATAGAAATATAGTGCAGACCAATCAATTGGAGACCAAGTACAAATAAATGACAAGGTCAAATAAGCTAAGGAGGGCAGCAGGAGACAGGGGCTCACCAGAATGAACCGTGTGCACAAAGACCCAGGGTGGCGCTACCCCAATGCACGTTTTGGCGTACCTTCATAAGGGGGTAGTGCCGTCACTGTGAATCAAGTATAAAAAGACTCCCACAGCCAATAGGAGAATCGATACTCACTCGTCCCCAGGTGTGTATGTGTAGAGCCGCGGTAAAATCCAGGAGGAGCCGAGTACAGCCGCCCCACGGCCGGCGTCCTGTCGGCACGCCCCCACCATGTGATGAAATCACATGATCGGGCGGCTCCGACGTGAGGCGTCGGAGACGGTGCCGGATGACGCGCGCACGCATCACACAGGGGGAGGAGAGTCGGAAAACCACCATAAAGACATGACCAGAACAAAGCAAAGACTGGAATAAAGGCTATTACGTATATATCATTAATGCGGCAAATCTTACATTGAGACAATATGTATATAAAAAACAGGTACAATGAGTACATCTATATATATACGCATATGTATATGATAATGCATCCATAAACATAATATAAAACCAGATAAACATAATTAAGGTGGACATAATAATAAATGAGAACACTGATTGAAAACATGATGGCGATTAAGCACATGATTGAAATATAATATATATAAATACATATAAAACCAATAATGTGTTAAATACATGATCATAGAACCAAAAAATAATAATGATGAAATAAATAATGTACCTATAATTAACATAGAAAGTGAAATGAAGGAATTGAATGTAACATTGAAAATTGATTAGTACGATATAGAATGACTACCATCTCTATTAATGTCACGTAATGTCCATAGTACATAGACTTCACTTAAATTCCTATATAGATTTCTATAATTGCAGCACATTGTATGACTTAAAAAGTCACATAAAACATATGGTAAGTCATATGTAGCCCAAAATGCTACAAAACAATAAAATCAAGATCTCATACAGCTATATTAATGAAAAATAAATAAATACATAAATAAATAAATAATAAAGCTATTTGGGTGGCAAAGGAAAAATAATGAATGAATTAATAATAATTACAGTAATTATTATTTAATGTATAGCAGTTGGAGTTTTTCTTTCTTATTAGATATGAGCAAATCAGTTGTAAACCAATTGCATTTGTTTCAAATTTCCCAAAAATTCAGATTCCAACTGAATCCAAATCTTTTGCAATTCAATTCAGAGGAATCCCTCAAAATGGTGACCACCATTTTACAGGTCAGAAGACAGAAAACAAGGCATTTGTCACCAAAAAGGGATAATTTGTGAACCATGCTTTTAATCATAGTCATTTACAGTCGAAAAAAAAAAGTCTACACACCCCTGTTAAAATGTGAGGTTTCTGTGAAAAATGAGACAAAGATAAATCAATTCAGAAATTTTTCCACCTTTAACGTGACCTATAAACTGTACAACTCAATTGAAAAACTGAAATCTTTTAGCTAGAGGGAAGAACAAAATATAAAAATAAAATAATAAGGCTGCATAAGTGTGCACACCCTTAACCATTTTTTGCTAATCTGACCAGTGTCACTTTAAGTGCTGATAACTTTAAAACACTTTGACTTATCCAGGCCATTCTGAGACTGTTTTTTTGTCACATATTGTACTTCATGACACTGGTAAAATAAAGTAAAAAAAAAAAATATATATATATATATATATATATATGTTACAAAACTGTTAGTTACACTGTTACAAAACTGTTAATTACACTGTGTGCGGTCGGTCAGGACTTCAGGGACCCGTAACTCCCGAACCCTTGGACCGACGGAGCCGGATTTTGGATATGTTGTTCCCCTACACCAGGACTGTCTGAGGATACCGAATGTAAAGATGTACCCCCTGGTTTTGGGGTACATCCAGAACTTGGGTAACATTGTGTGTGGGTTGATTATGTTAAAGGCTTATCTGAGGGGAGGAGACGTGGGGGTTGTACCAGACATGTGATTGTGTATTGTGGTAATCATGTAAATGTAGCCCTTCCCAGGGCAGGATTGCATAAAAGAAGGCCCCGGGTCAATAAACATCAGTCTTGCTTAACCTTCAAATCGCAGCCTCGACTCGTTTGTGGAGGGGGGAAGGATTATCCTAGCTGAAAGATCATTACCGGGATTGTTCTACATTTACAGGATCCTTCTGGATACCGAGACGAAGCGGCTCCTCTCTCTCTCCCTAAACAGAGATCCAGACTATCCAAGCGGTCTAGCTCCCAGCTAGCCGGGGAGTAACCGTAACATTTGGATGGCAGCGGTGGGATTGTCCTGGATTTCCTAGGAGAGGTACTGAACGGATGGAGAGCGCTTACGAAAAATTGAAACGTGCGACCCTGAAGGATTTACTCGAAAGCAGAGGGGGGAACGCCAGCAACCGTCCGAGAAGGGAACTGATCGCAGAACTAACCGAACTGGATCAGGGCTTCACGATGGCAGAAACCCCGACCACGAGTAGTGACGAAAAGACCAGGATTGTTCGGGAGAGGCTCTCTCTATACGGGCCGAACCCGCCTATGGAACTGGTACAGCAGTTGATGGCAGAAGCGGACGAGGATATACGGAAGGCTCGAGCCCACGAACTCAGCCTAGTGACCGCACACCGCAATGCCGAAGCACCGCAGGTAATCGTTCCTGTCGGAAACGCCGGGAGGCCAAAGATACCCTATGCGGCTTTTAGACCCTTCCTAGAGAGCGAGACAGGAATCGATGAATATTTAGCGGACTTCGAGAGGCAATGTGCCCTGCACCAGATTCCCAACAGAGAGTGGCCCACGATATTGTCTGGAAAACTATCCGGGCGAGCTCTGGAAGCATTTCGGACTCTGGGCGCTGAGGAAGTGACACAGTATGCGCTGGTCAAAGAGACACTGTTGCGGCGGTACGCTGTAACTCCTGACACGTATCGCCGACAATTTCGCAGCACGAGAAAGAAGCCTAACGACACACATATGGAATGGGCGCACCGAATGCGGAGAGCGGCAAATCACTGGATGAGCGGAAGTAAAGCTGTGACTGGTGAAGAAATTTTACAATTATTTCTCTTAGAACATTTTTATAACGGCATGGAGCAGCAGGGGAAGGAATGGCTGCGAGACAGACGACCCTCTACCTTAGAAGAAGCAGCCAAATTGGCCGATGAACATTACGACTCCCGTCTACACGAACCCACGAACTACCGAGCCCCAGCACGGGTCGAACACAAAGATGTTTACCGCACGCCACCACGTACTGAATTCCGAGCCTCGGTGGCCGCGGGCCCCGCACGGTACTCAGGACCACTGAGTAACAACTCTGATCGCCCCAGACCGACCTGCTACCGATGCAAGCAACCAGGGCACCTCATGGCTAGCTGCCCCCTTAATGCACACCAGACCCCCCGGAATTATAATTACCCCCCTGGGTCATCTCGTCCTGCCCGGGCGCTCTGTGTTAACCAAGAAGCCCCTATGGAGGAATATTTGGGACCACTTCACGAAGCAGATCCGGTATATGCTGCTTCGGATAACCGCCAGCACCATCGGCAGAAGGTATGGCTCGAGGGGCGATCTACCGAGGGGTTAAGAGACACGGGGGCTACCATTACACTAGTCCAGAGCCATTTGGTGCCGGAGCACAAGCGATCAGGGCAGACTGTGGCCGTTAGAGTGGCGGGAGGGGATGTGTACAAAATTCCGACCGCTAAAGTACATCTTGATTGGGGAGTGGGAAAGGGGTCCGTAAACGTGGGCATAATGGATAATTTACCTGCCGAAGTACTACTGGGCAACGATTTGGGCCCCATGACTTCTGCCTATGCTCCAGTGGACAACAACGAGGCAAACCCAGTGACTACCAGAGCCCAAGCCCGAATGGAGCAAGAACTATCACCGGTGCGGGAGACACAGGTAAGACCTACCCCGACCTCGACTGACCCGTTAGGTCCCATACCCTGGGACACCCCAGATGCTTTCGAGACAGAGTCTAAGACTGACCCGACATTACAAAAGTACCGGGAACGAGCAGAGATCGGAGGGAGCGGGTCAGATAACGAAACCTTTTTATGGGAAAAGGGAAAGCTATATCGCTTGACGGAGAAAAGGGAGCAGCAGAGGCGACAGCTGGTAGTGCCCCACAAATACCGTCGAGAAATACTCAAGATAGGACACGACATTCCCTTGGCAGGCCACCTAGCTGTAACCCGCACACTACACCGCATTACTCACACATTCTTTTGGCCAGGGGTACACGCTGATGTTAGGACTTATTGTAAGACCTGCGATGTGTGCCAACGAGTAGGGAGGAGAGGCGATCACCCTAAAGCTCATTTAGTAAATATGCCCATTGTGGAGGAACCCTTCAGCAGGGTTGCTATTGACCTAGTGGGACCGCTGGCTACCCCTAGTCCCTCCGGTAAGCGCTACATTCTTACCGTAGTGGACTACGCTACCAGGTACCCGGAAGCTGTCGCCCTATCCAACATCCAAGCGGATACGGTAGCGAATGCGCTGGTGCAGGTGTTTTCCCGGGTAGGATTTCCGAAAGAAATCCTGTCCGACCGAGGCACCCAATTTACGGCCGAATTGACTCAGCAACTCTGGCAGGTTTGCAAAATTAAGTCCCTTCTGAGCTCTCCATACCACCCCCAGACAAACGGACTTTGTGAGAGGTTCAACGGGACCCTCAAACAAATGCTCAAAACATTTACTCAGGAATACCGAGACTGGGAGCGTTTTCTGCCACACCTCCTATTTGCTTATCGGGAGGTGCCCCAGGAAACGACCGGGTTTTCGCCCTTCGAGTTGCTCTACGGAAGAAAAGTACGGGGACCCCTAAACCTGATCCGGGAGCACTGGGAGGGAGAGATGGAGACTGACGGTGTCCCCATTGTGCCGTACGTGCTGGAACTCAGGGACCGAATGGAGCAATTAGCTAAATCAGTGCAGGCTAACCTCCAGTCGGCCCAGAGAAGACAGAAGGTGTGGTACGATCGGGGGGCCCGAAAGAGAATCTTTACCCTAGGACAAAAGGTGTTAGTGCTTAAGCCAGTTAAGACAGACAAATTACAGGCATCCTGGCAGGGCCCCTATCAGATAGTGGAGAAAAGGGGAGACACCACCTATGTAATAGCTAGCTGCCATGACAGCAATCTTAGAAAGACATTCCATGTGAACATGCTCAAGGAATATCTTGAGCGGCCGGAGAACATGACGGCCATATGCTGTCCCCCTCAGGAAGACCCCGACAGTCTACCCATTCCAGATCTGTTAGAAAAAAGTCCCCACGCAGATATAGTAGCTCAGGTCAAGATAGGGGACCGACTTAGCCCCACTGAAAGGGAGCAGCTTAACCAACTCCTGCAGTCCAAAAGCCCCACTTTCTCCCAGAAGCCAGGGTACACTACCTTAACCACCCACCAGGTAGATACCCCAGGACAAGCTCCTTTACGCCAGGCTTCTTACCGAATCCCCGAGGCAGTTAGGGCAGAGATGAAGAAGGAGATCGATGAGATGCTCCAACTCAAGGTAATTGAGCCCTCCGATAGTCCCTGGGCTTCTCCAGTGGTCCTGGTGCCCAAGAAAGATGGTACAACCCGGTTTTGCGTAGACTATCGGAGGCTCAATGAAAAGACAGTGACGGACGCTTACCCTATGCCCAGGGTAGACGAGCTACTCGATCGTATAGCCAGGGGAAATTATCTGACCACCATCGACCTCTGCAAGGGTTACTGGCAGATTCCCCTGGCCCAGGAGGCTGTCCCCAAGTCAGCATTCGTCACCCCGTTCGGCTTATATCATTTTAAGGTAATGCCGTTTGGGATGAAGAATGCCCCAGCTACATTCCAGCGCTTGGTTGATAGGCTCCTGGATGGCTTCCAGAGTTTTGCTTGCGCATACCTGGACGACATAGCGATCTACAGTGAGTCCTGGGGGGACCACTTAGCTCACGTAGGAATGGTTCTGGATCAGATCCGGGCTGCAGGCCTGACTCTGAAGCCAGAAAAATGCCACTTTGGGATGGCTGAGGTACAGTACCTGGGTCACCGGGTGGGGTGTGGGAAACAGCGACCAGAGCCGGCCAAGATAGAAGCTGTTGCCAATTGGCCCACCCCCACCACTAAGACTCAGGTCCTAGCATTCCTGGGCACAGCAGGGTACTACAGACGGTTTGTACCAGACTACAGCACACTTGCCAAACCCCTGACTGACCTGACCAAGAAAAACTTACCTCGACAGGTCCTGTGGTCTCCCCACTGTGAAACGGCTTTCCAAGCTCTCAAACTTGCTCTTGTCAACGCTCCCGTCTTGGCGGCCCCAGCCCTTAACAAACGTTTTATCGTCCATACAGACGCTTCCATGTTCGGGCTGGGAGCTGTCCTCAGCCAAGTAGGCGAAGACGGAGGGGAGCACCCAGTTGTCTACATCAGCCGTAAGCTCCTGCCACGTGAAGTCAGCTATGCAGCGGTAGAAAAAGAGTGTTTGGCTTTGGTGTGGGCACTAAAGAAATTGACTCCCTATTTGTATGGACAAGAGTTCACTCTGGTTACCGACCATAACCCGTTGGTGTGGCTAAACCGGGTCTCGGGGGATAACGGCAGACTTTTACGTTGGAGTCTGTCATTACAACCCTTCAACTTCACCATTACCTACAGACCTGGGAAACAGAATGGCAACGCTGACGGGTTGTCCAGACAAACAGACCTCAGCCCAGCATAACCAGCGGTCTGGACAGCCTTAGTCTGCCCCGAAAAGGGGTCAGACAGTGTCTGCCAGAGTGTTCCACAAAAAGGGAGCACTGTTACAAAACTGTTAGTTACACTGTTACAAAACTGTTAATTACACTGTGTGCGGTCGGTCAGGACTTCAGGGACCCGTAACTCCCGAACCCTTGGACCGACGGAGCCGGATTTTGGATATGTTGTTCCCCTACACCAGGACTGTCTGAGGATACCGAATGTAAAGATGTACCCCCTGGTTTTGGGGTACATCCAGAACTTGGGTAACATTGTGTGTGGGTTGATTATGGTAAAGGCTTATCTGAGGGGAGGAGACGTGGGGGTTGTACCAGACATGTGATTGTGTATTGTGGTAATCATGTAAATGTAGCCCTTCCCAGGGCAGGATTGCATAAAAGAAGGCCCCGGGTCAATAAACATCAGTCTTGCTTAACCTTCAAATCGCAGCCTCGACTCGTTTGTGGAGGGGGGAAGGATTATCCTAGCTGAAAGATCATTACCGGGATTGTTCTACATTTACAGGATCCTTCTGGATACCGAGACGAAGCGGCTCCTCTCTCTCTCCCTAAACAGAGATCCAGACTATCCAAGCGGTCCAGCTCCCAGCTAGCCGGGGAGTAACCGTAATAATATATATGTAGGAAAAAATATGGATGGGCACTCATATATGGAAAAATGGGACAGAATTTATTTAAACATATAATAAAACATCAATAAAACAAATAAATAGTAAAATGAAAATGTATAAGGATATTTTCTGGTTGGAGGTCACCTGCTCAGATAATCTCCACTAGTACGGATAACTTTCACCAGTACGGATAACTTTCACCAGAAAATATGCAGTCCTCTATACCATTAAGATTGTATTAAACATTAGCAATAAATCCTGTATCAAAAATGAAAATGTACACATAGGTGTCAAGCGCTGTTGATTTTCCTTAGTTGATATAATTTGTATCTTATTGTGAATATACAAGTAGCGATATGCAAGTAGCGATATAAATATCAACTATATGTCTTGTTATGGATGCACTAGAATAGTACCAAGTCCGAGTTATTTTTCCTATCCAGGTAATGAGAAATGTCCAGTCTCTATTGTTTGCTTGTAAAAAAGCTGGAAGATATTCTTGGCAGATCACTAGATATATTTTATCTGGTCTAGTTTCAATCTTGCTAATATATGAATTTACCGTCTCATAGTTCTTTACCCACTATGTGGGCTTACCTTTGCCTGGTATAGATTCACTGGGACAAGTGGATCGACTGCTGATCTGTGTTAGAAGCCGGCGTCCCGGCTGTAAAGTCCGTAGCGTTCCACGTGTATATCCCAGATACTTCCGGCAGCTGGTTTGGTTTGAGAAGCTGCGTACTCGTACCTTCAGGCGCAGGTAAATGACGTATTGGAGGTCTCGGGCTGGAGAAAGTTTATTTTTTCTTTCTCTTTCTTTTCCTTTAGAGTGCACTTTTGTCCATGGAGACGGGGTATTATTCAATTGTTCACCAAACGCGTTTCGGGGAGACGCTTTCCCCTTCCTCAGTGGTATACCCCGATTTCATAGATTAGCTTATTTTATACTTGCGCTTGGTCTCTTTCAAGATCTGGTTCGGACTCAGAGTCCGAACCAGATCTTGAAAGAGACCAAGCGCAAGTATAAAATAAGCTAATCTATGAAATCGGGGTATACCACTGAGGAAGGGGAAAGCGTCTCCCCGAAACGCGTTTGGTGAACAATTGAATAATACCCCGTCTCCATGGACAAAAGTGCACTCTAAAGGAAAAGAAAGAGAAAGAAAAAATAAACTTTCTCCAGCCCGAGACCTCCAATACGTCATTTACCTGCGCCTGAAGGTACGAGTACGCAGCTTCTCAAACCAAACCAGCTGCCGGAAGTATCTGGGATATACACGTGGAACGCTACGGACTTTACAGCCGGGACGCCGGCTTCTAACACAGATCAGCAGTCGATCCACTTGTCCCAGTGAATCTATACCAGGCAAAGGTAAGCCCACATAGTGGGTAAAGAACTATGAGACGGTAAATTCATATATTAGCAAGATTGAAACTAGACCAGATAAAATATATCTAGTGATCTGCCAAGAATATCTTCCAGCTTTTTTACAAGCAAACAATAGAGACTGGACATTTCTCATTACCTGGATAGGAAAAATAACTCGGACTTGGTACTATTCTAGTGCATCCATAACAAGACATATAGTTGATATTTATATCGCTACTTGCATATCACTACTTGTATATTCACAATAAGATACAAATTATATCAACTAAGGAAAATCAACAGCGCTTGACACCTATGTGTACATTTTCATTTTTGATACAGGATTTATTGCTAATGTTTAATACAATCTTAATGGTATAGAGGACTGCATATTTTCTGGTGAAAGTTATCCGTACTGGTGAAAGTTATCCGTACTAGTGGAGATTATCTGAGCAGGTGACCTCCAACCAGAAAATATCCTTATACATTTTCATTTTACTATTTATTTGTTTTATTGATGTTTTATTATATGTTTAAATAAATTCTGTCCCATTTTTCCATATATGAGTGCCCATCCATATTTTTTCCTACATTTATTCCACTTTTGAGGGGTGTCTCAATTTTGGTTGGTGCACCTGCCCTGAGAGAGCAGGAGTGAGCGGATCTCTATAACATTTTTTCATTCGTAATAATATATATATATATATTTATAAAAAATAACAAATTTACAAAAAAATTGCAAATTTCCAAGTTTCAATTTCTCTACTTCTAAAATTCATTATAATACCTCCTAAAATAGTTATTACTTTGCATTCCCCATATGTCTACTTCATGTTTGGATCATTTTAGGAATGATATTTAATTTTTAGGGGATGTTACAAGGCTTTGAAGTTTAGAAGCAAATCTTGAAATTCACGAAACCACCCAAAAATGACCCCATTCCATAAACTACACCCCTCAAGGTATTCAAAACTGATTTTATAAACTTTGTTAACCCTTAAGGTGTTCCACAAGAATTAATGGAAAATAGAGATACAATTTCAAAATTTTCAATTTTTGGCAGATTTTCCATTTTAATATTTTTTTTTCCAGTTACAAAGCAAGGGTTAGCAGCCAAACCAAACTCAATATTTATGGCCCTGATTCTGTAGTTTACAGAAACACCCCATATGTGGTTGTAAACCACTGTACGGGCACAAGGCAGGGCGCAGAAGGAAAGGAATGCCATAAGGTTTTTGGAAGGCAGGTTTTGCTGGACTGTTTTTTTTTTTACACCATGTCCCATTTGAAGCCCCCCTGATGCACCCCATGAGTAGAAACTCCCAAAAAGTGACCCCATTTCAGAAACTACGGGATAGGGTGGCAGTATTGCTCATACTAGTTTAGGGTACATATGATTTTCAGTTGCTCTATATTACACTTTTTGTGAGGCAAGGTAACAAGAAATAGCTGTTTTGGCACCGTTTTTTTTTTGTTATTTACAACATTCGTCTGACAGGTTAGATCATGTGATATTTTTATAGACCAGGTTGTCACGGACACTGCAATACCTAATATGTATACTTTTTTTTATGTAAGTTTACACAATGATGTTATTTTTTCAGTTTTTGGCCGATTACCTTGGTTAGGGTATGATTTTTGCGGGATGAGATGACGGTTTTATTGGCACTATTTTGGGGTGCATATGACTTTTTGATCGCTTGCTATTGCACTTTTTGTGATGTAAGGTGACAAAAAACGGTTTATTTAGCACAGGTTTTATTTTAAATTTTTTATGTTATTCATCTCAGGGGTTAGGTCATGTGATATTTTTATAGAGCCGGTCGATACGGACACGGCAATACCTAATATGTAAACTTTTTTAAATTTATGTAAGTTTTACACAATAACAGATTTTTTAAAACAATATGTTTTAGTGTCTCCATATTCTGAGCCATATTTTTTTTTTTTTTTTTGGGAGATTGTCTCAGGTAGGGGCAAATATTTTGCGGGATGAGGTGACGGTTATATTGGTACTATTTTGGTGGGCAAACTCCTTTTTAATCTCTTGCTTTTGTACTTTTTGTGATGTAAGGTGACCAAAAAATGGTTTATTTAGCACAGTTTTTATTTTTTATTTTTTATGGTGTTCATCTGAGGGGTTAGGTCATGTGATATGTTTATAGAGCCGGTCGATATGGACACAGTGATACCTAATATTTTTCCCCCCTAATTTTTACCAAATTTTTTTTTTACTTTATTTGGGGAAAATTATGTTTTTGTTTGTTTTTACTTGAAACTTTTAATTTTTTGGGAGGAAAACTTTATTTTTTGTACTTTTTTCACTTTATTTTTTGTCCCACTTTGGGACTTGAACTTTTGGGGGTCTAATCCCCTTTACAATGCATTCCAATGCTTCTGTATTGGAATGCTTTGGCTGTATGAGTAATTGTCATGCCCCACTCTGACGATGTGCGGACGTCGGCCAGGATAGCAGCACAAAGTTAGTGTTTGTTTTGGTGCCGTGCTGGATCCGTCTCTCATCGGGTGCACTGGGTGGAGTCATTAGTTTAAATGGCACTCCAGCCAAGTGATCTGAGCGGATTATACTAATCATTGTGGTCTGGGAAGCTAGGAGGGAAGGTTGGCTGTCCGTTCCTGCTCTAGAAGATAAGTGTCATTTCTAGTTTGGTTGTTTTGTGTCATCTTTCCCATCCAGGTTCTGTGCGAGCAGGCTGCTCCTATTTCCCCACTTCACCATCTCAGGGAATTCAGGGTTTTGTCAGCCCAGACTGGAGGACACATCTCACCTACCTTCAAGGTCTGTATGTGGGCTGAGCAGTGCAGGGAAAGAGGTCAGGGATTAGCTAGGAGGTGACCCTTCCCCTGTCTCTCATCCAGAGCCTGGTTGGTGCGTTATCTGTTATTCGGAGTGCACGCCCGCCGTGACATTATAATCCGCCATACTGTGACTGCCATTACTCAGCGCTTTTGTGATGGCGTCAATTGATGCACTGGTTGACCACATGCAGGGTTTATCCCTAGAGGTTGCGGGGAGGAACCCATGCAGTTAGGTCAGATATCTGGCCATTCTGATAGTAGAGACTTTAGAAAGGTGCACAATCTATGTTACTATTGTGGAAAGAGGGGTCATTTTATTTTTTCTTGTCCTTATGTTAAACCACAGGTGGAAAAAAAAAAAAAAAAAAAAAAAAACTTCCCTCACAATTGGTAGTATAAATGGTGTGGTGGAGCAGACAGGTATGCAAGCTCCCTGCAGTTCCCGTTTTCTCCTTTCAGCTATGGTGGCGCTAGAGTCAAAATATGTGTTTGTTGATGTATTCCTTGATTGTGGTGCTGGGGTAAACTTAATTGACTTTCTTTTTCTTCGAAACCTAGGACTAAGTACTTGCACGTTAGAGAACGAGATTCGTGATTTTGCAATTGATTCTTTCCCTCTTTCTCAAAGGAGCCTTACTCACATTGTTCATGGGATTCATTTAAGGGTGGGTGATTCACATGCTGAAATTATTTCTTGTTTTATTATGAAGGATTTGCCAGCTCCTATAGTTTTGGGGTTGCCATGGTTGACTAGACATAACCCAATTATAGACTGGCAAGTGAGACAAATCATTGGTCGGAGTGATTTTTGTTCGGATAATTGTCTTGGCACTTCTATCTCTGGTGTGTCCATTACGGCTTTACGTCAGTATCTCTCGGATTTTGCGGATGTCTTTTCGGAGGGTGGGGCTCAGGAATTGCTGATTGTCCAGTGAATCTCATTCCGGGGGCTAAGTTGCCAAAGTCTCGGCTTTACAACCTCTCTCAACCCGAAAGAGAGGTCATGCGAAAGTATGTCACCGAGAGTTTGGCAAAGGGTCATATTAGACCATCTAAGTCTCCAGTGGCAGTAGGTTTGTTCTCTGTGAAGAAAAAAGATGGATCACTGAGATCGTGTTTGGATTTTCGGGAATTGAACCGTATTACAGTCCGGGATCCATATCCCCTGCCTTTGATCTCTGATCTTTTTGATCAGATTGTTGGAGCCAAGGTGTTCTCTAAGTTGGATTTGAGAGGAGCATATAATCTGATCAGGATCAAGGAGGGGGATGAGTGGAAAACGGCCTTCAATACGCACGAGGGTCATTTTGAGAACCTGGTAATGCCTTTTGGGTTGATGAACGCGCCAGCAGTATTTCAGCGATTCGTCAATGACATTTTTCATCACTTGGTGGGGAGGTTCGTAGTAGTTTACCTGGATGACATTTTAATTTATTCTCCTGATCTAAAGACCCATCAGGATCATGTGAGACAGGTTTAGACGATCCTTCGGGAGAATAAGTTATATGCCAAATTGGAGAAATGTTTGTTTGCGGTGCAAGAGCTTCCGTTCTTGGGAACGGCTTTCTGATTCCGGTTTTCGTATGGACCCCGAAAAGGTCCGGGCAGTTCTGGAGTGGGACCGACCAGAGAATCAGAAAGCTTTGATGCGGTTCTTGGGGTTTACAAATTATTATAGAAAATGTATTTCGAATTATTCTACTCTAGTCAAACCTCTTAGTGATATGACCAAGAAGGGCGCCGATGTCTCTGTCTGGTCAGATGAGGCATTGCAGGCCTTTTCAGTTATTAAGGAGCGTTTTGCGTCTGCTCCCATTCTGGTGCAGCCGGATGTGTCTCAGCCATTCGTGGTGGAGGTTGATGCATCAGAGGTGGGGGTTGGGGCGATGCTGTCACAGGGTTCATCTCCTGGCAAGTGGGTCCCGTGTGCCTTCTTCTCCAAGAAGCTCTCGGTCGCCGATAGGAATTATGATGTTGGGGATAGGGAGTTGTTGGCTATCAAGCTGACCTTTGAGGAATGGAGTCACTGGTTAGAGGGGGCGTCTCACCCCGTTACGGTGTATACAGACCATAAGAATTTGGCTTACCTGCAATCTGCCAAGCGTCTGAACCCTAGGCAGGCCAGATGGTCACAGTTTTTTACCAGGTTCAATTTCGTGGTTACCTTTCGCCCAGGGGTCAAGAACGTCAAGGCAGGTGCCTTGTCTCGCAGCTTCCCTGGGGGAGGTGATTCAGAAGATCCGGCTCCGATTTTGGCGGATGGGGTGGTGGTCTCCACTCTTTACCCTGAATTGGAGATGGAGGTGTTGAGAGCCCAGGAGGGGGCTCCTGGTTCTTGTCCCCCAGGGAGGTTGTTTGTTCCTGAGGGCCTATGATACAAGGTGTTCAAGGAACATCACGATACTGTTCTCGCTGGACATACTGGTGGTAAGTCCACCTGTAATCTGGTGTCCCGGAGGTTCTGGTGGCCAGGGTTACGTAAGAGCATTGAGAATTACGTGACAGCTTGTGAAACCTGTGCTCGGTCAAAGGTTGCTCATACTCGACCGCCTGGTTCACTTCTTCCATTGTCTATTCCATCTCGTCCTTAGATGCATTTGTCTATGGACTTTATTACGGACCTGCCGAGTTCCTCCGGGAGAACAGTAATTTTGGTGGTAGTCGACCGTTTCAGTAAAATGGCTCACTTTATACCACTAATGAGTCTGCCTAATGCTAAGACTCTTGCGCAGATTTTTGTGGATAATATTGTGAAATTGCACTGTATTCCTTCCGATGTGGTCTCTGATAGGGGCACACAGTTTGTCTCCAGGTTTTGGAGGGCGTTCTGCTCTCGGCTTGGCATTCAACTTTCATTCTCTTTGGCTTTTCATCCGCAGTCGAATGGTCAGACGGAGCGTACTAATCAAAATCTGGAGACCTACTTGAGGTGCTTTGTGGCTGAGAATCAGAACTGGTCCTCATTCTTGTCCTTAGCAGAATTTGCATTGAATAACCGTAGGCAGGAGTCCACGGGTAAGTCGCCATTTTTTGGCGCATACGGTTTCCATCCTCAGTTTGGTACCTTTTCTGGGTCTGGTTCTGTGACAGATCCAGACAGGTCTGGGAGGAAAAAGTTGCAGCTACTTGCTACTCGCGATAGCTTGTGAGTTTGCTCCGTGGTTCAGGGTATGTCATCCGGGTTTTGCCTTGTGAACCTTTTTGTCCTGACTGGGAGTTTGTAGGCATTCTTCTCAGGTGAGTCCTGTCTGCCACTCCCAGCTACTATATTAGTTTCAGTTTCACTTTCAGTCATTGCCAGATATAGTCCTTACTTCCAGTGCTATTCTGACCTTTGAAGGAGATCGTTTAACGGTATTGCTGTGGTGCTCTTGTCTGGCGTGGACTGTCGTTATTGGGATCACCTTCTCTGCTCGTGACTATCTCTATCTCTGCTGTAGATTGTTTGTTTGTTGCTGTCTTCCCCCTGTTGTTCTCCTAGACATGAGTGATGGTGACTAGTGCTCCCATCTGTCTTTCCCCAGTCTAGTCTTGTTAGGGTGACTGAGGGTTAAGGCATCCTGCTAGCCGCTTGGGTTCACACCCCGTCTAGGGTATCAGGGAAGACAGGTGCCAGCCTAGGGTTAGTCAGGGGTGGCCGTTCTATTTCCCATCCGTAGATAAGGGTCCCCCTTCCGCTCCGTCTGGTGCGACACGACTGCTGCTGGGATAGCGGTCGTGACAGGTTCCTCCAGGATGCCAGAGGAGGAGAGATTCTCTTCTGCCTTGTCCTCTATCTGGCAGAGGATTCAAGGGAATTTGGAGAGGATGGGTGAGAGGTATAAACGAATGGCTGTCAAGAGACGTATGATTGGTCCGCACCTGTGTGTGGGTGATCTGGTGTGGTTGTCCACTAAGAATATCAAGTTGAGAGTGCCATCTTGGAAACTGGGTCCAAGATTTATTGGTCCATATAAAATTTCTGCGGTGATCAATCCTGTGGCATTTCGTCTGGATCTTCCGCAGACTTGGAGGATCCATGATGTCTTCCACAGGTCTTTACTAAAAAAATACGTGAAACCGGTGGAACCATCGCCATTGCGTCCTCCTCCTGTTCTGGTACGCTGGAGGGGATACGGTCCTGAGGAGAGGATGTGGGTTCCGGCGTCTGATGTCAACGCCAGCCTACTGGTGAGGGCCTTTCATAGGTCCCATCCAGATAAGGTTGGTCCGGGGTGTCCGGAGGTCACCAGTAGTAGGGGGGGTACTGTCATGCCCCACTCTGACGATGTGCGGAGGTCGGCCAGGATAGCAGCACAAAGTTAGTGTTTGTTTTGGTGCCGTGCTGGATCCGCCTCTCATCAGGTGCACTGGGTGGAGTCATTAGTTTAAATGGCACTCCAGCCAAGTGATCTGAGCGGATTATACTAATCATTGTGGTCTGGGAAGCTAGGAGGGAAGGTTGGCTGTCTGTCCCTGCTCTGGAAGATAAGTGTCATTTCTAGTTTGGTTGTTTTGTGTCATCTTTCCCATCCAGGTTCTGTGCGAGCAGGCTGCTCCTATTTCCCCACTTCACCATCTCAGGGAATTCAGGGTTTTGTCAGCCCAGGCTGGAGGACACATCTCACCTACCTTCAAGATCTGTATGTGGGCTGAGCAGTGCAGGGAAAGAGGTCAGGGATTAGCTAGGAGGTGACCCTTCCCCTGTCTCTCGTCCAGAGCCTGGTTGGTGCGTTATCTGTTATTCGGAGTGCACACCCACTGTGACAGTAATACTGTGAGTATTACTCATACAGCTCCCGGCCTGTGAGATTTAGGGGGCTGGATCTCACAGGCACATCACAGGAAGGCAGCGGTGATGCCTCATAAAGGCATAGCACTGCCTTCCATGCCATCGGGTTCCCCCTAATATGTATACTTTTTTTTTATCTATGTAAGTTTTACACAATGATTTCATTTTTGAGCCATAATTTGTGAGTATTACTCATACAGCTTCCGGCCTGTGAGATCCAGGGGGCTGGATCTCACAGGCACATCACAGGAAGGCAGCGGCAATGCCTCATGAAGGCATAGCGCTGCCTTCCGTGCCATAGGGTTCCCCCTACAGCCGCATGGGGACCCGATGGCACCGCCGTCAGCAGGATAAGGTAAAACCGCAGGTCCGAATTGACCTGCAGTTTGCAACTATGCGGGGGGGTTGTGACAGGATCCCGGCGTTGTGACAGGATGCCCACTAAATGATTTCAGCGGACATCCTGTTGCGATTAACCCCAGACGCGCCGCAATGCCTCTTAAAATTAGGATGTACCGGTACGACCTGGTCCTTAAGGACTCAGCAAACATGGTGTACCGGTACGTCCTAAGTCCCTAAGGGGTTACACTAATACTTTGTTGAAACACCTTTTGATTTTATTACAGCACTAAGTCTTTTTGGGCATGAGTCTATCAGCATGGCACATTTTGACTTGGCAAGATTTGCCCACTCTTCTTTGTAAAAACACTCCAAATCTGTCAGATTGTGAGGGCATCTCCTGTGCACAACTCTCTTCAGATCACCCCATGAATTTTCACTCAGATTCAGGTCTGAGCTCTGGCTGGGTCATTCCAAAACTTTAATCTTCTTCTGGTGAAGCCATTCCTTTGTTGATTTGTATGTATGCTTTTGATCGTTGTCATGCTGAAAGATGAAGTTCCTCTTCATGTTCAACTTTCTAGCAGTAGCCTGAAGGCTTTGTGCCAATATTGATTGGTATTTGGAACTGTTCATATTTCCCTCTAGCTTAACTAAGTCCCCAGTTCCAGCTGAAGAAAAACTAAAAAAGTTCAACCTTGGTTTCATCAGACCATAACACCTTTTCCCACATGCTTTTGGGAGACTTAAGATGTGTTTTTGCAAAATGTAGCCTGGCTTGGATGTTTTTTTTCATAAGAAAAGGCTTACGTCTTGCCACTGCCCCATAGCCCAGACATATGAAGAATACAGGAGATTGTTGTCACATGTACCACACAGCCAGTACTTGCCAAATATTCCTGCAGCTCCTTTAAAGGTCTTCTGTCACCCCACTAAACGCATTTTTTTTTTGTCTACTTATAATCCCTATCCTGCCATATTGCCATACATTATGTTATTAATCATTTTTGTTCAGTAGATTTAGCCAAAAACGTACTTTTATGATATGCTAATTACCTTTCTACCAGCAAGTAGGGCGTCTACATGCTGGTAGCAGCCACAGAAAACCGCCCCCTCCTTGTGTTGATTGACAGGGCCAGCCGCGATCTCCTCCTCCGGCTGGCCCTGTCAGCATTTCAAAAATCGCGCTCGTGTGTTAATTCGGCGCAGGCGCTCTGAGATAACGAGGCTCGCCTCCTCAGCACTCCCTCAGTGCGCCTGTGCCGATGACGTCTTCTCTTTCGGTGATGAAATCCCTACTTGCTGGTAGAAAGGTAATTCGCATATCATAAAAGTACGTTTTTGGCTAAATCTACTGAACGAAAATTATTACTAACATAATGTATGGCAATATGGCAGGATAGGGATTATAAGTAGACAAAAAAAAAATTATGCGTTTAGTGGGGTGACAGAAGCCCTTTAATGTTGCTGTGGGCCACTTGGTAGCCTCCCTGACCAGTTTTATTCTCGTCTTTTCATAAATTTTGGAGGGACATCCAGTTCTTGCTAATGTCACAGTTGTGCCATATTTTTCACTGTGTTCCATGAAATATCTAATGCCTTGGAAATTCTTTTGTACCCTTCTCCTGACTGATGCCTTTTAACAATTCAATCCCTCTGATGCTTTGGAAGCTCTCTGTTGACCATAGCTTTTGTTGTGGGATGTGACTAAGAAAATTTCAGTAAAGACCAACTAGAGCAGCTGAACTTTATTTGGGGTTAATCAGAGGCACTTTAAATGATGGCAGGTGTATGCTGACTCCTATTTAACATGATTCTGAATGTGATTGCTTAATTCTGAACACAGCTATATCCCCAGTTATAAGAGGGTGTTCACACTTATGCAACCACATTATTTACGTTTTTTTAGTTTTCTTCCCTCCACCTAAAAGATTTCAATTTGTTTTTCAATTGAGTGGTACAGTTTATAGGTCACATTAAAGGTGGAAAAAGTTCTGAAATTATTTATCTTTGTCTGGTTGTTTTACAGCACAGAAACCTGACATTTTAACAGGGGTGTGTAGACTTTTTCTATTCACTGTATGTTGCTGTCACTTTGACATTAGTAATGCTATCTTGGCATTGAAGAGAATAAAAGTGGCAATATTTTGATTTGAGTTAAATGTTTTTGTACCCAAATCGAATCTTCCAAGTGGAGGCTGTGTTTTGTCTTTTAAATATATTAGCCGTTCCAGTTATAGTTATCAGTGGAATGCACTGTAGGCACTCCAATGAGTTTATGATCAAGGCAGGGAGAGATTTTTAGGAATAAGATTTTCATCTCTAGCTAGGTGCATTTAGAAAGACCCTTATAAGGGAGCAGGCAATGTGACCGCATAGACAGTATTACATTCTTTTGAACTGCACCAACAATCTAAAGGATACAATGTATATGCACCACTTGTGGTTGACTGACATCAAAAGTAGCTGATCTGAAGATGATCTCCATTGCAATAGAGGCAATGAGAGAGAACCTATGAGGGTGTATGAGGACAATACTCTTATAGGCTAATCCTATCAAATCTACATACTAAAAAGAGAAAAAATAAAGGATACAAATTAAAAAACATACAAAGAATACAATTCATACTATATACAACTGGAGGAGTTTAGATTTTCAATGAAAACTGGGTATTATATCTTATAAATGAATATTAAAGGTTAAGTTTTAACTTGGCCACAAAACAGGAATCAGAAAGCTTTTGGCTTTTTAACCTTGCAACATTTATCCTGGGCCATTAGGGTCCTTTTGTTTCTTCTATGAAATTGCCAACTGGTTCATTAGATACAAGCTCAAAACATGTTTCAAGAACTTTTCTCTTTTGTATTTCTTATAAAGAGATGGAAATAACCTTCATAGAAATAGTTTTAAAAACTAAAAGCATTCAGCATACACTAGAGTAAGCTTAGGAACTGGTTGCATACTGTTTAATGAATGAGCTTAATATACAACAATATTCAATATGCTCATATGCCTGTTACAGTAAGCCAAGATTATATATAAATAAACTACAGAAGCACTGCAGGGGGGCATTATAATATAGGCTGAAGCACTAGAATGGGGTTATACATACAGGCACTACAGAGAGGTGCATTATATGTATAGTACTGGTGCTACAGGAGGCGTTATAATACAGTGAGCGCTACAGGTCATTACACTACAGGAGGAATTGTAGCAGGGCTTTATAAATACTGGGACTTCTATGTTGAGCATTATAATCTCTGGGACAACTATAGCAGGTATTATAACTACTGGGACCACTATAGGGGACCTTAAAGACTGTCTTCATTATTGGGCGCTCTTAAAGGGTGCCTTCTAGAGGGACCTTGTTACTGCTAGGGTGCTATAGGGGGGCCTTACTACTACTAGGGGCTCTATAAGAACATTATTAATACTGTGGGTACCGAAGGGGCATTGTTACTATCATTGGGCACATTATGGAGGACACAATTGCTAATGGGTGAACTTTTGTTGAATATTATTGCTATTAGGTGTACTGTAGAGGGCACTATTACTATTGAGAGCAGTTTGGGATCACTATTACTATAGGAGGGATAATCTCAAACAAAAGTAAATTAATCTACTCAGTTCCCCCTGCTCTATTAGATGATTTGAACAGTATTTTAAAGGTCAAAGGTTTATGTTAAAGGTGTCTGTGCTATTAGAACTAGTTCAAGAGTGTTATTTTCCTTTATAAAACTTCGTATACCGCCATTTTGCAGGGCTGACAATTATTTGACATGTCCCCACTATACTGGCTGGAAAAATAAAAGCTATGCAAATATTGATTAGTGCAAAATAAGATAAATGGCTTTCTACATTTAGAAAGCAATACTGTAAGCTCAATTTCACAAATGCTACTGTTTGCATCACTCATTAAATCTACACTCATGTTTAAAAGATTTTGGCATTGCTGGTATCAGTGTGCATAAGAAATAAAAGAATCAATACCTTATTAAATTCATGGTGAATATGGATAAATAATTGAATACATGTGGTGTGAATAACATGGCAAATCAATATGAACTTTATATATAGAAATGTTCTAATCCTTTCTATGTTTTCTCTGAACTGGAAGAGTGTTACATTTTCAGGAATCGTTATACATTTTAGTATGACGTTAAATACCAGATTGCTATTCAAAAAAATTGTAGCTTTAAATTTTTTTTCTTAGGCTACTTTCACACTTGCGCTTTCCGTTTCTGCTAATGAGATCCGTAATAGGATCTCAATAGCAGGGAAAAACGCTTCCGTTTTGTCCCCATTCATTGTAAATGGGGACAAAACTGAACTGAACAAAATAGAATGCACCAGAATGCATTCAGTTCCGTTTGGTTGCGTCCCCATCACAGACAAAATAACGCTGCAAGCGTTTTTTTCTGTCCGCGATCTGGTGCGAAGGAAGACGGATCCGTCCTGACGTGATGAGCGGCAGGGGCAATATTAAAATTTGCGATATTTCGTGAATATTTCTGTGAATATTCATCATATATTTGCAAATTAGAGAATTCACGGTTATTTTCTTGATTGCAAAAAATACAGGCGTGGGTCTGTCACGAGGGTGTCAAGAGCCACGTCTGACTCCGTTATACCCGGGGTCAGGAAGTCGCAGCGGGTGGCTGCGCGCTCTATGTCTAAAGATCACGGTGTTTCTTAGTGTTTGTTTTCTGTGTTTGCCTTGCTATCCTTTTTGTCTCACTCAGGGATCCGTAGCTTCTCCTCCTCAGCTGTTTCTTGTCTGCCACTCCCAAACTCCTTATATTCTCCTCTCACACTTCTCTTGTTGCCAGTTATAGAGCTTCCTGCCTGGACATCTATGCTGACCCACTGGAGCTGAGAATCTGGTTGTTGTTCCAGAGTGCTACCCTCCGGATCCCTGTTGGGCTTTTGTTGTCTCCTGTTGTTGCCCTCCTGGGATTATATGTTTAGTTTGTATTGTCTGTCCTCCCCTTGGTGTTTTCCTTTAGAGCTAATGGTGCGGACTAGTGTTCCCACCGCCCTGTTCACTATCTAGGGCTCATCCTAGGGAAAGCCAGGGTTTTAGGCACGTGATCGGCGTACGGGTGAGGAACCCGTCTAGGGACGACAGGGCAGCCAGGCGCCAGTCGCAAGGTGAGTCAGGGGTCACCACCTTCCCTCTCACTAGGGCAGGGCCTCCCTCTTTTCCTCCCTCCGTGTCACGTATGTGACAGTTACGCCGATCGTGATAGGGTCACTGCTACATTTTTCAAACTGCTAGAAGTTTCCTGAGACTGGAGAAAATGGTTGGCACGGCAGAACATTACAATATATTTATATGCAGATAGAGTTCTCCAATATATTCGCGATTAGAGATAGCATTGCGGTTCGCCCGGCGGTCGTTTTGCGGCCAACTTTTCTCGTTCACGGTTCACCAAACGGGACGAACACAGGGCGGTGTCCGCCGGCACCATATTCTTTTACATTGTGAAGAAATTTAACTCATGATGACACATCCATCAGGTGGTGCAGGACAGCCAATTGAGACGTTTCAGCACATGGACATACCCTCTACCTTATAAATAAACCTGATCTGGGCGCCATTTTACATTCAGTCTTTTGCCAGTGTAGGGAGAGGTTGCTGTGTGGAGCAGGGACAGACTGTTAGGGACACCAAACGCTAGCTAATAGGGCCACAAAAGTCCTTTTAAGGACTGGTAGAGGTGTGCTATTGATAGGTGTGACTTACTGAGGGGTGTAATATACTTATAATATACTTTCTAACATAGAAATAATATTATAGTGCATTTGTACTGTGCAGCAGTTGTGGGCGGTTCTACAAATAAGTTCTACTTGTGTAAAATACCAGTAGATATCCCGGTCCAGTTAGCATATTAGCGCAGTCTGTTAACAAAGCCTACTCATCTCTACCATAATAAAGCGCTTTTAACCAGCAACAGTTAGTTGGGTTAAATCCTGCGACGGCTGTAGGTTCCTGGATTCAGCTCACCCGGACAGCTTGTATATGTAATAATCTCCAACTGTACTACCTTGCTCACCGAGGCTGTCCACCCTTAGGCCACAGCAAGCGTTTCCCCCTACAGCCCCTCAAGGGGCACTCGAGTGGTGTTTGAATAATTGGCTTGCAATAGGGGCCTCGTGGGTCTCTATGCCCGGTAGCTACACCACATACACAGGGGGAGAGGGAAAAAGGGGCTCAAACTGTTACCCAGTCACGCAGCAGTCCGTCTCTATCCAAGAAAGGTCGACCGCAGTAAACTGTACTGTTTATGAACAAGGACGTTAAACACCTTATGACCTTATTTTGCTGTAGTGGTCTCCCTGCTTTTTTACCACCCTGGGGATAGAATTGGAGCCAGATAGTACCCCGTCTGGAGCTGATCTTCCACTCGATCCATCCGCCAACCCCACATAGTACTTTCCTTCAACGTCGGTTAGAATCGGCCTAAATCCCCCTCGGAGCCGGCCTCTAAGCGTGTGACCTTTGAGTCCAATCATAGCAGCCAGGGGATGCAGGCACGATGGACAAAGGGGGAGGGCGGGGGAAGCGGGCGGTTCCAGGCGCTCGGGCTTTCAGCAGTTCAGCTTCTGTCCCCACGCTCAGCTCTCGTGTGGTTCGGCACATGTGGTTCGGCATCCAGGGGACAGCTAAGCGATTTAACACCATCCAACCATTGGGGCTCTGACAGGGCACATTTCAGAGAATTTCCCTTTAAGACACATAAAAATGTTCCCTGATTTAGATACATATTCATAGATGGAATTTTTGTCATTGATCCTCCTCTAGCATGTCACTGTCCATGCTGTTGGACTGTTTGTACAATTCTACTAAGTATTTGGTGGCTGCAAATATGAGCTGAAGGTTTTTCAGGTTCACCTACCATTAAAGTGAATGGGGCCCGCCGTGAACTTGCAGTTTGCAAACATTTGATGGTGAACGCAAACCATCCCGGATGATGTTCATCCATAACTATTCACGATTGCGCAAACGGCAATTAATGATGCGCATATTTTTGCGCAATACGTGCAACTTCACATTTTAGCAGGTCTGACTACATATTACTGATTGGTGCACTACATATTGTTGTGAGCTTGTGACATCACATCACTATGTTTGTAGCATGTATGTATGGACAGCAGAACCTATGACACTACCTAACACCCTGCACTGGAACCTATATCAGCTAACAGCTACACGATTACTATCTAATCTACTATCGCCCACTAACTATCTGTATTATACACTCACCTAAATAATTATTTGGAACACCATACTAATATGGTGTTGGACCCCCTTTTGCCTTCAGAACTGCCTTAATTCTACATGGCATTGATTCAACAAGGTGCTGATAGCATTCTTTAGAAATGTTGGCCCATATTGATAGGATAGTATCTTGCAGTTGATGGAGATTTGAGGGATGCACATCCAGGGCACAAAGCTCCCGTTCCACCACATCCCAAAGATGCTTTATTAGGTTGAGATCTGGTGACTGTGGGGGCCATTTTAGTACAGTGAACTCATTGTCATGTTCAAGAAACCAATTTGAAATGATTTGAGCTTTGTGACATGGTGCATTATCCTGCTGGAAGTAGCCATCAGAGGATGGGTACATGGTGGTCATGAAGGGATGGACATGGTCAGAAACAATGCTCAGGTAGCCCCTGGCATGTAAATGATGGCCAATTGGCACTAAGGGGCCTAAAGTGTGCCCAGAAAACATCCCCCACACCATTACACCACCACCACCAGACTGGACAGTGGTAACAAGGCATGATGGATACATGTTCTCATTCTGTTTACGCCAAATTCGGACTCTACCATTTGAATGTCTCAACAGAAATTGAGACTCATCAGACCAGGCAACATTTTTCCAGTCTTCAACAGTCCAATTTTGGTGAGCTTGTGCAAATTGTAGCCTCTTTTTCCTATTTGTAGTGGAGATGAGTGGTACCCGATGGGGTCTTCTGGTAGTGTAGCCCACCTTTTTTCCCCATTCTGACATTCAGTTTGGAGTTCAGTAGATTGTCTTGACCAGGAGCACAACCCTACATGCATTGAAGCAACTGCCATGTGATTGGTTGACTAGATAATCGCATTAATGAGAAATAGAACAGGTGTTCCTAATAATTCTTTAGGTGAGTGTATATATGAGCTAACTTACTAACCATCTAATGTAATGACACAGTAAAGCACAGAGCACAGCAATGACACATCTGTCTCTCTCAGAACTCCATAAAACTACAGAAAATGGCTGCTGGGGAGGTTCTTATATAGAAAGGGGTAGGCAACTTTCCTATTGATTGTTTCTAAGCTCAGACAAAGACATTGGAGCCTTCTCATTGGCCCACAAGCAAGAAGGGAGGTTACTGATGAAAAAAAAACTCTAGAATATTCAACGATACAAATATATAGCACTATATTCTAAATCTTTGCAAATTCTTGAAGTGGCGATATTCGTGATTAAAATTAGAGTTTTGAATATTCGCTCCCAACACTAGTCCTGACACAGAATGTAATTCAATGGGGACGGACCTTTTTCTCTGACACAATAGAAAACTGATCCACCCCCATTGATTTTCAATGGTGTTCAAGACCGATCCGTCATGGCTATATAAGACATAATACAACTGGATCCATTCATAACAGATGCAGATGGTTGTATTATCAGTAACAGAAGTGTTTTTGATGATCCATGACGGATCCAGCAAAAATGCTGGTGTGAAAGTAGACTTAGCATAAAATATTTGAGCCACATTTATCTAAAGAGAAAAACTGATCTTATTGCTTAGAATAACCAATCACATTGCAGCTTTCATGTCTCCAGAGCAGATTAGGAAATTAAAACCGAGCTGTAATTGGTTGTTAGATACAATTATAAAACTTAGCATAGCCAAAGACAATTGGTCAGCACATTTTGGAGATACAAATCATGATCATAATAAGTCCTCATGATGTTCTGGAAAAAATAGAGAAGAAAATTAAAGAAAGTGAAACAAATTAGAGAAGACTATTCCTGTGAGTCACTTAAGACCCCTCATCACTGATGATGTCACCGTGTGCACCCAAAGTGATCATGTGGTGTTGTCATCTCGCTCTCCGGGTTTTCTTCAATCGATGCGGCCTCTCCACAATCAAATGGATGAGGTGAGTATATATCTTTTTAACTTATAGCCTCCATTTTGGGAAACATTGATTCGTTACCAGGAAGCGCAAGGAAATTTGGCTTTGTGGCAAACCCCTAATTAACCCTTGATTAACTCGTGAGCAGCTGCATGTCAGTCACAGATGCTGCGATCAGCATTGAATGCGGCATCTGAGGGGTTAAATGATGCAGGGCGAGATCGCCGTTCCCTGTTATTGCGTTCGCTTCATACAATGGAAAACCATTTGTTACAAAGTAATTCGTAACCAATCACATTTCTTGTTAACATTTGTTGAAGCTGCTTAATCAATTTTTCAAAACTTCACTCATCTCTAGGTATGAGCAATGGTGTTAGTTATTGCTCCTGTCCATACTGTAGAGCTGATTATTGCATGTAAATATAGGGGTCAACCTCAACTGATGAGCATTTGAACATCATCTGCTCCATCAGGCAGTGTAAAGGGGTCTTTAGAACCATTGTTTAATTTCCCAAACAAAAGATCATTAAGGTAGTTAAGCATATAATTTGCAGCATCATAATAGATGGTGGCATTCTAGTTTGTAGACAACAACTTCCAGCATACCCTTACAATTGCTAAGGCCATACTAGGAGGTATGATTTTGCATGATAGAAAGTTAAATATCAGAAATTAACCTAACTTTGTTGTATTTATGTACGAGCTTTCTTCTGAAGATTTGTTATAGCATATACACTTCTGGTTTTTCATAATATGATAGCTAACTAAACAGGCTACCTATGTCTGTTGCAATGAAAATGCACATACAGAACTACAAGTAAAGAAAAAATAGTTATTTTGCCTCTCCCCAAAAATGTTATAAAAAGTGATCAAAAACTAATACTTTCCCAAAACGATATAAAAACTTCAGCTTTTCATGAAAAAACAAAACACAGCTCAGTAGAAGGTAATGTGTCATTTTTACCACCCAATAAACCTAAAACACTATGGCAAAAAATGCTTTCCAATCTCACTCAATTAATATTTTTTTCCTGCATCTCAAAACATCACACAGAATCTGGTGTAATTAGAAAATGGAAGCTTGTTTGACAAAAAACTAAAATAAAAACATGCTTATATGAATGGAAAACTTCAAAAGCATGGCAGTTGAAATGCAGGGAGTAAAAAAAAAATGTCTTTACAAATCACTAGTTAGACCACACAAGGAGTACTGTGTATAGTTCTGGGTGCCTGTGAACAAGGCAGACATAGAAAAGCTGGAAAGGGTTCAGAGAAGGGCAACTAAAGTAATAACTGGAATAGGTAGACTACAGTACCCTGAAGGGCTTTTTATTTTAGAAAAAAGATGACTAAGGGTCGATATAATAACTATATATAAATATATCAGGGGTTAGTACAGAGATCTCTCTCATTTATTTATTCCCAGGACTGTGACTGTGACAAGGTGACATCCTCTGCACTTGGAGGAAAGAAGGTTTGCACTTCATAAAGAACAAATTCTTTATGGTAAGAACAGTGAGATAGTGATGGTGAATTTACTAAAAGAGTTTAAGAGGGGCCTGGATGTATTTCTGGAGTGTAATAATATTACAGGCTATAGTTACTAGAGAGGGGTCATTGATCCAGGGAGTTATTCTGATTGCCTGATTGGAGTCGGGAAGGATTTTCCACTTATCAGTGTAAAATTGTGAAGCTTTAAGTCACTCATCCCCCTTCTTTCTATGGCCATAGTGAATGGTCTGGCTAAGAAAGGCAAGTAAGGCTGTTTTCCATGCTAAAAGTCCAAATAAATGAGGAAGGCAAAAGCCAGGACAGGCAGTAGAATACATTGAGTGACCTCAAAAATTCTATCCAGAAAACCATCAACACGTTTTCATAAAAATGTTTAGAATATTTACTTATTAGCTGTTAATATATGATAAAACATTTTGATGGTAGTGTGCCATTAGCTACATTTCCTACTATGTCTTGTGCCTCAGGTACAAGACAGGATGTAAACTTTATCTTTGTAAGCCAAAGCCAATGTGTAATTTTCAGCTCACTCCATACAGTACAGATCAAAAGTTTGGACACACCTTCTCATTCAAAGAGTTTTCTTTATTTTCATGACTATGAAAATTGTAGATTCACACTGAAGGCATAAAAACTATGAATTCACACATGTGAAATTATATACATAACAAAAAAGTGTGAAACAACTGAAAATATGTCATATTCTAGGTTCTTAAAAGTAGCCACCTTTTGCTTTGATTACTGCTTTGCACACTCTTGGCATTCTCTTGATGAGCTTCAAGAGGTAGTCACCTGAAATGGTTTTCACTTCACAGGTGTACCCTGTCAGGTTGATTAAGTGGGATTTCTTGCCATATAAATGCGGTTGGGACCATCAGTTGCATTGTGGAGAAGTCAGGTGGATACACAGCCGATAGTCCTACTGAATAGACTGTTAGAATTTGTATTATGGCAAGAAAAAAGCAGCTAAGTAAAGGAAAACAAGTGGCCATCATTACTTTAAGAAATGAAGGTCAGTCAGTCCGAAAAATTGGGAAAACTTTGAGAGTCCCCAAGTGCAGTCACAAAAACCATCAAACGCTACAAAGAAACTTACTCACATGCGGACCGCCCCAGGAAAGGAAGACCAAGAGTCACCTCTGCTGCGGAGGATAAGTTCATCCGAGTCACCATCCTCAGAAATCGCAGGTTAACAGCAGCTCAGATTAGAGACAGGCAACAAGCAGAAGAGACTTGTTTGGGCTAAAGAACTCAAGGAATGGACATTAGACCAGTGGAAATCTGAGCTTTGGTCTCATGAGTCCAAATTTGAGATCTTTGGTTCCAACCACCGACGCAGAAAAGGTGAACGGATGGACTCTACATGCCCGGTTCCCACCGTGAAGCATGGAGGAGGAGGTGTGATGGTGTGGGGGTGCTTTGCTGGTGACACTGTTGGGGATTTATTCAAAATTGAAGGCATACTGAACCAGCATGGCTACCACAGCATCTTGCAGCGGCATGCTATTCCATCCGGTTTGCATTTAGTTGGACCATAATTTATTTTTCAACAGGACAATGACCCCAAGCACACCTCCAGGCTGTGTAAGGGCTATTTGACCATGAAGGAGAGTGATGGGCTGCTGGGCCAGATGACCTGACCTCCACAGTCACCGGACCTCAACCCAATCAAGATGGTTTGGGGTGGGGGGGCGGAGCTAGCGCCGGACGGAGATGGCTGCATAGCTCTGTGCTCTCTTAAGAGGACTCCGTGTAACATAAGCTAACATCAGCACTGTCGGGAGATAATGGTCAAAATCGGTAACCCGAAGCAAGTGGACTCCTCCGCTACCTTCAAGAACCAAGTTCCTCCGGGCGATATGGAGAAATTCCTCTGGAAAGCCGCAGCAACGGTCGCACAGAAAGAAACCAAGATGGCGCCGACACCACAGCCTAAAGCTGCAAAGCGCGCTCCAGGCCCATCTGAAGGAGAGAGCGAGTCGGAGGATCCCCAGGTCAGCTCCGACTTACCCATAACCAGAAAGTATCTGGACCGGGCCCTGAGCAGGGTAATGGAGCCTATCCTCATGGAATTTGCGGCATTCAGACAAGAGGTACGTCATATTGGGGACCGGGTGGAAGCCCTAGAAACGCATCAAGCAGCGTCCCTGAACCACCATACGGCAGTGTCCGATGCCCTGCGCCGCTGCTCTACCTACCTGAACGGGCTGCATAACGCGATCGAAGACCAGGAGAACCGGGGGCGCCGCAACAACTTGAGATTCCGCGGAATTCCAGAGGCGGTTCCACCTGGGGATATCTCGGTGACTGTCCTGGCTATATGTAGTTCACTGTTGGGCCCCGACTTCCCGCAAGAGGTGATCATTGAACGGGCACATAGGGCCCTGCGCCCGAAACCCAAGCCTGCTGACCCACCCAGGGATGTTATATGCAAATTTCTGAATTTCCCGGTCAAGTCCGCCATCTTAGAAGCTGCCCGTA
Source organism: Bufo gargarizans (assembly GCF_014858855.1). Lineage (NCBI taxonomy): Eukaryota > Metazoa > Chordata > Amphibia > Anura > Bufonidae > Bufo > Bufo gargarizans. Next base: position 301,437,590 of record NC_058081.1, read on the forward strand.
ATAGCTCAGATTTATCCTATGAGGACTTCAAAATTGAAATATATCAAGATCTAGCCCCCTCTACCCTGAGAAAACGCAGGGCATTGAAGCCTCTGACCGACTGGCTCCGCTCTAACAAGATCATATACCGCTGGTCCTATCCTTTTGGACTCTCTTTTAGAAAGTTTTCATCTCGTCTTACACGGATTTACAAGCTGCCTACGACGTCCTGAGCATTAATCCGTTGCCGATTGAGAATTGGGAGCTCTATCAGGACTTGAACGACCTACCGGACCTTCCTGCAATAGCTCCATTTGAGGTCCAACGTACTCCGAAGTCAACCAGATCTAGGAAGAGGGGTCTGCAGTTTACCCCCAGAAGCAACTCCCTAGACCACCAGCCTACTCAGCAGTGACCCTTCATTGTATGTATGCAGGGGTCGAGTGGAGGGGGAACGCATGGGAACGGCGTTCCTGCACTTTTTTCATGGCAGGAACGCCGTTCCCTTTCAGCCTCAAGTCAGGAGAACACGGCTGAATCAGATTCACAGGGGGAGACGGAGCGCACTGTGCAGGGCAGGCTAAGGGAGGAGGGGCGGCTTCAGTTGAGAGGAAGCTGTCTGTGCGGTGCCGCTGCCTGCGACTCCTCTCATGCCCCTAATGACATAATCTCCTTCACTACGAGATCATTTAGAATGTCTTTTAGAAAAGTTTGTCCTGGGATTCGAACTCACGACCTCTACACATCAAAGGAAGGCATTTAACCTCACAGCCATGAAAGCTGTCTAGGTAGTTGCTTAAAAAAAAAAATATAAGACTTCTACTTATACCTAGTGTACTGATACCTAGTGTACAACCATACACATGACAGCTGCCCACTGTGTATGGATGTAGCAGAGCTGGGTGTGTTGGGGCAGCTGTCATGTGTATGGTTGTACACTAGGTATCAGTACACTAGGTATCAGTACACTAGGTATAAGTAGAAGTCTTATTTTTTTTTTTTTTTAAGCAGCTACCTAGACAGCTTTTATGGCTGTGAGGGTAAATGCCTTGCCTCTGATGTGTAGAGGTCATGAGTTCGAATCCCAAGGCAAACTTTTCTAAAAGTGTTTTTTTTTTTTATAAGACTTCTACTGATACCTAGTTTACTGATACCTAGAGTACAACCATACACATGACAGCTGCCCACTGTGTAAGGATGTAGCAGAGCTGGGTGTGTTGGGGCAGCTGTCACGTGTATGGTTGTACACTAGGTATCAGTACACTAGGTATAAGTGGAAGTCTTAGTTTTTTTTTTTTAAGCAACTACCTCAACAGCTTTTATGGCTGTGAGGGTAAATGCCTTGCCTGTAATGTGTAGAGGTCATGAGTTCGAATCCCAGGACAAACTTTTCTAAAAGTGTTTTTTTTTTTTTTTCTGATACTTCTACTGATACCTAGTGTACTGATACCTACTGTACAACCATACACATGACAGCTGCCCCAACACACCCAGCTCTGCTACATCCATACACAGTGGGCAAAGTTACCTACAGTAGAAGTCTTATATATTTTTTTTTTTAAGTAACAAGCTAGACAGCTTTCATAGCTGTGAGGGCATATGCCTTGCTTCTGCTGTGTAGAGGTCATGAGATCGAATCCCAGGACAAACTTTTCTAAAAGTGTTATTTTTTTTATTTATTTTTTTAGTCCGCAGCGGCACAAATTACAGCATGCTAGATTTTCTGTGCTTTTTTATTTTTTGGAGGGGGGGGGGGGGGGTTGCAGTGGATCTTGGGTGAGTTCCCACACTTTTTTTCCCAGGACTTGACCCCTGTATGTATGGGACTTAACTTGTATTGTTTCTCTCCCTGAGTAGGTCCTCACTTGAAGTTCTTGCTAAAGTTCCTTTAATAGACTAACCGCTATAATGTATGTGCTCGCCATACTGATCAGACGGGCCCATTGTCCCTGATTGCTCATTAGAATTTTGATTTGTTATACGTCCTCTTGCATGGTCACAAGACCACACTCCCCCCACATGTACGTTGCATATGTAATTATGCTTAGTTTTTCTTTGTTTCCCCTGTTATGTTTTGTCCCCCTTTCCTACTTGCTCTTTCCCCCAGGATATGAGACACTCCTGACCGCCTTACGCGTCCTATGCTGCATCCTGATCTTGCCAAAGCATACTGAGAAGAGTCTGTACGACACCTCCTTGCTCTCCTGGAGGGGACATTACTGGCTTAGAGGTAACCCCACTCACACTATGTCATATGGCTGATCTACTTATGGCTTCTTACAATGTCAAGGGCTTTCACTCCCCTTCCAAGAGGAGTCAGGTTTTTGCCGTTCTGAGAAAAGCTAAGGCCGAGGTGGTGTTCCTCCAGGAGACGCATTATTGTTTTAACCGCTACCCAAACATGCAGTATTCCTATTATTCCACCTGGTATCATTGTGGAGGTAACTCCTCTGCGTCCAGTGGGGTGAGCATAGGCTTCCACAAAAAGATCCCATTTAAGCTTGCTGACCAATTGCTTGACCCTGAGGGAAGATATATACTGATCAAGGGCTCAATAGGACAGCAGACCTACACCTTCGTTAATGTATATGGTCCCAACTCCAATCAGTCCCACTGGTTAGCCAGTCTAGCCCCTATTATCAACCTTTTTAGTGAGGGGATTGTGATAGTGGGAGGAGACCTTAACATTGCCCTATTCCCTCAACTAGATATATCCACACACAAATCTTCCCACTCTGGCAGATCCCTTAAACTCATTAGGAAAACCCTTTGGGATCTTCACCTGATTGACGTCTGGCGTTCTCTTCACCCCAATGACCACGATTACACCTTTTACTCTCCTGTTCATGGCACGTATCATCGTCTAGACTATTTTTTTATTTCCAAAGAACACCTCCATCTTTGTAACACAGCATCGATAGGTTCCATCCACCTGTCTGACCACTCCCCAATATTTATTAGGGTCCTAGCTCCCGTGAAAAACCCATCTTGTTTTAATTGGCGACTTAATGAAACCCTCTTAGGCTCCCAGGATCTGATAGACCAAACCTCCAAACATCTAGCTGATTATTTCTCCTTGAATGGGAGCACTGATATCTCAAGTAATACCCTCTGGGACGCCCATAAGCCGGTTATCAGGGGTCACTTTATTAACATCGGGTCTTACAGGAAAAAACTTCAAGGAAAAGCTATAGACGAAGTCCTGCAGAAAATTCAGAACTTGGAGCATAGCCATAAGTCCTCCCCCTCTGAACCCCAGTTAAGAGAGCTTTCTGAATATAGAGCAAAGCTTAAATCCCTGTTAGCGGCAAGAACTGCTAAATACTTCATGAGCATGCAACACAAGTTTTTCGCTCATGGGGATAAAGCGACCAAGTTTCTGATGAGCAGAGTCAGGGGGAGAAGGTCTTCTAACTATGTCCATCAGCTTCATACCTCTGGTGGGAAATCGATCTTTTCAGTTTCCCAGATTGCAACTCAATTCCGGGACTTCTATAATAGTCTATATAACCTTTCCCCCCCTGATTCCGACGACAGCAGAAAATCGGCTATAGGAAGCTTCTTAGACTCATCCGAGATGCCCCACCTTTCATCCGAACAGAAGTTGAAGTTAGAAGCCCCTTTTACCATTTTGGAACTTAAGACCGCCATGTCACAAATGCCCATAGGGAAAAGCCCGGGCCCCGATGGCCTTCCACTTTCATATTATAAGACCTTTCAGAATCTTCTTCTCCCCCACCTCTTGAAGGTCTGTAACCAATCTCTACTCGGCTGCCCACTCTCCAGAGATATGACGGTGGCACACATTTCTCTTATACCCAAAGAGGGGAAGGACCCTAAACAATGCTCCAATTACAGGCCCATATCCCTCCTAAACATAGACCTCAAACTCCTCGCTAAGATGATGGCCAATAGGCTTGCTGTTTTCCTTCCCCTCCTCGTACATGGCGATCAGGTTGGCTTCATCCGGGCCAGGGAAGGTAAAGACAACACTATCAGAGTGGTAAACGTACTCTGTCACGCCAAGAAGCACTCCTCCCCCCTGCTTTTCCTTAGTACGGATGCGGAAAAAGCGTTTGATAGGGTCAATTGGCAATACCTAAAGAGCGTTTTGCTTAAATTTGATCTCCCTGACCCCTTTGTAAGGGCGGTGTTCGCCATGTACGAGCAGGCATCAGCTAGAGTACAGGTTAACGGTGGTCTATCGCCCCCTTTCCCGATAAGTAACGGGACAAGACAGGGCTGCCCCCTTTCGCCCCTCCTGTTTGTCCTGGCTCTAGAGCCGCTTCTTGCCATCATTAGGCGAGATGGGGAGATTTCGGGTCTATGTTTGGGAGGCAGGGAACAGAAAATTGCAGCATTTGCAGATGATGTCCTCATGATGATGACCAACCCTAAACTTTCCCTACCTAGGATTCAAGCCCATTTGAACGCTTTCAGCTTAGCATCAGATTTTAAAATTAACGCAAGCAAATCCCTCGTCCTATGTAGGGGAATTCCCCAATCCACACAGGACGATTTAAAGAAGGATTCCCCCTTCAACTGGTCTTCTCCCACTATCACTTATTTAGGGATTAAACTCAGTCCTAATATTAACGATCTTTTTTCCCTTAACTATATCCCATTACAAAAATCTATATTTGAGGCCATCGACAAGTTAGCACAATCTAACCCGACCCTCTCCTGGTTCGGCCGCAAGAATCTTCTCACATCCTTAATCCTCCCTAGACTGACATATCTACAGCAAGTCCTACCAATCCCAGTTCCCAAGCAATACTATGTGCAAGTCTCCAAGAAGTTTAGATCTTTCATTTGGAATAACAAAAAAGCTAGACTATCCCATTCCCTTCTAATTAGACCTAGACATGCAGGAGGGATTGGTATGCCTAACCCCGAAATTTATGGTAGGGCTATCCTCCTTACTCGAGTGGTAGCCTGGCTGCGCCTCCCCCCGTATTCTCTCTCGGTAGCAACCGATTTGGCAATCTTGGAAAAATCTCCTAGGGCCCTACTCCTTGGTTCCCAAACGGTTCTCTCTGGACAATATTCCCAATACCCAATAATAAAAGCCACGCTAGAGGCCTGGAAATGGTTCTCGTCCTCACACTGCTCTGTTCCATTCCCATCCCCCCTACTGACAATAAAAGATATAGTAGATACAGCTCCTTACCCCATACGATCCGCGTCCTCCCAGGGATTAAAGTCCTCTCCCTTGTGCATCACTGCTTTGGCACTCCCCTCGGGTAACTGGATGGATCAACAATCAACTGACGCTCTCCTAAAGCCACATCCCTGTGATATCTTCACTGTCGTCTATATTAGAGCTTTCCTGAGGCAACACGTAGAAATAGGAGACCTTTCTCGCCCTTTGGTGTGGTTTGAGTCGCTTATCTCTCACCACTCAGTCCCTGGGAGGCTCATTTCGTTAATCTACGGTAGACTCCGTTCACCTCCCATGATTTCCAAGCCATCATTCATTACTTGTTGGGAAAGAGACCTTGATATCGTGATCCCCTTTAGTAGTCTGCCCCGTCTGCTGTGCTCTCCCCATGGTGCCTCCCGCTGTGTACGGATCCAGGAAAATAATTATAAGATCCTCACCAGATGGTACAATACCCCTGATAAAACATCGCTGTATTCAACATCAGCCTCTGACGACTGCTGGAGGTGCCACGGGGAGAGGGGAACCTTCTTTCATATATGGTGGTCCTGCCCCCCTATTTATAAATGGTGGACGGAGATCTTTGCTCAATCAAACTTGATTTGTGGGACCTCTATTCCCATTTCACCCCAGCTAGCCCTCCTCTCCATCCCTCCAATAGCACAAAAGTCAAAGCCGCCATATGTATTTACTCAAATGCTGATTGCGGCCCGCCTCCTGCTACCCAAGCATTGGCTGCAACCCCATGTCCCAACCATTGAAGACTGGTTACAAAAAATGGACCAACTTCAAAGATTTGAAGAACTCTCTTCGTGGGAAACGCGGTCGCATGGCACATTTCTCAGGAAATGGCTTTTGTGGTCGGGTTACAGAGATCCAAATAAGTAACCCAATCCACCTGAGAATCTCTGCCTGACGCCTCGGACTCATTTCACATCAAATCTCCCTCTCAACTATATTGACCATTGGGCGGGTAACTTACCTTCGGTTTGGGAGGTTGTTTCTATAAAATTGCTTAATTCACCCCTTATTGATATTGGCCTATTAAGGGATTGATGTCCTCACTAGGCACTATGTCTATACGGTCCTGCCCCCAGGTTCCAGTTTTGCTGAATGCTAAGTCCTTGCCTCCCTCGGAGACGCACCCCTGCTGATTGGGCTCTTTACTTATGCTATTAATCCTATGGCTCCCTATATGTTTTATGATATGCATGACCTGAACTTGTACGACTCTTACTGCTGGACAGTACTGTACTTGATGCTAAACAGTGATGTACTTATTTGAACTCATAGGTAGGCCTGCGTGCCTTATTCCTGGTACCTTGTTACCCCCTGTTTCCTTTTTATGTTGAAAAACAATAAAAACATAATTTAAAAAAAAAAAAAGATGGTTTGGGGTGAGAAGGACCGCAGAGTGAAGGCAAAAGGACCAACAAGTGCGAAGCCTCTCTGGGAACTCCTTCAAGACTGTTGGAAGACCATTTCAGGTGACTACCTCTTGAAGCTCATCAAGGGAATGCCAAGAGTGTGCAAAGCAGTAATCAAAGCAAAAGGTGGCTACTTTGAAGAACCTAGAATATGACATTTTCAATTGTTTCAAACTTTTTTGTTATGTATATAATTCCACATGTGTTAATTCATAGTTTTGATGCCTTCAGTGTGAATCTACAATTTTCATAGTCATGAAAATAAAGAAAACTCTTAGAATGAGAATGTGTGTCCAAACTTTTGGTCTGTACTGTACATGGGTAGAAATTATTGGTTTAAAATGTTATGACATTTTTCTTAAGTGGATGGCCAGATGTTCAGGTTTTTTTTAATATGGTTTTTGAAGCTAAAATCAGGAATGGAAGGAAAAAATGGGTAGAACCGTAGTCTAGTAATCTGTCATTAATAGTTTCTCTCTTTTTATGATCCACTCTTGATTTTTGCTAAAAAAAGAAAAACTTCTTAAAAATCCTTAGGCCATACATTTAGGAAATAGGAAACAGCCAGAAAAAGATTCATTGACAATAGAATACTACATAATAAAAACTGTGATTCATATACAAAACATTATTGGTATGATGTATTTAAGAGACAGGGCACAATTTATCTAATATTTTATTCTTTAAAAGCCTACAAAGGAGTGTATTGATGAAGCTAGATGAAGCATATCAAAAATAGCAGAACGTGTGGGGGTGTTCCTAGTATGCAGTGATTAGTACATACGCAGAAATAGTCTAACAAAGAATAAGCAATGAATCAGTGACAGGTCATGGGTGCTTAAAGCACATTGATGCATGTGGAAAGTGAGAGAGAACATCAGAACTGGACCATTGAATAACTGAAAAAGGTGATTGACTTGATGAATCATATTTTCTTTTAAATTATGTGGACTGCCAAGTATTTGTGCATCACTTACCTGTGGAAATAGGGAATAGCAAATTTCTCCAAATTTGTGTTTGGTCCAAATCTATCATATTGGTTGACAGATTTCATACCGGTATAAATATATTTGAGACTAAAATCAAAAGTGCTTAGATTGCCCTGAAAAGTTGTGTATGACACTCTGACGTCTTCTAGGATTATATTCAACCCTATTCAAGGTCTAAAGCACCAAGATAACATTAATAATGTCAACGTGACAGTGACATACATCATATGGCTATGGGCAAACAGATTGTGGCTAGTGGTCATAAACAGCCTGTTTAATAACGCACTGGAACATCAGATTTTATTTTTTAATTAAAACATGGTACTGCTTGTGGCAAAGCTCTATAGGAATATAATCTGTTTCGTAAATAGTTTTTCTTGCATTTTAATAAAAAAAAATAAACACCTTGAAAAAAATTATATTCCAGAAGCAATCTGTTGATTGCTTATTCAAGTATGTAATGTAAAGTAAAATAAAAAATAAAACTAGATAAAAAATTAAAAAATAAATATCATAGCTCTCAAGTCGATTTATTCTAACATTTTAATGTTTCTGTACAGCATTAAAATGTATTGGCAAAATTTATTTCACCAGAAGTTGCACGGTGAATGAATTCGGTATTCTTTTCTACATCTTTAAAAACATTTCGAATTCAGAATCGGAAGTTGGCTTTGGTATCGACTGATACCTGCTATATGGAGACAGGTCTCCGGACAGCATTAAAATTAAGTGTTTGAACAAATCGACTTTGGTTCTATGATCAGAAGCTTGATTCTCTCAACTCTACTATTAAAATACCAAAATATTAATTCTATATGGCAAACAGCGAAACAGAAAAAAAATTAAAAATGGCCAATTTGGCAGTTTTTTTCTTTTTTGTTATAGGGGTCAGAATATGGCGATGAAGATTGTTATTTTGTTTCAAGGTGTTTATTTTTTCAGTATTAAAATGCAAGAAAAACTATACAAATGAGGTATTGTCATAATCATATTGACCTAGAGATTGAAAGTAACAGTAGTAAGTTTTACCACATTGCATAAGGAACACAGTAAAAACAAAACTCATAAAACTGTGGTGGAATTGCATTATTTTTCCAATCTAACTACATCATATTTAATATTAAATGGTGCCATTAGAAAGCACAAATTGTCTTGGAAAAAAGAAACTCTCATACGGCTGTTTGACTAAAAAATAAATAAACATCATGTACCCTGACGGGAACGAAGGGGGTGCCCCTCAAAACACTGTCTGCATGGACCTGAAGAGCTCTGGCACCAGGGTTAGCCACCATGAGGACTACAGCCACCTTCATTGCCCCTTTCATCATTCTCCATCACTCTCTCCATCCTTACTCCTCTCCCTGTGGGCCAGCATATGGCAGCCCTTCACAATATTGGGCAAGTTGTTTCATAGATGTGTGAAAAAGTCACATAGGAAATTTATTTTTCCTCGACAGTTTTAAAACCGTATGTAATATAATCTTAACACACAATTTTGTTTTGCTTCCAATATTTAATGATTTAATGCTTGCTCACCGATTTCTGTTACTTGAAATCCAGTCAGAGATCATCGTGGCTGCTTCCTGATGACACTGTTTGTTGCCAAAGCTGCAAGCCAACATTATAACTTCTCGTCTGAGCTCCCTAGTGAAAAAAAGAGTGAAAAAGTGATTACGTGTGTACATTCTACAAACATACATTAACCCTAGTAAATTATTTTAATAAAATACTGAAACACAGAAAATTAAAATTTTGATCAGTCTTATGATAGAACTGAAAGGGTAGGCAGTCCACTTCCAGGCAATTCTATTTTCCAACATAATACATTTTTATTACTTCTGTCATTGCTAAAAACATATGTCTATGTTTTTGTTTTACATTCTAAGCTCCTTTCTCAATTAGCAGCTAGAGCATTTAGCAGCTCCAGTTTTCATTAATATATTTATCTCCTGATATTACTTTGCATTTTATGAACCTTACAGGTAAAATATTCAAATTACAGTTTATAGCTTGATAAAACCATAATTCTGCTTTTAATTACATTCTTTTATTGTTTAAATATGCTGCTTGCCAGACAAAACCTATGAAAAAAATGAGCGTTAGCACATTGTAAATATCTCGTGAAGAAATCAAGATTTATGTATTTTCATTTAAATTTAGAACAAGAGTTTAAAGCAAAAATGTCTTTAATTGATCAGCTGTCAAAATTGCATCTTAGCAGTCAAGTATAGATGTAGCAATCACTATATAAATAAATTCTGACATTTTAAGGGAAAAAATCTCATCACAGACTACCCCTTGAAGGCATGTTTAGGACTTCTGTCATTGTGCAACCCTGATATTAATTTAGCAAGCAACAGGGGAGCAATCAGAATACAAGCAAATGTGCTAGTTCAATTTATTTTAGAGCAACACATTTCTAACTGAACTTTCACTACCAGCACTGAAATATCAGCAATAGAATAAAGTATAACAGAAGAATGTGGATTGCAGACTAAAACTTAACAATAAAGAACTTTTTCCCAAAAATCAATATTTCACAATTAAATATACATATATATATATATATATATATATATATATATATATTATTATTTTTTTCCTCCTCTTATGATAGCTTGTTACAAATTATGTTTAGTTGTTACTTTGTAATTCATTTTTAGGAATTATTTGTAATAGGCCATATGGTCATCATTATAAGTACAATAATTTTGTTTAACCTATGCTCCTGACAAAATGAATACCAGTTAATCCATAATTTACAGCTGTAGGCACTTTATGTCTTTATGTGCCACAATATGTTGAAATAATACACAATGTGACATGAGAAAAGAGTAATAATCTTTAATGGTGGTCAACCTCTGCAATTATGTTACCATGTCTGTGGTATGAAAATGTTTTGCTAGAAGGAAGCCAGACCAGAAAAGCTAACACTCAGAGGGAAGACAGGTAACCTTGCATGATACACAGCCATTGAAAAGAGTGGTAGGTGTCTGTTATATACGTAATGTCTAGGGCAGGGACAGAAGGGGAGGGCTTCAATATGCAACAAGTAATTTATAAATGTGTTGAAACATATATATCTTGTTCTTTAAATGGTTGTGCAGAAATAAAATATTGATGACCTATCCTTGGATATGTAATCAAAATAAGATCGGCAGTGATGCAACTTCTAGCACCCCCGCCAATCAGCTGTTTGAAGTGGTAGAAGTGCTTGTGTTTGTGCTGCTTTCACTTCAAAATTACCTGTGCGCTATCTTGCTAGTAGAGGTGATGCAGTGTAATTACAACTGCTTCTCTCATTCAAATAAATTGGATGAACAGTTGTAATTACATTAAGCTGCCTCTAGAAGAGAGACAGTGCACAGCTAATTTTGAAACAGAAACTGTGCTTGCACAAGCGCAACTACCACTTCAAACAGCTAATCGACAGGAGTGCGAGGAGTCAGACCACCGCAGATCTGGTATTGATGACCAATCCTGAAGACATATAATCAAAATTATAGTGCTGCACAACCGCTTAAATACCTTAAGGACCTTGCCAATTTTCACCTTAAGGACCAGGTCGTTTTTTGGAAACCTGACATGTGTCAATTTATGTGGTGATAACTTCTGAATGCTTTTACTTATCCAAGCAATTCTGAGATTGTTTTCTTGCAACACATTGTACTTCATGATATCATTCACCTTTTTCCATAAAAAAATCAAAAATGTACGTAAAATTTTGAAAAATTAGCAATTTTTGGAATTTCTCTGCTTTTAAGGCAGATAGTGATACATCATAAGAGAGGTATTACCTTACATTCCCCAAATGTCCACTTTCATGTTGGCATCATTTTATAAATTACATTTAATTTTTTTGGGATCTTATAAGGCTTAGAATTTTAGAAGCAAATTTTTTAACTTTTAAGAAAATTTCCAAAACCCACTTTTTTAAGGAACGCATTAAATCTAAAGTCACTTTGTGGGGTTTACATAGTGGAAAACACCTATAAATGACCCCATTGTAGAAAATACACCCCTCAAGTTATTCAAAACTGATTTTACAAACTTTTTTCAACCCTTTAGGTATTAAGAATTAAAGGATAAGGAGATTACTTTTTAAATATCATTTATTGGGCAGATTCTCCATTTTAATTCATTTTTCCCTCTAACACATCAAGGGTTAAAAGCCAAATAAAACTCAATATTTGTTACCCTGATTCTGCAGTTTACAGAAACACCCCATATGTGGTTGTAAACTGCTGTATGTGAACATGGCAGAGCGCACAATTTTTTAAAGAAAAACAATCATGTTTTTAGGTCTACATTTTCAGAAAGCTAAATCTTTTTAATTTTTTGGGCGATTGTCTTAGTTAGGATCTCATTTTTTGTGGGATGAGATGTTGGTTGGATTGGTACTATTTTGGGGAACATACTAATTTTTGATCATTTGGTATTACACTTTTTGTGATGTATGGTAACAAAGTAATTTATTTTTTGGCACGATAATTAGTTATTTATTTTACAGTGTTCACCAGACAGGTAAGCTCATGTGATATTTTTATAGAGCAGGTTGTTACAGATGCGGCGATACCTAATATGTTTTTTTTTTTTTTTATACCTTTTGGTTTTAAACAATAAAAGCATTTTGGAAACAAAAAATAATGTTTTTGTGTCCCGATTTTCTAAAAGACATGAGATAACGGTTTGATTGGTATTATTTTTGGGTACATACTGATTTTTGATCGCTTGGTCTTACACTTTTTGAGCTATAAGGTGATAAAAAATTGCTTTTTGGCAGTTTTTATTTAAATATTTTTACTGTGTTTACCACATAGGTTACTTCATGTGATATTGTTCTATACAAGGTCATTGTGGATGCGGCGATACCTAATATGTCTGTTTTTTAAAATATATTTTGATTTTAAACAATAAAAGAATTTTTGAAACAAAAAATAATGCTCTTATGTCTCCATTTTCTGAAAGACATTTTTTTTTTTTGGGCCGATCGTCTTATATAGGGACAAATTTTTTTGTGGGATGAGATGACGGTTTGATTGGTATTATTTTTGGGTACATATGACTTTTTGATTGCTTGGTATGATACTTTTTGTGATAAAAGGTAACAAAATTATTTTTTTTTAGCACAGTTTTTTATTTTTTTTTACAGTGTTGATCAGACAGGGTGGATAATGGGATATTGTTATAGATCAGGTTGTTACAGACATGACATTACCTAATATGTGTGTTTTTTATTTTTATATTTATATTTTTTACAATTTTATATGTCTCTTTTTATGAGGAAGGTTTTTTATTGAAACTTTTATTTTTATTTTTAAAAACACTTTTATTTCACTTTTATTATTTTTAATTTTTGTATCACTATGGGACTTCAACATTTCAGGGTCTGATCCCTGTTTCAATATAGCACAATACATCTGTATTGTGCTATATTAAACTGTCAGTGTCTTACACTGTAAGACGCTAACAGTTGCCTAGGAGACCCAGTCCTGAGGCTGGATCTCTTGGGTTTCCATAGCTGGCAGTCCAAATGCCTGTGCAAGGCATTTGGGCTGACATAGCAACCATCGGTTCCCTGTCATCGTAGCATAGGGACCCCATGGGGATTAACAAGCTGCCGTGTTTTCTCTGATGCTGGCAGATACAGCAGGGACCCAGCTGTCAGTATCAGTAGGGCCCCTGCTGCTGATCGCGGCAGCGTGTGTGCGCTAGCCAGTTAACCCTAGGACAAGAATGCTTGTCCTATAGCATTCAGTATCGGCAAGTTAGTATGAGCATTCTCATCAAAGGTCCTGAAGAAGTCAAATTACAGTGATAGACTGAGCCATTAGTGGCCAAGGGCCAAGGAGCTAAGGGGGCACCATAAGCTCTTTTTTTCATTTAAAGGAGGTCATGGTGACTACTGCTGTTTGCATTATGTACAGTAGCTGTTCTCTTTGGACAATCCCTTTCCATTAGGCAGGTCACTGAGCAAAGAGATAAGGTTTCTATGTATCTTTGCTTTTGCTCATAGAACAGAATCCTAGGTGGGGATCTATACCAGTGTATTACTGTACTGTGCCGGCAGCAGGGAGCGCACGGCGTCATAGCAACCAGTGATGCCGTGCGCTCCTGCTCTCAGGAGGGATCCAGGCCGCGGTTCCACGGCCCGCACCCGGCTGTGAAACACGGCCGTGTGCATGGGGCCTTAATTTGTGGATTTTAATTGCTTTTAACCTATTGCTTTTCATTGCCTTTAACCCATTGTCTTTGTGTTGTGTGTGTTCTATAGTAACTTGTTTATTAACTTGACAGGGAAACTAATCAGAAAGGTAAAATTATAGATTTTTAATTATTACTTTATAAAAAAAAATGTAATTCATATTTTAATTAATATTTTTTCAATTACTTTAAAAAAAAAAATCAGATTAAAATTAAAATGTTATCAAAATAGTGTGTTCATATGAGGACATTGTTGTTCCTAATGATCTTTTATTGTGCATACAACAGGAAAAATGAATGGTTCATTCAACCAAAAGACTGCATGTAAAAAATCTGTAAATCTGAAGCACCAATGTTATGGAAAGCGACATTCGGTGTACGTGCAAACATTCTGGTACCCAGTGATAAGCATAAGTTCAAATCTCAACATCACTTTGAGGTTGTAACTCGAGAGATAAGCTGAACATTGTTTGCTTTAAAAATGTCATGCAGGGGAATATAAATCTCAAAGATGCTGGGCCTTAGAGAAATGAAATATCAAACAGGAAAGACAGGAGAAAAGGTGCATCATGCTGCTACAGTCACACTGTGTAACACTAATGGAGCTTTTTTTCTTTTGAAGCTGTATTGTATGGTTTAGTATAAAAGATAAACTCCCTTTAGGATTTAGAAGAGTAACAATAGCAGAAAATATGTGAGAAGAGGGAAAACACAGGAAGATACACATAACGAAAAGCTGCAAACTAATTCATGCTAAAATATTTTCTGAACTTATGCATTTGAATGAGACAGAATCAGAGAAATATTTCAGTGTATTTAGAAATCAACACAACAATTTCTGTCACAAATAATAATATATGACGCTGAAAATGCAGGACATTTAATGTAGGACAGCATTACAAATGTTCGTTCTCTTTATCTTTAGTATTCTGATTATGTGAATAAAGAGATTATGTCATACTCTGCCTGGTAAGAAGTCTGGATTATTGATCCATTGTGTCCATTAACAGGCCATCCAAGCCGGAAATACATTGTTGCCACTTGTTTCAATACATATTCCTGAAAGGAACATAAACATTGCATTCATTATTTAGATTTTTTTTTTTTATATATACTGTGAAGGCTAAAGCAAATACTGTACAACACCTCAAACAAACACTACATTTTGTATAAAAATATGTTATTGTATTATCTTGAGTTATGTTTTAATTAGTAAAATGTTTACAAATGTTGCCCATCTTGTCAGCTAAAAACTTTGGTCAGAGATTAATGCTTAAATGTTTCTTGTAGTCTTTCTGGTCATATTTTAAAAGTTGTTTCCTTTCCTTGTTGAGAAATGCTTCTACATTACCTAAAAATGAAATGAAAAAAATAAAAAAAACATCTGGAGAAATTAACCCAATAGTGACCACACATACGCCTTTTTATGGTGGTCACTAAGGGGCCTTAGGCAGGGCAGCCCCCTTTTCACGGCGGCCAGATATATGCACTGTATAAGTTCCCTGTGCAGCGGACAGACGGGGCTTAGCTCACATATGTGAGCTGCCACGATCCTGTTCTAACAGCCTGGAAACTCAGGAGTGCCAATATGGGCTGTATAACTCCTTAAATGCTGTGGTCAATGGCGCCCGCTGCCTGTAAGTGGTGACAGAGGGGGCGGACTCCTTGTGTCTCCCATCTATACTCCGCAAATGAGATTGTGGGTGACAATGGATAAATAGGCAGGCTAAGACCTGGTATAGGCCCTAAGCCTGCCTTAAGTGTCCTCCAGCAGCCTACTGATCAATTTTCAGTATAGCACTGACATTAAATTGCAATACACTATAGGTATGGTGCATTGTAGTTTAGAAGCAATTGAAAGGTGATGATAATAAAATAATAATAATAAAAAAAAACTCTTGGTCAGTAAGGACCAACAAAGGTTATGTACACCTTTGAGTATAATTTCTTTATGATTGCATTTTACAAATTTTTAGCTAAAAATCATTTTTTCAATTGGTCGTCATTAAAAATATTGAACAGTTCCGCCACAAAGGGTTATTTGTTTGTCTAGATATTGATATGGTACTTTCACTTTTTTCGCCGGTCAGCTAACAAACCTTTTCTTTAAATTACTAAAAGGTCATAAACACTTATTTAACTAACCATAAGATAATAATTGAGCTATAATGAGTGTTTAGGAGGTCAGAGATCAGTGATAAGGAGCTATCAGCTGAACTTCCTGATAGGAAACAGTAAAAATACAGAGTCTGCTACTAGAGGGCTGTACAGAGAAAGGGGCTCAACATTTTTAATAAAGGCCAATTGAGAAAATGTTTTTTAGCTCTGCCTATAATCAGGGATAGCTAAAAGGGAAACCACAGGGAAAGAGGATGTGGTCCCAACCGTGCAGCATCTTCTACAGAACCTTGCTGTAGCAACAAATCGCAAGACGGATGAGGTGCAAAACTGAACCAGGTCCTATGTACTTTAGTTATGCATCCACCATCGAAAGTGTGGCGCCTTATTATCATATTATGCAATTTTGCAAGCAAGTGTTTTTTAACATATATGAAGGGTCTTGATTATGGAATTTTTTTTAAATGATGACTGAATAAATGTGGATGAAATATAGTTTTATTATAATACAATACCATAAAATATAAGGAATTTCCTAGATATTATCAAAAACTATGCACTAACCCTGGAAGGGTAAGTACAGATAGAGTTAGGAATTTTCTAGATGTGTCGGATATGCCTAGAGTTAAAAAGGATCAATTGAAGAGATTAACATTTGGACAATACTGCTCCACCCAGCTTTCCCCAAGCCTAATAGTGCAGCTTCCACCTTCCCTGGTATGTCTGCATTGCATTCAGACAACACTGCTCCACCCAGCTTTCCCCAAGCCTAATAGTTCAGCTTCCATCTTCCCTGGTATAGAAATGTGCATATTCATCAATATATACTATTTCTGCAAGTGTGATATCATTGTGATTAGTCGTAGAGATGTTCTTCCAGTTGACCTGTGATTTATGTGACTGTTGTAATGCTTGTGATTTGTAGCGCTTTTATGGCCCATCGAGATCCTTAGCTTTGTTTGTTTACCTACATATAGCATCTCTTCTCATGTTCCTTACTTAAGTTAATAATTGATTAATGAGCTAAATTACCTCTAGTTCTGTGGTCACACTTCCTATAAATATACACACAGTCTAAAGGAAAGCACTCACAGGGGTCAGCACAAGTCAAAAGCACCATCTCTGCCAAAGCGCCATATTACCTATGCGCTTGGCAGTTAATGATGGCGGTTAGACAGGGCAGAAGAAGGAGATGCTACCGTATGTGAACTACACAAACAAAGTAAAACACAGCACAGATATGCTACAATATTGTTTCACTCAGGCTCTGGCTACTCTTCTCATTGCTATGGCTGTCTACCTTCAAAATCAACCACACCTTCCACCCTCCCTTCTCTCCACATCAGTCCCTCCCACCTTCCCTCACCCTTGTTCAGTTTGCATACATGTTATGCTCTCATACATCACCATGAACTATCTTCCTCCACGGTGCAGCATAAAAAACAATATAAATCTTTCAACCACTTGCTGTCTCTTTCTGTTCACCTGCTACTAGCTGCAGGGGATAATTTACCAAATCCTGGCCCTCCATCTATTGCTTACTTCAGCTTCTTCTCTGCCACACACAGAAACCCATAAAATCTGATTAATGTTCACTGCACATCCTCTCTAGTCTCTTTTAACTGTGCACTCTGGAACGCATGGTCTACCCACAATCCACAATTTCTTCCCCTCACACTCACTGAACTTGCTGGCCCTTACAGAAACCTGTCTTCAACGCTCTGACACTGCTTTCCCTGCTGGCCTAGCCTATGGTGGACTCCACTTCTCCTATACCTCCAGACCTGATGACAGGCACGGTGGAGGAGTAGGCATACTATTTTCTCCACAGTGTACATTTCAGGTAATTCCCCATCTACTCTATCTCACATCCCCCTCTTTTGAGGTTCACACCATTAGACTCTTCGATCCATTCCCCCTGAGAGTTGCCGTTGTCTATCATCCCCCAGGTTCCCCCCACCAATTCCTGGATCACTTTGCAGCTTGGCTTCCTCACTTCCTATCTTCTGAATCACCAACTCTTATTATGGGTGATTTTAATATCCCCATTGATGATCCTATCTCCTCATCAGCCGCTAACTTTCTTTCTTTAATCTCCTCTCTTAGCCTATCATAACTTATTTCCTCTGCCACGCATGAACAGGCCAATATACTTGCTCTAGTCTTCTTCCATCACTGCTCAGTCTCAAACTTAAATAACTTTTGCTTCCCACTTTCTGACCACAATCTTCTTTCATTCACTATTAAGACCTCTCACTTTTCTCATTACAATCAGTAAGTTGCCAGCAACTTATTAACACCCTACAATTAACTCTTACCCCAACTCTTACTCCACATGCAACCTCTCAAGTGCAACTCCTTAAGTGCACAGTCTGAATTATACCAGAATGTAATATTATGGATATTCCACTTTGTCATCACTGCTTACTGACCATCACCCAATTCTCTCATCTCTCATCTTCAGGTATGTTCGCATTGAAGCTTGCTGCTACACCCAGCTTTCCCAGTCTGATATTGTCCACCCCCTCTCATCTCTCCTTCTAAACCCTGGTATGTTCGCATTGAAGCTTGCTGCTACACCCAGCTTTCCCAGTCTGATATTGTCCACCCCCTCTCATCTCTCCTTCTAAACCCTGGTATGTTCGCATTGAACTATTAATGTCTCTTTTCCTGCTGGATTTATTGAGTATTTGTTTACACTACTTCACCCCTGTATCTGGTCCTCCCTTGATTAGTCCATATGTAGCCCCCTCCCCTCTTGGTCACACCTGATTGATCACTGAGTGGTATAAATCTAAGATCCATGGTCTTCCAGACCTTGGTCTTTCCACATGCAACCTCTCAAGTGCAACTCCTTAAGTGCACAGTCTGAATTATACCAGAATTGCACCAGAAGGGGATCATAGGTAATTAGGCATAGTCAATGCAAACAATGTTTAAATTTTTCCTCTTACTCCTCCTACCTTTCCACAACCTCCTGAAATACCCCCACATCCATTCACCCAGCAAGGAACTATTCATCTCTTCTTCCATCTTACCTTCTCATCTGATAGCTTGCACAAACCTGTTTGCAAACATAAAACACTTCCTTGCCAAACACACACAGACACCTCATGCCCTCTCTTATTCTCACCTATTAACACTTTCTCTGCTTCTCCTTACTGCTGGTGATATCTCTCCAAATCCAGGACCCCCTCAGCAAATCCCCATTATCACCTCCATGTACCACTACAAATCTCTTTCTACAAATTCCTGCAACCCCTTAAACCTAATTACCATTCCTCTGACCCCTGCCCCTTTGGCTCCTCTTGCAGGAGCATTATGGAACGCGCGCTCTGTCCGTAACAAACTGTCGTACATTCACGAACTGTTTATCTCTCAAAACCTTTCCTTTCTGGGTCTCACAGAAACATGGCTGACACCCTCAGACACCTCCTCCCCTGCTGCACTCTCTTATAGTGGATTTCAATTCACTCACACCCCCCGCCCCGGCTGCAAACATGGTGGAGGAGTTGGTATTCTCCTATCAGACACCTGCTCCTACAGCCCAACTCCACTGCCACCCTCCATTACGCTCACCTCATTTGAAGTACACTCTTTTCGCATCTACTCTCCCTCCAACCTTCAAGTAGCTGTCATTTACCGCCCTCCAGGCCCAGCAACCATCTTTCTTGACCACTTCAACACCTGGCTACTACACTTTCTTTCTGCCGACATCCCCACTATCATCATGGGTGACTTCAACATCCCTATTGACACCTGCCACTCGGCCGCCTCTAAACTCCTGTCACTCTCTTCCTCCTTCGGCCTATCACAGTGGTCCTCAGCTCCCACCCACAGAGATGGTCACACTCTGGATCTGATCTTTACCCGCTTTTGCTCCCTATCTAACCTTTCTAACTCGCCTCTCCCCCTATCCGACCACAACCTACTCACCTTCTCTTCACTGGTCTCTTCTGTAGCCCCCCCGGTCCACACACCAGCACACCCCCGCAGGAACCTTAAACATCTCGACCTTCGCTTGCTTTCTGACTCTCTTCTCCCACTCTCTACCATCTGTTGCCTCCAAGACCCAGAAGCTGCTACCACCCTATACAACACCACAATAAGTACAGCTCTGGACACTGTTGCCCCCCTCACACATAACAAAATCCGGAAAATCAACAGACAACCCTGGCACACCAACCTGACCAAGAAACTCAGACAAGCTTCCAGGGCTGCTGAGCGACGATGGAAAAAATCCCCTTCTATAGATCATCTCACTGCATACAAGCAATCCCTTCTCATATTCAAATCCTCACTCGCTGATGCAAAACAGGCCTACTTCTCATCTCTCATATCTTCCCTGTCACACAGCCCTAAACAACTTTTTAGCACTTTTAACTCCCTTCTCCGCCCCCCAGCGCCCCCACCCTCTCCTCTCTTCTCAGCTGAGGACTTTGCCAAATATTTCAAACAAAAGATAGTCCACATCAGAGAAAGCTTTACTACACAGTCCCCACAGACCCTCTACACATCTGCTCGGTCCTCTCCCCCTAAAACCCGCTTCTCCACCATTACAGAAGAAAAACTCTCCACTCTACTCTCCAGATCACATCTCACCACCTGTGCACTTGACCCGATCCCATCCCACCTCATCCCTAACCTCACCCCAGTGTTTATCCCAGCCCTAACTCATCTCTTCAATCTATCACTAAACTCTGGTGTCTTCCCCTCTGCTTTTAAACATGCTACCATTACACCCATCCTCAAAAAGCCTTCACTTGACCCATCTTCCTTGTCCAGTTATCGCCCCATATCACTTCTTCCGTATGCCTCAAAGCTACTTGAACAACATGTCCATTCTGAACTGTCCTCCCACCTCTCCTCTTGCTCCCTCTTTG
Source organism: Bufo gargarizans (assembly GCF_014858855.1). Lineage (NCBI taxonomy): Eukaryota > Metazoa > Chordata > Amphibia > Anura > Bufonidae > Bufo > Bufo gargarizans. Next base: position 301,458,351 of record NC_058081.1, read on the forward strand.
ACCGCCTACAATCCGGCTTCCGAACCCACCACTCGACCGAGACTGCCCTTACCAAAGTCACCAATGACCTACTGACAGCCAAAACCAAGAAACAATACTCTGTCCTCCTTCTCCTTGACCTGTCCTCTGCCTTCGACACTGTTGACCACACCCTTCTGTTGCAAACTCTCTCATCTCTTGGCATCACTGACCTGGCTCTCTCCTGGATCACATCATACCTCACAGACCGGACGTTTAGCGCCTCCCACTCCCGCACCACCTCCTCGTCTCATGCCCTCTCTGTTGGTGTCCCGCAAGGCTCTGTCCTAGGACCCCTGCTCTTCTCAATCTACACTTTTGGCCTGGGACAGCTCATAGAGTCCCATGGCTTTCAGTATCACTCCTATGCTGATGACACACAAATCTACCTTTCTGGTCCAGACATCACCACCTTACTATCAAGAATCCCACAATGTCTATCTTCTATATCATCCTTCTTAGCCTCTCGCTTTCTTAAACTTAACATGGATAAGACAGAATTCATAATCTTTCCCCCATCTTGTTCAACCCCCCCAACAGACCTATCTATCACGACCAATGGCTGTACATTATCCCCAGTCAAAAAAGCCCGCTGCCTTGGAGTGACCTTAGATTCTGCCCTTTCCTTCCGACCACACATCCAAGCCCTTTCCACCACCTGCCGCCTCCAACTCAAAAACATCTCCCGCATCCGCGCTTTCCTTAACTTTGAATCTGCGAAAATGCTTGTACATGCCCTCATTATCTCCCGCCTAGACTACTGCAACATTCTCCTCTGTGGCCTTCCATCTAGCACCCTCGCACCCCTCCAATCTATCCTCAACTCCGCTGCCCGACTAATCTACCTCTCACCTTATTACTCCTCTGCCTCTCCCCTCTGCCAATCCCTTCACTGGCTCCCCATTGCCCAACGAATCCACTTCAAAGTACTGACAAACACATACAAGGCCGTCCATAACCTGTCCCCTCCCTACATCTCTGATCTACTTTCCCGATACATCCCCACACGCACTCTCCGATCCTCACAAGACCTCCTTCTCTCCTCTCCTCTTATCGCCTCTTCCCACAATCGACTCCAAGATTTCTCCCGTGCATCCCCCATACTCTGGAACTCGCTACCCCAACACATCAGACTCTCACCTACAGTGGAATCCTACAAAAGAAACCTGAAAACCCACCTCTTCAGACAAGCCTACAACCAATGACCCTGCTGCCTCTATACCGCCATGACCAACCCAACCCGCACCTACTGTGTCCTTCTCCCATACCATGTAGATTGTAAGCCCTCACGGGCAGGGCCCTCTCTCCTTCTGTACCAGTTTGTAACTCATCTTGTTTATGATTAGTACAATTGTCTGTTATGTATGTGCACCGCTTATCATATGTACAGCGCTATGGAATGAATGGCGCTTAAATAATAAATAATAATAATAATAATAACCTCTTAATTCCCTTGTCCAGACCTGGCTGCCAATCATTACAAACAGACCCTCAAAACCACCCTAGATAAAGTTGCTCCAATATTATTGCTCCAGATGTGCGTTCTGCTTATGGAGAAAATCACAAATATCAACAGACTTACTCCATTATACATGTATGCTCTAAACATACAATTCGGCTCTCAACATTGCCAAACAAAAGTACTTCACCTCTCTCATCTCCTCACTCTCAAATAACCTAAAACAACTCTTTGACACTTTTTATTACCTTGTAATCCCTAAAGTTCCAAAACATGTCACTAACCTCTGCACTGATAGCATGGCCACTTACCTCAGAGACAAGATTGGCAGTATCCGGCAGGAAATAATCTCCCAGTCCCCAAATAATTTCAATCCTCCACCCTCCCATTCCTGCACATGCTGTCTCTCCTCTTTTGACCCTATAACAGAGGAAGAAGTGTCCAGGCTTTTCTCTTCTTCTCGACCTATGACCTATAGCTGTGATCCTATTCCATCACACCTCCTCCAGTCCCTTTCCCTGGCTGTCATCACTCATCTAACTACAATTTTTAACCTTTCTCTTCTCGTATATTTTCTTCCTCTTTCAAACACTCTGTTATAGCCCCACTACTAAAGAAACAATCTCTTGACCTGACCTGTGCTGCTAACTACCCACCTGTTTCTTCCCTCCCCTTCATATCCGTCATGGATCAGTGGATGTTAACCCACTGTGCCATTGACTTGCAATACTCTGGAGGGGAGTAACCAAGGAACTACCCGGATTTCACTAGAGCTTTAGATGGTAAGGATAGGCTTGACCATTGGTAATTCTGAGGGGCTACTCCAGAGCGTAAACCAGTCAGTGGCAGCTGGTCCAGGCAGACCAGGAGGTACCTGCGAAAGTACCGACAGTACAGAAGTGGTCAGACAAGCAAGGTTGTTACCAGGAGCAACAATACAGGAACCAGAAGAAGAGGCAGAGACATAGTTAGAACACGCAATTGGTCAGGGCAGTGGCACAGGAACAAGGTCAGACAAACCAGGTCGGCAACGGGAGAGGCAATGCAAGCAGGCAGGGATCAGACAATAAAGGAAGTCCAGAAACAAAGTATGAAGTCAGGAACACAAGTGGTAAGCAAGCTCTTTAGCATAAGATTAGGACCTTGACTCTGAGGCATCTGGGTAAAGGGCTGAGCCACTTAAATACCTGCAGGAGAGCCAGGGTAGGTTAATGAGATCACTTGACATGACTCATCCCCACCCAGGGAGTGATGCATACTGCCACATCAGCAGCCAAGTGCAAGCAGTGTCCAGGTTAAATGAAAGTTGTGGAGCGGAATCCACATAGGTAATACCAACCGCACAGGCAGAGTCCAGAGCTGCAACAGAGGCTGTAAGTAGAGATCACAGATGAGCACGGCGCCCGGGACCATGGTGATGAGTGGGGGAACAGCGAGGCCAGAGGTCGCTGTTACAATCTCTAAACTCCTTCAATGTCTCGTCTACTCCGCTTACCGTAATAAGCTATCTTTCCGCAAACTCTCTTCTTGACCCCTTACAATCTGCCTTTCGCTCTCTTCACTCTACAGAAACTTCCCTTACTAAAGTGTCTAACAATCTCCTAACAGCAAAAAGAAATGGTAATTATTCTCTACTGATTCTGCTTGATCTCTCTGCAGCATTTGACCATAAACTCCTCCTCACCATGCTCCACTCAATTGGCCTTAAGGACACTGCTCTCTCTTGGTTCTCTTCCAATCTTTCTGGCCCCTCCTTTAGTGTATCATTCGCTGGCTCTTCTTCTTCCCCTCTTCCTCTTGATGTTGGCTTTTGTCAGGGCTCAGTACTATGTCCTCTACTCTTCTCCCTCTATACAGCCCCCATTGGACAGACTATCAGTAGATTTGGCTTTCAATACCATTTCTACACTGATGACATCCAACTATACACTTCATCCCCTGACATCACCCCTGCTTTACTCCAAAACACCAGTAATTGTCTGGCAGCTGTCTCTAGCATCATGTCCTCTCTGTATCTATAACTAAACCTCTCAAAAACTGAAATTTTTGTCTTTCCCCCATCTACTAATCCACCTAAACGTGATATTTAAATTTCGGTCTGCAGCACTATCATAACTCCTGTGCAACATGCCCTCTGTCTTGGGGCCACATTTGACTCTGATCTTTCCTTTGTTCCCCATATTTAATCACTTATATGCTCTTGTCATCTGCACCTCAATAATATTGCCAGAATCCGCCCCTTTCTTTTGGTGGAAATGGCAAAAACACTTGTTGTTGCCTTAAATCATTCTCTTCTTGATTACTGCAATGCATTACTAATCGGTCTCCCTCTCACTAAACTCTCCCCCCTTTAGTCTGTCCTAAATACTGCAGCTAGGCTCATCTATCCATCCAACCACTATACTGATGCTACTAGTTTGTGCCAGTTACTTCACTAGTTGCCCATCTACCACAGAATACAGTTCAAACTTCTCACCCTCACCCACAAAGCTCTCCATAGTGCTGCACCTCCATATATCTCCTCCTTCATCTCCATCTACCACCATACTCGTGCTCTCCATTCTGTTAGCGAACTAAGATTAAAGGGGTTGTCCAAGTTATATTTATTGATGACCTATCCTCAGGATAGGTCATCAATATCAGATCGGCGGGGGTCCGACACCCAGCACCCCCTCCGATCAGTTGTTTGAAGAGAAGGCGTGCGCGGTGTCAGCGCTGCCTCCTCTTCACTGTTTACCTTCTAGCCAATGCATCTGCAGTGGTGAGCAGGTGTAATTACACCTAACCGTCCCATTCATTTCAATAGGAAGGCTTGGCTGTAATTACTTCTGCTCACCACTGCAAATGCAACGGCTAGAAGGTAAACAGTGAAGAGGAGGCAGCGCGCACGCCTTCTCTTCAAACAGCTGATCGGAGGGGGTGCTGGGTGTCGGACCCCCGCCGATCTGATATTGATGACCTATCCTGAGGATAGGTCATCAATAAATATAACTTGGACAACCCCTTTAATAACCTCCATAATTCGTACCTCTCACTCCCGTCTTTAAGACTTTTCTCGAGCTGCACTTACTCTCTGGAGTACTCTGCCCTGGAATATTAGGTCAATTCCCAACTTTTTCAGCTTCAAAGATGCCTTAAAAAAAAATCTTTTCTGGCAGGCTTATCAAGTTACCTAAAATTACTTTTTCCTGACTAAACCTCTCCACTACCAACTCCTCTGGCCTAAACTCATTTCTCTAACAGTCCCAAACTCAAAGACGATTGGCCGGCACCACTCATGTCAGTTCAATAATGGCTCGAATCCTACTTCATAATCAACTACCTTATGTGTAACCCCCCACTTCCTCATAGATTGTAAGCTCTAGTGAACAGGGCTCTGATTCCTAGTGTTTCAGTTGTATATTAGCCAGTTACTCATGTTTTGTACATGAAGCCTATGAATTTGTAAAGTGCTGCTGAATATGGTGGCACTATATAAATAAATATTATTATCATTATTGTTATTAACAGGGATTGGAGAGATTAACAGGGAAGTCAAATTAAGAATTTAAAATTAGGAAAGGTTTAGGGCCTAAATGAGTTTTCAGCTTCATATTTTAAGAATTTTAGGGATTTATGATATCCTTATCTAGTTAGTCTTTATAATTATTTTATAAATGATGGATGGATAACTAAGAAATTTCTTTTTTTATATCTTTATTTTTTTGTTATCAGCATATATAAAAATCAAAATAACAGGAGGACAGACAGTAAACCATAAAAAAAAAAGAAAACAAAAAAAACATATTCAATGGCAAGTACGAAGACATACACAAACGTTTGTTATATATTTGTCATTATTCACTACAAAAGTCTATCCTTATCCTGTTTCTTATCTCATATCCTTAAGACATATTATTACTACCCCCCCTCCCTTCCACCCTCCCTTGGTTGTCTTGGGTGTTCCTAAAAAAATTAAGAGATAGAGCAAGAAAAATAATTGATTTCCTGATCTCATATCAGGGGTTTCGATCATCACATATCTATTCTTCCCTCTACATTTTGCTTACCAGCATATTCATATCTGTATACCCTTTCACATAAATTCTTCCACTCTTCAATATTTGGTGGTACGTCCGCTCCCCACTCCCTAGCCACGACAACCCGTGCAAACATTAATCCTTTTGCCCATTTCCTCTTACTTTCCCTATCAAGGCCAATTTCCCTCATGTCTCCAAGCACCGCTATCGAGATCTCCATTGGCGCAGTACATCCAGTTGCTCTGGTAAGCTCCTGAAATACCTGAGTCCAATAAGCCTGCATAGGCAAACAGTACCAGATCACGTGGATAAAATCTGCATTGTTTGCGCTACACTTCCAGCATCTGGAGTCCTTTGTTTTATACATCCTACTCAACATCCAGGGGGTGATATAGGTTCGATGAACAATGAAAAACTGTATCAGCCGAAAATTGCTTGATAGAGTACTTCTTTTTATGCTTTTATAAATATATCTCCAATCTAGAGTATTAGACTCCACTTCTGATGCCCATTTACTTTCACTATTAAACTTAGTCACCCCCCCCTAGCCCCCTTTTAAATGTTTTTATATATCTGTGACATTGATATTTTAGTCCCACACCTCCTCCAGTCCCTTTCCCTGGCTGTCATCACTCATCTAACTACAATTTTTAACCTTTCTCTTCTCGTATATTTTCTTCCTCTTTCAAACACTCTGTTATAGCCCCACTACTAAAGAAACAATCTCTTGACCTGACCTGTGCTGCTAACTACCCACCTGTTTCTTCCCTCCCCTTCATATCCGTCATGGATCAGTGGATGTTAACCCACTGTGCCATTGACTTGCAATACTCTGGAGGGGAGTAACCAAGGAACTACCCGGATTTCACTAGAGCTTTAGATGGTAAGGATAGGCTTGACCATTGGTAATTCTGAGGGGCTACTCCAGAGCGTAAACCAGTCAGTGGCAGCTGGTCCAGGCAGACCAGGAGGTACCTGCGAAAGTACCGACAGTACAGAAGTGGTCAGACAAGCAAGGTTGTTACCAGGAGCAACAATACAGGAACCAGAAGAAGAGGCAGAGACATAGTTAGAACACGCAATTGGTCAGGGCAGTGGCACAGGAACAAGGTCAGACAAACCAGGTCGGCAACGGGAGAGGCAATGCAAGCAGGCAGGGATCAGACAATAAAGGAAGTCCAGAAACAAAGTATGAAGTCAGGAACACAAGTGGTAAGCAAGCTCTTTAGCATAAGATTAGGACCTTGACTCTGAGGCATCTGGGTAAAGGGCTGAGCCACTTAAATACCTGCAGGAGAGCCAGGGTAGGTTAATGAGATCACTTGACATGACTCATCCCCACCCAGGGAGTGATGCATACTGCCACATCAGCAGCCAAGTGCAAGCAGTGTCCAGGTTAAATGAAAGTTGTGGAGCGGAATCCACATAGGTAATACCAACCGCACAGGCAGAGTCCAGAGCTGCAACAGAGGCTGTAAGTAGAGATCACAGATGAGCACGGCGCCCGGGACCATGGTGATGAGTGGGGGAACAGCGAGGCCAGAGGTCGCTGTTACAATCTCTAAACTCCTTCAATGTCTCGTCTACTCCGCTTACCGTAATAAGCTATCTTTCCGCAAACTCTCTTCTTGACCCCTTACAATCTGCCTTTCGCTCTCTTCACTCTACAGAAACTTCCCTTACTAAAGTGTCTAACAATCTCCTAACAGCAAAAAGAAATGGTAATTATTCTCTACTGATTCTGCTTGATCTCTCTGCAGCATTTGACCATAAACTCCTCCTCACCATGCTCCACTCAATTGGCCTTAAGGACACTGCTCTCTCTTGGTTCTCTTCCAATCTTTCTGGCCCCTCCTTTAGTGTATCATTCGCTGGCTCTTCTTCTTCCCCTCTTCCTCTTGATGTTGGCTTTTGTCAGGGCTCAGTACTATGTCCTCTACTCTTCTCCCTCTATACAGCCCCCATTGGACAGACTATCAGTAGATTTGGCTTTCAATACCATTTCTACACTGATGACATCCAACTATACACTTCATCCCCTGACATCACCCCTGCTTTACTCCAAAACACCAGTAATTGTCTGGCAGCTGTCTCTAGCATCATGTCCTCTCTGTATCTATAACTAAACCTCTCAAAAACTGAAATTTTTGTCTTTCCCCCATCTACTAATCCACCTAAACGTGATATTTAAATTTCGGTCTGCAGCACTATCATAACTCCTGTGCAACATGCCCTCTGTCTTGGGGCCACATTTGACTCTGATCTTTCCTTTGTTCCCCATATTTAATCACTTATATGCTCTTGTCATCTGCACCTCAATAATATTGCCAGAATCCGCCCCTTTCTTTTGGTGGAAATGGCAAAAACACTTGTTGTTGCCTTAAATCATTCTCTTCTTGATTACTGCAATGCATTACTAATCGGTCTCCCTCTCACTAAACTCTCCCCCCTTTAGTCTGTCCTAAATACTGCAGCTAGGCTCATCTATCCATCCAACCACTATACTGATGCTACTAGTTTGTGCCAGTTACTTCACTAGTTGCCCATCTACCACAGAATACAGTTCAAACTTCTCACCCTCACCCACAAAGCTCTCCATAGTGCTGCACCTCCATATATCTCCTCCTTCATCTCCATCTACCACCATACTCGTGCTCTCCATTCTGTTAGCGAACTAAGATTAAAGGGGTTGTCCAAGTTATATTTATTGATGACCTATCCTCAGGATAGGTCATCAATATCAGATCGGCGGGGGTCCGACACCCAGCACCCCCTCCGATCAGTTGTTTGAAGAGAAGGCGTGCGCGGTGTCAGCGCTGCCTCCTCTTCACTGTTTACCTTCTAGCCAATGCATCTGCAGTGGTGAGCAGGTGTAATTACACCTAACCGTCCCATTCATTTCAATAGGAAGGCTTGGCTGTAATTACTTCTGCTCACCACTGCAAATGCAACGGCTAGAAGGTAAACAGTGAAGAGGAGGCAGCGCGCACGCCTTCTCTTCAAACAGCTGATCGGAGGGGGTGCTGGGTGTCGGACCCCCGCCGATCTGATATTGATGACCTATCCTGAGGATAGGTCATCAATAAATATAACTTGGACAACCCCTTTAATAACCTCCATAATTCGTACCTCTCACTCCCGTCTTTAAGACTTTTCTCGAGCTGCACTTACTCTCTGGAGTACTCTGCCCTGGAATATTAGGTCAATTCCCAACTTTTTCAGCTTCAAAGATGCCTTAAAAAAAAATCTTTTCTGGCAGGCTTATCAAGTTACCTAAAATTACTTTTTCCTGACTAAACCTCTCCACTACCAACTCCTCTGGCCTAAACTCATTTCTCTAACAGTCCCAAACTCAAAGACGATTGGCCGGCACCACTCATGTCAGTTCAATAATGGCTCGAATCCTACTTCATAATCAACTACCTTATGTGTAACCCCCCACTTCCTCATAGATTGTAAGCTCTAGTGAACAGGGCTCTGATTCCTAGTGTTTCAGTTGTATATTAGCCAGTTACTCATGTTTTGTACATGAAGCCTATGAATTTGTAAAGTGCTGCTGAATATGGTGGCACTATATAAATAAATATTATTATCATTATTGTTATTAACAGGGATTGGAGAGATTAACAGGGAAGTCAAATTAAGAATTTAAAATTAGGAAAGGTTTAGGGCCTAAATGAGTTTTCAGCTTCATATTTTAAGAATTTTAGGGATTTATGATATCCTTATCTAGTTAGTCTTTATAATTATTTTATAAATGATGGATGGATAACTAAGAAATTTCTTTTTTTATATCTTTATTTTTTTGTTATCAGCATATATAAAAATCAAAATAACAGGAGGACAGACAGTAAACCATAAAAAAAAAAGAAAACAAAAAAAACATATTCAATGGCAAGTACGAAGACATACACAAACGTTTGTTATATATTTGTCATTATTCACTACAAAAGTCTATCCTTATCCTGTTTCTTATCTCATATCCTTAAGACATATTATTACTACCCCCCCTCCCTTCCACCCTCCCTTGGTTGTCTTGGGTGTTCCTAAAAAAATTAAGAGATAGAGCAAGAAAAATAATTGATTTCCTGATCTCATATCAGGGGTTTCGATCATCACATATCTATTCTTCCCTCTACATTTTGCTTACCAGCATATTCATATCTGTATACCCTTTCACATAAATTCTTCCACTCTTCAATATTTGGTGGTACGTCCGCTCCCCACTCCCTAGCCACGACAACCCGTGCAAACATTAATCCTTTTGCCCATTTCCTCTTACTTTCCCTATCAAGGCCAATTTCCCTCATGTCTCCAAGCACCGCTATCGAGATCTCCATTGGCGCAGTACATCCAGTTGCTCTGGTAAGCTCCTGAAATACCTGAGTCCAATAAGCCTGCATAGGCAAACAGTACCAGATCACGTGGATAAAATCTGCATTGTTTGCGCTACACTTCCAGCATCTGGAGTCCTTTGTTTTATACATCCTACTCAACATCCAGGGGGTGATATAGGTTCGATGAACAATGAAAAACTGTATCAGCCGAAAATTGCTTGATAGAGTACTTCTTTTTATGCTTTTATAAATATATCTCCAATCTAGAGTATTAGACTCCACTTCTGATGCCCATTTACTTTCACTATTAAACTTAGTCACCCCCCCCTAGCCCCCTTTTAAATGTTTTTATATATCTGTGACATTGATATTTTAGTCCCAATATTATGAAAACAGAATTCAGCGAATTCTGAGTGTTCAGTGACAAGATACTCTTTATTCTCAGTTGAGTCGAATACGTGCTTAAGTCGAAAATATCTAAACCGTGTGAGGGTGTCTAATTCTATACTAAGCCTCATTTCCTCTAGTGTCCTAAGCTTTACTTTTTCCTCAATCTGTGAAATAAACTTAATACCATTTTTTTCCCAAAATACATAATCATCTAACCTCTGAAACTCACCTAGATTTAGATTCCCCCAAATAGGGGTTATCTTTAGTGTATATTTTATACCCAGTAATTTTTTAACGTTAACCTATATCAAGTGAATCATATTACTAATTGGGCATTTCCTACCCTTTATTTTTAGGATCCCGGCTTCCAGGACACTCATCATGTTGTATTGGGGACCTTAAAACTCCCCTGCCAGAAAATGACGTAATCTGTCATCCTCTGTCATTAACCACTGGAGCTGGGATGCATAATAGTAGCCTCTAAAGCAAGGAACAGACAAACCACCATCTTCTTCATCTAACCATAAATATTTTTGTTTCAACCTAACCCTTTTTCTCCCCATATGAGATCATTTATCAATCCTTCCAATACCTTAAAACAATGATCCCCTATCCACACAGGGCAGGAGGATATAACATATAGAATCTGTGGTAGCAGGACCATCTTGATTATAGCAATTCGGTCTGCTTGTCGAATTAATAATTTTTGCCAGGTATTTATTTTATTTTTGACTGTTTTAATCAGAGGGGAAATATTAAGTTCTGAATACTCCTGGATCCTTGAGCTAATTTTTATTCCGAGATATTCAAATGAGTCTGTAGGTTTTAATATTTCAACATTAACATCTGATCGCGTAATTTCATGGCCAACTGGAAGAAGGACCGATTTCGTCCAGTTCACCCTGAAGCCAGAAATTTGTCCAAACTGGTTTACTATCCCCATCAGGTAAGGCACCGTTGGCGCCCCCCCTTCAAAAAGAACAGGATATCATCCGCGTATAAACATATTTTTGTCAGATGCACCTCTTGCCTCGAACCCCCCAATATTATTGTCTATTAACTAAGAAATTTCTAGAGACTGTGATTACAGTTATCCCAAAGCAGGGGAAAGATCACACTATTGTTACAAATTTTAGATCAATCTCCTTATTGAATGTAGATTTAAAAATGTTCACGGGTATCTTGGATGAAAAGATTTTAAAAAAAAGTAGTTACTTGTTTAATTGGACAATAGTAGGTAGGATTTGTTCCTTCCGACAAAGCTCCAGATAATGTTAGGAAGATGGCAGCAGCAGCATCAGGAGGATACCATAGAGTGTCAAGGTGACATACTGTGGAGATGGCATCAGCAAGAGGTGACCACAGAGTGGCAAGGTGACATAGTGTGGAGATGGCGGCAGCAGCAGGAGGAGACCACAGAATGGCAAGGTGACATAGTTTGGAGATGGCAGTAGCAGCATAAGGAGAGCAGAGAGTGGCAAGTTGACATGGTGTGTAGATGGCAGCAGCAGAAGGAGACCACAGAGTGGCAAGGTGACATCGTTTGGAGATGGCAGCAGCAGGAGGAGAGCACTAGAGATGGCCTTGCAATTCGCCAGACGGTCGTTTCACTGCAAACTTTCCTCGTGCAAGATTCGCCGAACATGCAAACATATGGCGATGTTCGCATGCACCATTTATTTGCATTGCGCCAAACTTTGACCCATGACACATCTATGAGCCAATTGAGACATTTCAGCACATGAACACACTCCTACCCTGTAACAGAACCCGATCTAGCAGCCATTTTACATTCTATGTTTTGCCGGTGTAGGGAGAGGTTGCATGGACAGACTGTTAGGGACACCAAACTCTAGCTAATAGGGCCAAAAAAGTCATTTTATGGACTGGTATAGGTGTCCTATCGATAGATGTGATATACTTAGGGGTGTTATAAACCTATAATATACTTTCTAACATAGAAAGTATATTATAGTGCATTTGTATTGTATAGCAGTTGTGTGTGGTTCTGCTACGATAACGCAGGTATACAGAGGGACAAGCGTTATTGGAACAACTATTTGCAATGGGTGTGATATACCTGTTGCCCCCCAAAAAAACTGATTGAGGGGTGCGATATACTTGCTTCCACAAAATAATGATTAAGGGGTTTGATATACCTACTTCCACAAAAAACTGATTGGGGGGTGCAATATACCTGCTTTCACCAAATATTGATTGAGGGGTTCTATATACCTTTCTCCACAAAATACTGATTGAGGGGTGCAATATACCTGCTTCCACAAAATACTGATTAAGGGATTTGATATATCTGCTTCCACAAAATATAGATTGAGGGGTGTGATATACCTGCTTTGACTAAATATTGATTCATGTGTTCTATATACTTGTTTCCACAAAATATTGATTGAGGGGTGCGATATACTTGCTTCTACGAAATACTGATTAAGGGGTTTTAAATACTTGCTTCCACAAAATACTGATTGAGGGGTGCAATATACCTGCTTCCACAAAATACTGATTGAGGGGTGCAATATACCTGCTTCTACAAAATACAGACTGAGGAGTGTGATATACCTGCTTCCACAAAATACTGATTAAGGGGTTTGATATACCTGCTTCCACAAAATATGGATTGATAGGTGCAATATACCTGCATCCACCAAATAATGATTCAGGTTTTCTATATACAGTACAGACCAAAAGTTTGGACACACCTTCTCATTCAAAGAGTTTACTTTATTTTCATGACTATGAAAATTGTAGATTCACACTGAAGGCATCAAAACTATGAATTAACACTTGTGGAATTATATACATAACAAAAAAGTGTGAAACAACTGAAAATATGTCATATTCTAGGTTCTTCAAAGTAGACACTTTTTGCTTTGATTACTGCTTTGCACACTCTTGGCATTCTCTTGATGAGCTTCAAGAGGTAGTCACCTGAAATGGTTTTCACTTCACAGGTGTGCCCTGTCAGGTTTAATAAGTGGGATTTCTTGCCTTATAAATGGGGTTGGGACCATTAGTTGCGTTGTGGAGAAGTCAGGTGGATACATAGCTGATAGTCCTACTGAATAGACTGTTAGAATTTGTATTTTATAAATAGCAGCTAAGTAAAGAAAAATGAGTGGCCATCATTACTTTACGAAATAAAGGTCAATCAGTCCGAAAACTTGGGAAAACTTTGAGAGTGTCCCAAAGTGCAGTCACAAAAACCATCAAGCACTACAAAGAAACTGGCTCACATGCGGACCGCCCCAGGAAAGGAAGACCAAGAGTCACCTCTGCTGCGGAGGATAAGTTCATCCGAGTCACCAGCCTCAGAAATCACAGGTTAACAGCAGCTCAGATTAGAGACCAGGTCAATGCCACACAGAGTTCTAGCAGCAGACACATCTCTAGAACAACTGTTAAGAGGAGACTGTGTGAATCAGGCCTTCATGGTAGAATATCTGCTAGGAAACCACAGCTAAGGACAGGCAACAAGCAGAATAGACTTGTTTGGGTTAAAGAACACAAGGAATGGACATTAGACCAGTGGAAATCTGTGCTTTCGTCTGATGAGTCCAAATTTGAGATCTTTGGTTGCAACCACCGTGTCTTTGTGCGATGCAGAAAAGGTGAACGGATGGACTCTACATGTCTGGTTCCCATCGTGAAGCATGGAGGAGGAGGTGTGATGGTGTGGGGGTGCTTCGCTGGTGACACTGTTGGGGATTTATTCAAAATTGAAGGCATACTGAACCAGCATGGCTACCACAGCATCTTGCAGCGGCATGCTATTCCATCCGGTTTGCGTTTAGTTGGACCATCATATATTTTTCAACAGGACAATGACCCCAAACACACCTCCAGGCTGTGTAAGGGCAATTTGACCAGGCCTCCACAGTCACTGGACCTGAACCCAATCGAGATGGTTTGGGGTGAGCTGGACCGCAGAGTGAAGGCAAAAGGGCCAACATGTGCTAAGCATCTCTGGGAACTCCTTCAGGACTGTTGGAAGACAATTTCAGGTGACTACCTCTTGAAGCTCATCAAGAGAATGCCAAAAGTGTGCAAAGCAGTAATCAAAGCAAAAGGTGGCTACTTTGAAGAACCTAGAATATGACATATTTTCAGTTGTTTCACACTTTTTTGTTATGTATATATTTCCACATTTGTTAATTCATAGTTTTGATGCCTTCAGTGTAAATCTACAATTTTCATAGTCATGAAAATAAAGAAAACTCTTTGAATGAGAAGGTGTGTCCAAACTTTTGGTCTGTACTGTATGTCAAGGCTTCCGATGTGTGTGAACATTTTACAGTTGCAAACTTTTTTTATTTTATTATTGCTTTTTAAGATAGATTGAAATAATTAATTAATGCTTTAAAATTTTCTATATCTCTGCATAGATTTGACCTAAACCTATTTCAGGTTTCCACACAAGCCCTAAAAGTAGATATAAATAACCAAATAAAAAAATGAGTCAAAAATATTAAACTTGGTCATTTATTTATTGAATAATGTGGTCCAATGCCACATATTTGTAAATGGCAAAGTACATGTATGTGAATCTTTCGAATCAGCAGATAATTTGAAGGTGAAATTAGAGTCAGGTGGTTTTAATCAATGGGATTTAAATCAGGTATGAGTAGGCAGCCTATTATATATTTTTTTTAAGAACAGAGATCTATCAAAAGGTGATCTTTATAACAAACATTCGTAGAAGTGTACCATAACATGAACAAAGGCGATTGTTGAGTACCTCAGAAGAAGAGTTGTTGATGCTCATGCTGGAAAATATTCCAAACCACCTCTATAGAGTTTGAAAAAAAATTCTATCTACAGTCAGACAGATGGTATACTAATAGAGAAAAATCAAAACCATTATCAAACTCCTCAAGAGTGGTCCACCAACAAATATATCGCTAAGAGAACGGCTTGTAATGGTCTGCAAGGTTACACAGGAACCAAAAGGTAATCTCTAAGTAACTAAAGGCCTTTCTCACATTAGCTAATGATAATTTCATGTGTCCACCATCAGCAATACTAAGCAACAATGACATGCATTGCAGGATTGCAAGGAGAGAGCCACTGTTCTCCAAGAAGAATATTGCTGCCCGTCTGCAACTTGCTAAAGATCACCTGGACAGGCCAGAAAGCTATTGACACAATGTTTTGTGGACAAAAGAGATCAAAATAAAACTTTTTGGTTTACATGTGTTATACTTGGAGAGGGGAAAAACTGCACTTCTGCTTAAAAATCTAATCCCATCTTTGAAGCATGGTGATGGGGGTAGTAAAATGGCTTGGGACTTTTTTGCTGCATCTGGGCTAGGTTGGCTTGCCATCATGATTGAACAATGAATTATACCACCAAATTGATTAAGAAAATGTCAGGATATCTGTACATAAGCTGAATCACTGGAGATTGTGGGGTTACACACCAACAATGACACTAAGCACTCAAATTGTTCTTCCAAAGAAGGGTTAAAGAAAATGAAAAATAAAAATTTTGGAATGGCCAGGTCAAAGTCCTGACCTTAAAGAGGTTGTGTAAGCAGTATTTATTGATGACCAGGATAGGTCATCAATAACTGATCTGAGGGGGTCTGACAACTAGTGTTGAGCGCGAATAATCGCATAGCGAATATTAATCGCGAATATCACAACTTCGATAATTCACGAATATTGCGAATATAGTGCTATATATTCGTTATATCGAATATTCGTCATTTTCTCCATCTGAACACATGATTCCTTCCTGCCTTAAATGCTTGTGGGCCAATGACTCATTGGCCAACAAGCAAGAAGCAGGGAGGAATCAAGAGTTTAGATGGTAAAAAATTACGAATATTCTAAAAAACTAATATATAGGACTATATCGATTATATTGATTTTTTAGAATATTCGTCATTGACAAATATTCTAAAAAACAAATATGTAGCACTATATCACATATATTCGTTTTATAGAATATTTATTTTTTTCCCCCAATTAGTACAGTTATTGCCCTTCGACATACTCCTCCCCGACAAGCGTCCCTGTCACCATGGGAACGCCTGGTGGTTAGAATATACCATCGGATCTGAGTTTTTAAGATCTAACTCAGATCTGATGGTATATTCTAACCACCAGGCGTTCCCATGGTGATGGGGATGCTTGAAGTTAGAATATACCGCCAGGGCGCTATCAATATACCGCCAGGGCGCTGTGATCCATGCAATTAACCCCTCAGGTGTGGGTTAATGGGTTAATTGTGCTGATCACAGTGCCCTGTATGCCCTCCCCCCACCTCCCCAGTATTAAAATAATTGGTGGCCAGTGCACCCTCCCCCCAGTATTACAATCATTGGTGGCAGTGGCCACAGGGTCCCCCCCCTGGCCACCAATTATTTTAATACTAGGGGGAGGAGCACAGGGCGCTGTGATCCGCGCAAATTAACCCGCACCTGAGGGGTTAATTGTGCGGATCGCAGCACCCTGGTGGTATATTCTAGCTTCAAGTGTCCCCATCACCATGGGAATGCCTGGTGGTTAGAATATACCATCGGATCTGAGTTAAATCGTGAAAACTCAGATCCAATGGTATATTCTAACCACCAGGCGTTCCCATGGTGACGGGGACGCTTGTCGGGGAGGAGTATGCAGAAGGGCAATAACTGTACTAATTGGGGGAAAAAGAATGAATATTCTAAAAAACATATATATGTGATAGAGTGCTATATATTAATTTTTTAGAATATTCGTCATATTGTAAGACGAATATTTAGCAACATAGCGAATATTCATAAATTACACCTATAGACTGCAATTTCACTAATGTAGTGCTATAATCTTTTTTTTTATCTAATTTTTTTGTCTCTTTTTGATTCAGAAAGAGACAAAAAAATTATACAAAAAAAAAAGATTATAGCGCTACATTAGTGAAATTGCAGTCTATATGTGTATTTTATGAATATTCGCTATATTGCTATAACTTAGTGTTTCAGAATATTTGTCATATTCTAAAACAAGAATATATGGCGAATATTCGCATAATACACAAAATCGCAATACGCGATAAATTAAATCACATATTATTCGCGATAAAAAGCATAATGACGAATATTTAATATCAACGAATATAAGACTAATCGAATATTCAATCGAATATTCGCAAAATATCACAAAATCGAATATGGCACCTCCCGCTCATCACTACTGACAACTAGGGCCCCCACCGATCAGCTGTCTGAAGTGGAGGCGGTGCTCCGTTCGTGTCTCACTTGCAGCAGTGACATAGTATAATTAGAAGTATTTGCTCTATTCAAGTGAATGGAGTGAGTACTTGTAATTACACTGAGCTTCCGAGATGACAGGCAGTGTAATGAAGAAGGAGTAGCCCTCGGATGGAGTGCCACTTCCTCTTCAAACAGCTGATCTGCAGGATTTCTGAATGACAAACCCCTACTGATCAGATATTGACCACTTATCCTGAGGATAGGTCATCAATATATACTGTCTGCACAATCCCTTTAATCCAATAGAATTGTTGTAGAAGGACTTGAAGTGAGCAGTTCATGTGAGGAAACTCACCAAAATTACAGACTTTAAGATGTCTTCTAGGGACAAATGGGCTAAAATTCCTGGCAGATGATGTGCAAGACTTATTATTAATTACCAGAAATGTTTAGTTGCAGTTATCATTGCACAAGTGGTGTCATACTGAAAGCTGAAATGTTCACATATGTTTGCCACTTACAGACTTGTGATCATTCTCCTCAATACCTAAATGACCAAGTCTAATATCTGTGACCCATTTGTTTGCTTTGGTTGTCTTTATTTTTCAGACTTGTGTGACAATTTTTTTTTGATGAATTTTTCCTTTTTATTATTATTAACAATTTGTATTGTTTTTTAAAGTCATAAGACATATGATAGTTTTAACCACCACCGTATGTTGACTTAATTCTTACTGTTTCCCTTATATGTACTTTACCTGCAAGTGTGATATATTTTCCCTAAAATACACATATAACATTCTCTATAGATCCCACTTTGAAGATACAGCAAAAAATGTAATTATGTATGTCTCAGTAAACCAAGGTTTTAGGATCAGAGTAGAAAATAGTTTATCTTTTACACTGAATATACTGTATTCCTCGGTTCGGTCCAGCAATTTATCTAGAGGATAAAGAGCTCGGCTTGCTGCATGCCAGGGAAGAAAATCCTTTTCTTCAGAAAGGTATCTTATAATCTCTAGAGGGATATTTTGTGTCAGATATCCAGCCCTGAAAAATTAAAGAGAGAAATATTAAATATGACATACTGCAAAGTTTGTTTGATGTTAGTTGCAAGACAAGTAAAATATTGGAGCCATTCAAAATCTTCATCTTAAAAACTTTTCTAATGATAATGCTATTTCATACATCATTAAAATAGAGGGATGTCTGTCATTGTGTCCCCTCAATCACTTCTCTTTTTAAAATTTACACTGACTGTTTGATCTAAGGATATTGTACATAAAAAAAGAACATCAAATGAAATAGTCAACCTAAATACATAGATCGGGCAACTATTACAGAATGATAATAAGAATTAGTTTTGTTGTTTTTTTTTTAAATGTATTTATTTATTTATTTATTTTTTGCCAGGGGTCAGCCTATGGATATTCTATTGCTTGAGGTGTTAAAAGAAATGTTTGCATTATCTGCGTACAAAAAAGCCTGCATTTGGAAACTGCATAATTAAAGACAGACACATTAATTTTCATCTTTCAAGATCTATAATACAGTATTGGAGTATACTAAATGTAAACAAAGAAAATAAGTGTTTTTCAAATTCTTAAAACAATAATGTCTTTCCTGCTACCTAATCACTTAAAGACAGGTCCATTTACCCTCCCCTCCTTTCCAATGTGACCATGTATATTTTCTTTTTTTGTCTGCACATGTTTTCGAAATATATAACTTTTTTTTTCCCATTTGACCATATATAAATCATTTTTGCTCCTGCTTTCACATTTTTAAAATAATGATCATTTTTAAAATTATTTCTCCATTCCTTAACAATCCTTTTGATTGGCAGTGTGGCTAGACGTTGCAGCTTGGCATGTAGTGTTTTTTTAATTTTTTTATTGCATTATTTTTTGACACTTATTTATATATTTATTATTTATTTATTCATTCATTTATTACAATACCTCTGGGGGACATTTAACATTATACATGGCATAGTGAAGGCAATATGTATAATAGCATAAAAAATATAGCCAGTTTTAACCCCTTAGGGACACAGCCTTTTTACACCTTAGGACCAGGCCATTTTTTGCAAATCTGACCAGTGTCACTTTAAGTGCTCATAACTTTAAAACGCTTTGACTTATCCAGGCCGTTCTGAGATTGTTTTTTCGTCACATATTGTACTTCATGACACTGGTGAAATGAAGTCAAAAAAATATTTTTTTTTGCACCAAAAAATACCTAATTTAACAAATTTTTGGAAAAATTAGCAAATTTCAAAGTTTCAGTTTCTCTACTTCTGTAATACATAGTAATACCCCCAAAAATTGTGATGACTTTACATTCCCCATATGTCTACTTTATGTTTGAATTGTTTTGGGAATGATATTTTATTTTTTGGGGATGTTATAAGGCTTAGAAGTTTAGAAGCAAATCTTGAAATTTTTCAGCAATTTACAAAAACAACATTTTTAGGGACCAGTTCAGGTCTGAAGTCACTTTGCGAGGCTTACATAATAGAAACCACCCAAAAATGACCCCATCTAAGAAACTACACCCCTCAAGGTATTCAAAACTGATTTTACATACGTTGTTAACCCTTTAGGTGTTGCACAAGAGTTATTGGCAAATGGGGATGAAATTTGAGAATTTCTTTTTTTTGTCAAATTTTTTATTTTAACCCATTTTTTCCACTAACAAAGCAAGGGTTAACAGCCAAACAAGACTGTATCTTTATTACCCTGACTCTGCCGTTTACAGAAACACCCAATATGTGGCCGTAAACTACTGTACGGCCACACAGCGGGGCATAGAGTGAAAGGTGCGCCGTTTAGTTTTTGGAGGGCTGATTTTTATGGACTGGTTTATTTACACCATGTCCCATTTGAAGCCCCCTGATGCACCCCTGGAGTAGAAACTCCCTAAAAGTGACCCCATCTAAGAAACTACACCCCTCAAGGTATTCAAAACTGGTTTTACATACGTCGTTAACCCTTTAGGTGTTGCACAAGAGTTATTGGCAAATAGGGATGAAATTTGAAAATTTCATTTTTTTGCCTTATTTTCCATTTTAACCCATGTTTTCCACTAACAAAGCAAGGGTTAACAGCCAAACAAGACTGTATCTTTATTACCCTGACTCTGCCGTTTACAGAAATACCTAATATGTGGCCGTACACTACTGTACGGCCACACAGCGGGGCATAGAGTGAAAGGTGCGCCGTTTGGTTTTTGGAGGGCTGATTTTTATGGACCGGTTTATTTACACCGTGTCCTGTTTCAACCCCCCTGATGCACCCCTGGAGTCGAAACTCCCTAAAAGTGACCCCATCTAAGAAACTACACCCCTCAAGGTATTCAAAACTGATTTTACATACGTCGTTAACCCTTTAGGTGTTGCACAAGAGTTATTGGCAAATGGGGATGAAATTGGAAAATTTCATTTTTTTGCCTTATTTTCCATTTTAACCCATGTTTTCTACTAACAAAGCAAGGGTTAACAGCCAAACAAGACTGTATCTTTATTACCCTGACTCTGCCGTTTACAGAAACACCCAATATGTGGCCGTACACTACTGTACGGCCACACAGCGGGGCGTAGATTGAAAGGTGCGCCGTTTGGTTTTTGGAGGGCTGATTTTTATGGACCGGTTTATTTACACCGTGTCCTGTTTCAACCCCCCTGATGCACCCCTGGAGTCGAAACTCCCTAAAAGTGACCCCATCTAAGAAACTACACCCCTCAAGGTATTCAAAACTGATTTTACATTAGTCGTTAACCCTTTAGGTGTTGCACAAGAGTTATTGGCAAATGGGGATGAAATTGGAAAATTTCATTTTTTTGCCTTATTTTCCATTTTAACCCATGTTTTCTACTAACAAAGCAAGGGTTAACAGCCAAACAAGACTGTATCTTTATTACCCTGACTCTGCCGTTTACAGAAACACCCAATATGTGGCCGTACACTACTGTACGGCCACACAGCGGGGCGTAGAGTGAAAGGTGCGCCGTTTGGTTTTTGGAGGGCTGATTTTTATGGACCGGTTTATTTACACCGTGTCCTGTTTCAACCCCCCTGATGCACCCCTGGAGTCGAAACTCCCTAAAAGTGACCCCATCTAAGAAACTACACCCCTCAAGGTATTCAAAACTGATTTTACATACGTCGTTAACCCTTTAGGTGTTGCACAAGAGTTATTGGCAAATGGGGATGAAATTGGAAAATTTCATTTTTTTGCCTTATTTTCCATTTTAACCCATGTTTTCTACTAACAAAGCAAGGGTTAACAGCCAAACAAGACTGTATCTTTATTACCCTGACTCTGCCGTTTACAGAAACACCCAATATGTGGCCGTACACTACTGTACGGCCACACAGCGGGGCGTAGAGTGAAAGGTGCGCCGTTTGGTTTTTGGAGGGCTGATTTTTATGGACCGGTTTATTTACACCGTGTCCTGTTTCAACCCCCCTGATGCACCCCTGGAGTCGAAACTCCCTAAAAGTGACCCCATTTTGGAAACTACGGGATAAGGTGGCATTTTTTGGGGGAGTATTTTTAGGGTAAATATAATTTTTGGTTGCTCTATATTACATTTTTGTGAGGTAAGGTTACCAAAAATTGAAATTCTGATATTTCATCTCCATTTGCCATTAACTGTTGAGGAACACCTAAAGGGTTAATAAAGTTTGTATAATCATTTTTGAATACCTTGAGGGGTGTAGTTTCTTAGATGGGGTCAATTTTAGGGAGTTTTTACTCTAGGGGGGCATCAGGGGGGCTTCAAAAGGGATATGGTGTCAATAAAAAAGGCCATCAAAATCGGCCTTCCAGAAACCATGTCGGTCCTTTCCTTTTGCAGCCTCCCTTTTACGGATACAGCAGTTTACGACCACAAATGTGGCGTTTCTGTAAACTGCAGTATCAGGGTAATAAATTTTAACTTTTGTTTGGTTGTTAACCCTTGTTTTGTTACCGGAAAAAACGGACTGAAATGGAAAAGTGCCAAAAATAGCGGTTTTGGCACCGTTTTTTTTTTAACCGTGTTAATCTGGGTAGTTAGGTCATGGGATATTGTTATAGAGGAGATTCTTACGGACGCGGCAATATCTAATAAGTCTACTTTTTTTTACAATTATTTAGGTTTTTGACTATATTATCTTTTTTGATACAACTTTTTTTTTGGGTATCTCTAAAGTCTAAGTGTCATTTTTTTTATTTTCTTTTAGCCAATTATCTTATGTGGGGGCTCATTTTTTGCGGGATGAGCGGACGGTTTTATTGGCACTATTTTGGGGGCTATATGACTTTTTGATCGCTTGCTATTAAACTTTTTGTTATGTAAGGTGACAAAAAAAAAATTTTTTGCACCTATTTTTTTTTTTCTTTTTTACTGTGTTAATCTGGGGGGTTGGGTCATGGGGTATTTTTATAGAGGAGATTCTTACGGACGTGGCGATACCTAATAAGTCAACTTTTTTTTTACAATTATTTAGGTTTTAGACTATATTATCCTTTTTGATACCCTAAAAAAAATTTTTGTATCTCTAAAGTCTAAGAGTAATTTTCTATTTTTTTTTTTATCTGATTATCTTATGTGGGGGCTCATTTTTTGCGGGATGAGATGACGGTTTTATTGGCACTAATTTGGGGGCTATATGACTTTTTGATCGCTTGCTATTAAACTTTTTATTATGTAAGGTGACAAAAAAAAACTTTTTTTGCACCTTTTTTTTTTTTTCTGGACCGTGTTAATCTGGGGGGTTAGGTCATGGGGCATTTTTATAGAGGAGATTATTACAGACGCGGCAATACCTATGTCTACTTTTAATAAATTATTTTAGTTTTTTTGGGTGTCTCAAGTCTGAGAACCATTTTTTTTTATCCGATGTCAGTGCTAAATTGGGATATAAATTTAGTACTCCATGGAAGTGTGATACTCCCTGAAGCAACCGTCAATGCAGAGGCCCGGATGATCGGGGCATGTGTCGCACTGAGTAGTCGTGTCCTTCCGTATCCCCCTCCTGCGACACACTCTGCACTTTTTTTGGGTTCGTCCCTTCTTTCCAGTATGGGGGACCACACCTGGAAAGTGTTGGCCAGGGACGATCCGGGCGCCTACAGTTCCCGAGGTACTCCGGCCTGCTCTTTCCCGGTCCGAAAAGATCAGGGCCTTGAGGACTGCCTCATAGAACTGGAGGAATGTCCCTGTGCTGCCAGCGCTTCGGGATAGTACAAAAGAGTTGTACATGGCAACCTGTACCAAGTAGACCGCAACTTTTTTGTACCATGCCCGGGTTTTGCGCATGGCGTTATATGGCTTGAGGACTTGATCCGAGAGATCAACTCCTCCCATATACCGATTGTAGGCGACGATACAATCGGGCTTGAGGACCGTTGCCGCGGTACCTCGCACAGGGACAGGGGTGATGCCGTTACCATGAATTGTGGACAGCATAAGGACATCCCTCTTGTCCTTATACCTGACCAGCAACAGGTTTCCAGTGGTAAGGGCACGGGTCTCACCCCTGGGGATAGGTACCTGGAGGGGGTGGGCAGGGAGGCCGCGTTGATTTTTCCGCACGGTCCCACAAGCGGACGTGGATCTGGCGGCAAGGGACTGGAACAAGGGGATACTGGTATAAAAGTTATCCACGTACAAGTGGTAACCCTTATCCAGCAGTGGGTGCATAAGGTCCCACACAAGTTTCCCGGTAACACCCAGAGTGGGGGGACATTCTGGGGGTTGAATCCGGGAATCTCGCCCCTCGTATACACGAAATTTGTAAGTGTACCCTGAGGTACTCTCACAAATTTTGTATAGCTTCACGCCATACCTCGCCCGCTTGGAAGGCACATACTGGCGGAAAATGAGTCTCCCCTTGAACGCAATGAGAGACTCATCAACCACGACCTCCCTTCCAGGTACATAGGCCTCCATGAATTTGGCCCCAAAGTGATCGATGACCGGCCGTATCTTGTACAGACGGTCATGGGCAGGATCACCTCGGGGTGGACATGCTGCATTATCGGAATAATGCAGACATTTCCTGATGGCCTCAAACCGGGAGCGTGTCATAACCGTACTGTAAAGTGGGGTCTGATATAGGACGTCCCCACTCCAGTACAGCCTGGCACTGGGTTTCTTGACCAGGCCCATATGCAGCACGAGGCCCCAAAATGTCCTCAGTTCGGCTGCACTGACCGGCGTCCAGCCACCGGGCCTGGCCAAAAAGGAGCCCGGGTGTTGAGCGACGAACTGTTGGGCGTACAGATTCGTCTGCTCCACCATCAGATTTACCAGTGGGTCACTGAAAAAATGACAAAAAAAGTCATATTCAGTGTAGCCCACTGTGGAAATCTGGATTCCTGATTGGCCTACGAAATCAGGAATCACGGGCTCGTATCGCTCTGGGCTACACCAGACAAGTTCACCGGCAGGGTGCTCCGGTGGATTTAACTGGTGGGCCGGGAAACCAGTACGAGCCCCAGAGCTGCTAGTACTAGTGTGGGCCACAGGGTCCCTAACATGGCGGTCCCCTTGCTCCGCATGGCGGCGTCTCCGCCGCCTTGGGGGCTCATCATCATCGCTAGATGATGAGGAGGATGCGGATGACAACAGGAATGTGGGGTCATCCTCATCCTCACTGGGACTCTCGGACTCGGAGGCAAGCTGGGCGTATGCCTCCTCGGCCGAGAACGTCCGGCGGGCCATAGGGGAGTGTGTGTCTGCGTGTATATGTGCGTGTGTGTAACTCTTTATTTGGTGTGCGTGTGTGAGGGGGCACGGGTGTTCACGAACTCACCCTAAAACTAACAGAAAAAAATAAATAAAACTAACTAAAAAAAGGGCAAAAAAGTGAGGAAAAAAAATTCAAAACTGCTGATCAACCGTCCGAAGTTGATCAGCGGTGGGGTGTGCGATGCGCTAACAGTGGCCGGACGCTAAGTGCCGGTCACAGTCAGCAAACTCAAAAAAAAAAAAAAAAGCACCCCAAAAAAGGTGGGGGGGGGGGGGCAAGTGGCAGCACCCCTGGGGGGTCTAGGGTCACACAGCTGTGCTGTGGACCCCAGACACCCTAACTGGGGTGATGCAATAAAAAGTCAAAAAAACTACCTTTCCCTTTTTTTTCCCTGCCTATCCCAAACTTTCCCTAGCTGTCCCTATGTACCTGATGGGGGGTGCTGGGGGCACAGATCGGGTCCTGGGGGCACAGATCAGGGGTGCTGGCAGCGATGGTGGACACGTGCAGGCAGCTCCTCTCTCCTCCGGCGCTGGAACACAAAAGGAGGAGGAGAGGGGCGCCTGCCTCTTTTGAATCTGCCGCCGGACCGCCCCCTGACCAATCAGAAAGCGATCCTGAGTGGTGATGTCACCATCACCACTCAGGATCGCTGGATGGTGATTGGTGGAGTGAAATCACACCACCATCACCATCCTGTTCCGGGTTATCGGGTCTTCAGAGACCCGAATAACCCGGAAACGCAGAAAACCGCAGGTCTGAATTGACCTGCGGTTTTCTGCGATCGCATACATGGGGGGGTCACCGGACCCCCCGACGCATTTGCCCCAAGTGCCTGCTCAATGATTTGAGCAGGCACGGGGTTCCGATCGCCGCCGGCCGCGCGGCGGTGATTGAAAATGCACAGGGCGTACATGTACGCCCTGTGTCCTTAAGTACCAGGGCACAAGGGCGTACCTGTACGCCCTGTGTCCTTAAGGGGTTAATGTAGTTTAGCAGGTAATGACCAGTAGGCCATTCATGCTTGTCTAAGGTGTGTGCTAAGGTGCACGGTTACCGTAATGGATGGCAGATACGTGTCACCGAGGTTCCAGGCCTCGGTGAGGTAAGAGCTGGATTTTGTGTGTTAACAGCAGAAGCTGTTGACACCTTTAATACTTAGTATGGCTGCAAAGCCAATCCGGGCCGGCTTTTATCGGGAGTAGGTAAAGAGTTGGGCGGGTACCTACTCCCCATGTTCCAGAACCAGGTTTTGGAGCTGGGATTTAAATTCCCAGGCAGCAACCTCAGCTGGGAGGAGAAGGAAGGAAAATCACTGTGAGTCTGGGTGGTTTTTGCAGTGTGTGAAGCGGAGGCCTGGACCCTGACACAGGCGTACAGAGCACCCAGCATCTTGTGGGAATACTTTATGTGGCTGTGCGATCGGCCAGGACAGGACTCATTCCAGTAAAGGAGCCAGGTGAAGCCCTCTGTTATTTTGTCTGTGAACTAACACTGTTTTGCTTTTCTGTTTGAGCAAGTGTGAAATAAACGCTCTTTTGCTTCATTACCTGGACTCCATTTGCCTCTATACTGCACCCGCACCCCTGTTTACCGAAGTAATTCCCCACAGGTGATATTGAAGAGGGTAAATGATGACATGAGTGGTTACATTGTAATTCGTAATATCTTTGAGCTTTAGGGTGATTCTATAGGCTGGATGATTCTAACAGTCACTTCATTTTCTTGATTTAGAATAGTTGGCTGAAGCATGAAGATTGCACTGAGATAGTCCAGATTAGAACAGTATGCATATAGTTTTATTTTATGCATCTCATATGTATATATATATACATATATATATGTATATATATATATATATATATATATATATGTATATATAATAAAGAAAATCCGCAGCACTCCTTAAAGTAAAAAATGTGCAGTTTATTCACACATGTCAAAAAATAGACAACGTTTCGGTTCTCTCGCAGAACCTTTCTCAAGTCAGGTGGCCTGACTTGAGAAAGGTTCTGCGAGAGAACCGAAACGTTGTCTATTTTTTGACATGTGTGAATAAACTGCACATTTTTTACTTTAAGGAGTGCTGCGGATTTTCTTTATTATTCATTCGTCCTAGATCGAGGGACTACCGCGGGCACCATACAATCAGCTCTGCATGTGAGGAGTGCTGCCTAACCTTTTTTTATGGATCTATATATATATATATATATATATATATATATATATACGGTATATATATAAATGAGTTTCTGTCTGTCCATCTAGACATCTGTCTTTCTGTTACTGGACGTTCTTTATGACTGGACCGATCTTCACCAAATTTGGCACACAGGTACATCAGGATGGTTTTAGACCGGGTCTAAGCTCTCTGGGACTTCCCGTTTCTGAGATATTCCCCAAAAAAGTCCTTCCATAGCCAATAGAAGCCTACAAGTCTTCCACTCATATCCCAACTGCCTTACACACGGTTACATGTCCCTTATCAGTCAATAGAAGCTCGCAGGTCCTACTCCAGTTGTACAGTCACAAAATAATGGCATAGGCAGGTATAGAATAGGACCCGCCTGAACTGAGACCACCTTGTCGCTTGGTAGGTGGGCTTAGAAGTGTTTGGATCAAAATGTATTGACCAAGTGTCTCAGATTTTATCAATAGAGTCAGGGCTTAGCCCATATGTTATGCTTGCATCTATTATTATAGTGCATTATTTTCATTATTATATCATGCAGGATGTTTTATTTTTTTTTCCGTGATTTGTTTAACTTGTCTTGTAGTGGCACCTTCATTTGTGAATACGCTCCTATTTTGGGAGTAGTATTCATGTGCACTTTTGCCCCACCTATCTAATAGGCGACCTTGATTAAGGTGGTACATATAGGTGTTGCTGCACATGGAGGTAACTAGGAGCAACACACTATATGTGCAGGGTCTGCGTGCCTGAATATAAATGCATAACGGCATAGGCAGGTTTAGCATAGGACCCACATGAACTGAGACCACCTTGTTGCTTGGTAGGTGGGCTTAGATGTGTTTTGATCAAAATGTATTGACCAAGTGTCTCAGTGGCATTTTTTGTGTGACTGTATATATGTAGCCATGTACATCCGCAACATTCGTTATCATATCGTGCAGGATGTTTTATATATTTTTCCCATGATTTGCCTACTTCAGGTTGCCATAACAACTGATCAAAGGTTTTAGCAGGTCGCAGGTCATTAAATATTCAGTCATATGACTTATGACGGCACAACTACACTGCTACCTGCATGGGGGCAGGGGCCACTATTAAACGGACGGGCGCTGTGGAGTTCACTGTTAAAGGGACGGGCACTGTGGAAGTCACTGTTAAAGGGGCGGGCACAGTGGAGGTCACTGTTATGAAAGGGGTGGGCATTGTGGAGGTCACTGTTAAAGGGGCAAGTGCTATGGAGGAAACTGTTATTAAAGGGGCGGGTGCTGTGATGGTCACTGTTATTAATGGGGTGGGCGCTGTCGAGGTCACTGTTTTTAAAGGAACTGGCACTGTGAAGGTCTCTAATATTAAAGGGGCGGGCATAATGGAGGTCACTGTTTTTTAAGGGGCGGGCACTGTGGAGGTGCCTGTTATTAAAGGGGTGGGCACTGTAAAGGTCACTGTTATTAAAGGGGTGGACACTGTGGAGGTCACTGTTATTAAAGGAGCAGGTGCTGTAGAGGTCACTGTTTATAAAGAGGCGGGCACTGTGGAGGTCACCAATATTAAAGTAGTGGGCATTGTGGCGGTCAATGTTATTAAAGGAGCAGGCACTGTGGAAGTCACTGTTATTAAATGGGCGGTTACTGTGAAGGTCACTGTTAAAGGGGCGAGTGCTATGGAGGTCACTGTTATTAAAGGGGCAGGTGCTGTGGAGGTCACTGTTATTAAATGGGCGTGAACTGTGGAGGTCACTGTTATTAATTGGGTTGGTGCTGTGGAGGTCACTGTTTTTAAAGGATCGTGCACTGTGGAGGTCAGTAATATTAAAGGGGCGGGCATTATAGAGGTCACTGTTTTTAAAGGGGCGGGCACTGTGGAGGTCCCTGTTATTAAAGGGGTTGGCACTGCGGAGGTCACTGTTATTAAATGGGCGTGTGCTATGGAGGTCACTGTTATTAAAGGGGCGGGTACTGTGGAGGTCACTGTTATTAAAGGGGCAGGCACTGTGGAAGTCACTGTTATTAAAGGGGAGGGTGCTGTGGAGGTCACTGTTTTTAAAGGGATGGGCACTGTGGTGTTTAGTAATAATAAAGGAGTGAGCATTGTGGTGGTCATTGTTATTAACCAGATATGCGTCCGGGAGGTGGTTGCTTTACTCCTCCTGGACGCATATACGCGTCATCTCGCGAGACGCAAGATTTCCTGTGAACGCGCGCACAGGAACGGAAGGTAAGCGAGTGGATCTCCAGCCTGCCAGCGGCGATCGCTCGCTGGCAGGCTGGAGATCCGAATTTTTTAACCCCTAACAGGTATATTAGACGCTGTTTTCATAACAGCGTCTAATATACCTCCTACCTGGTCCTCTGGTGGTCCCTTTTGTTAGGATCGACCACCAGAGGACACAGGTAGGTCAGTAAAGTCGCACCAAACACTACACTACACTACACCCCCCCGTCACTTATTAACCCTTTATGAACCCCTGATCACCCATAATCACCCCATATAAACTCCCTGATCACCCCCCTGTCATTGATCACCCCCCTGTCAGGCTCCGTTCAGACGTCCGTATGATTTTTACGGATCCACGGATACATGGATCGGATCCGCAAAATGCATACGGACGTCTGAATGGAGCCTTACAGGGGGGTGATCAATGACAGGCGGGTGATCACCCATATACACTCCCTGATCACCCCCTGTCATTGATCACCCCCCTGTCATTGATCACCCCCCTGTAAGGCTCCATTCAGACGTCCGCATGATTTTTACGGATCCATGGATACATGGATCGGATCCGCAAAACACATGCGGACGTCTGAATGGAGCCTTACAGGGGGGTGATCAATGACAGGCGGGTGATCACCCATATACACTCCCTGATCACCCCCCTGTCATTGATCACCCCCTGTCATTGATCACCCCCCTGTAAGGCTCCATTCAGACGTCCGCATGTGTTTTGTGGATCCGATCCATGTATCCATGGATCCGTAAAAATCATGCGGACATCTGAATGGAGCCTTACGGGGGGGTGATCAGTGACAGGGGGGTGATCACCCTGATCACCCCCTGTCATTGATAACCCCCCTGTAAGGCTCCATTCAGACGTCCGCATGTGTTTTGTGGATCCGATCCATGTATCCATGTATCCGTAAAAATCATGCGGACATCTGAATGGAGCTTTACAGGGGGGGTGATCAGTGATAGGGGGGTGATCACCCTGATTACCCCCTGTCATTGATCACCCCCCTGTAAGGCTCCATTCAGACGTCCGCATGTGTTTTGTGGATCCGATCCATGTATCCATGGATCCGTAAAAATCATGCGGACATCTGAATGGAGCCTTACAGGGGGGGTGATCAGTGACAGGGGGTGATCACCCTGATCACCCCCTGTCTTTGATCACCCCCTGTAAGGCTCCATTCAGACGTCCGCATGTGTTTTGTGGATCCGATCCATGTATCCATGGATCCGTAAAAATCATGCGGACGTCTGAATGGAGCCTTACAGGGGGGTGATCAGTGACAGGGGGGTGATCAGGGAGTCTATATGGGTGATCACCCCCCTGTCATTGATCACCCCCCTGTAAGGCTCCATTCAGACGTCCGCATGTGTTTTGCGGATCCGATCCATGGATCCGTAAAAATTATACGGACGTCTGAATGGAGCCTTACCAGGGGGGTGATCAATGACAGGGGGGTGATCAGGGAGTCTATATGGGTGATCACCCCCTGTCATTGATCACCCCCCTGTCATTGATCACCCCCTGTAAGGCTCCATTCAGACATTTTTTTGGCCCAAGTTAGCGGAAATTTTTTGTTTGTTTTTGTTTTTTCTTACTAAGTCTCATATTCCACTAACTTGTGTCAAAAAATAAAATCTCACATGAACTCACCATACCCCTCACGGAATCCAAATGTGTAAACATTTTTAGACATTTATATTCCAGACTTCTTCTCACGCTTTAGGGCCCCTAAAAAGCCAGGGCAGTATAAATACCCCACATGTGACCCCATTTCGGAAAGAAGACACCCCAAGGTATTCCGTGAGGGGCATATTGAGTCCATGAAAGGTTGAAATTTTTGTCCTAAGTTAGCGGAAAGTGAGACTTTGTGAGAAAAAAACAAAAAAAAATCAATATCCGCTAACTTATGCAAAAAAAAAAAAATTTCTAGGAACTCGCCAGGCCCCTCATTGAATACCTCGGGGTGTCTTCTTTCCAAAGTGGGGTCACATGTGGGGTATTTATACTGCCCTGGCTTTTTAGGGGCCCGAAAGTGTGAGAAGAAGTCTGGGATCCAAATGTCTAAAAATGCCCTCCTAAAAGGAATTTGGGCCCCTTTGCGCATCTAGGCTGCAAAAAAGTGTCACACATGTGGTATCGCCGTACTCAGGAGAAGTTGGGGAATGTGTTTTGGGGTGTCATTTTACATATACCCATGCTGGGTGAGAGAAATATCTTGGCAAAAGACAACTTTTCCAATTTTTTTATACAAAGTTGGCATTTGACCAAGATATTTTTCTCACCCAGCATGGGTATATGTAAAATGACACCCCAAAACACATTCCCCAACTTCTCCTGAGTACGGCGATACCAGATGTGTGACACTTTTTTGCAGCCAAGGTGGGCAAAGGGGCACATATTCCAAAGTGCACCTTTCGGATTTCACCGGTCATTTTTTACACATTTCGATTGCCAAGTTCTTCTCACACATTTGGGCCCCTAAATTGCCAGGGCAGTATGACTACCCCACAAGTGACCCCATTTTGGAAAGAAGACACCCCAAGGTATTCTGTGAGGGGCATGGCGAGTTCCTAGAATTTTTTATTTTTTGTCGCAAGTTAGTGGAATATGAGACTTTGTAAGAAAAAAATCAAAATAAAAAATCATCATCATTTTCCGCTAACTTGTGACAAAAAATAAAAAGTTCTATGAACTCACTATGCCCATCAGCGAATACCTTAGGGTGTCTACTTTCCGAAATGGGGTCATTTGTGGGGTTTTTCTACTGTCTGGGCATTGTAGAACCTCAGGAATCATGACAGGTGCTCAGAAAGTCAGAGCTGCTTCAAAAAGCGGAAATTCACATTTTTGTACCATAGTTTGTAAACGCTATAACTTTTACCCAAACCATTTTTTTTTTTTTTGCCCAAACATTTTTTTTTTTATCAAAGACATGTAGAACTATAAAGTTAGCGAAAAATTTATATATGGATGTCGTTTTTTTTGCAAAATTTTACAGCTGAAAGTGAAAAATGTCATTTTTTTGCAAAAAAATCGTTACATTTCGATTAATAACAAAAAAAGTAAAAATGTCAGCAGCAATAAAATACCACACAATGAAAGCTCTATTAGGGAGAAGAAAAGGAGGTAAAATTCATTTGGGTGGTAAGTTGCATGACCGAGCGATAAACGGTGAAAGTAGTGTAGTGCCGAAGTGTAAAAAGTGCTCTGGTCATGAAGGGGGTTTCAGCTAGCGGGGCTGAAGTGGTTAAAGAGGCAGACACTGTGGAGGTCTCTGTTACCCTGTTATTGAAGGGGTGGACACTGTGGAGTTCACTGTTAAAGGTGCGGGCACTGTGAAGGCCACTTAAGGGGTGGGGAATATAGAGGTCACTGTTATTAAAGGGGTGTGTGCTGTGAAGGTCACTGTTAAAGGGGCAGGTGCTGTGAAGGTCACTGTTATTAAAGAGGCAGGCACTGTGGAGGTCACTATTATTAAAGGGGCAGACATTGTGAAGGTCACTGTTATTAAAGGGGCGGGCACTGTGGAGTTCACTGTTAAAGAGGGGGCACTGTGGAGGTCACTGTTGAGGGGCGAACACTGTGGAGGTCACTGTTAAAAAAGCGGGCACTGTGAAGGTTACAGTTAAACGGGCGGCCACTATAAAGGTCACGGTTAAAGGGGTGTTCAATGTAAAAGGGGCAGGCACTGTGGAAGTCACTGTTAAAGGGGAGAGCACTATGAAGGTTACTGTTAAAGGGGTGGTCAATGTTAAAGGGGCGGGCACTGTGGAGGTCACTGTTAAAGGGGTTGTCAATGTTAAAGGGGCAGGCACTGTGGAGGTCACTGTTAAAGGGTCAGGTACTGTGGAGGTCACTGTTCAAGGGGCGGGCACTATGAAGGTCCATGTTAAAGTGGAGGGCACTGTGGATGTCACTGTTAAAGGGGCGGGCACTGTGGAGGTCACTGTTAAAGGGGATGGCACTATTAAAGAGATGGGCAATGTGGAGGTCACTGTTAAAGGTTTTAGCAGGTCGCAGGTCATTAAATATTCAGTCATATGACATATGACAGCACAACTACACTGCTACATGCATAGAAGCAGGGGCCACTATTAAACGGATGGGCGCTGTGGAGTTCACTGTTAAAGGGACGGGCACTGTGGAGGTCACTGTTAAAGGGGCGGGCACAGTGAAGGTCACTGTTATGAAAGGGGTGGGCATTGTGGAGGTCACTGTTCTTAAAGGGGCAGGCACTGTGGAAGTCACTGTTATTAAAGGGGTGGTTACTGTGAAGGTCACTGTTAAAGGGGCGAGTGCTATAAAGGTCACTATTATTAAAGGGGCGGGTGCTGTGGAGGTCACTGTTATTAAAGGGGCGGGAACTGTGGAGGTCACTGTTATTAATTGGATCGCCGCTATGGAGGTCACTGTTTTTAAAGGATCGTGCACTGTGGAGGTTGGTAATATTAAACTATAAAGGTCACTGTTAAAGGGGTGGTTAATGTAAAAGGAGCAGGCACTGTGGAAGTCACTGTTAAAGGGGAGGGCCCTATGAAGGTCACTGTTAAAGGGGCGGGCACTGTGGAGGTCACTGTTCAAGGGGCGGGCACTTTGAAGGTCCCTGTTAAAGTGGAGGGCACTGTGGATGTCACTGTTAAAGGGGCGGGCACTGTGGAGGTCACTTTTAAAGGGGAGGGCACTATTAAAGAGATGGGCAATGTGGAGGTCACTGTTAAAGGGCCGGGCTCTGTGGAGGTCACTGTTAAAGAGGTGGGGATTGTGGAGGTCACTGTTAAAAGGGCGGTCACTGTTAAAGAAGCAGGCACTGTGAAGGTCACTGTTAAAGGGGTGGGCACTATGGAGGTCTTTGTTAAAGGTGTGGGAACTGTGGAATTCACTGTTAAAGGGGTGGGCACTGTGAAGGTCACTGTTAATGGGGCGGCCACTATGGAGGTCACTGTTAAATGGGTAGGCACTGTGGAGGTCACTGTTAAAGTGGCAGGCACTGTAGAGGTCATTGTTAAAGTGGAGGTCACTATTAAAGGGAAGGGCATTGTGGAGGCCATTGTTAAAGGGGTGGGCACTGTGGAAGTCACTGTTAAAGGGGCAGGCAGTGCAGAGGTCACTGTTAAAGGGGCGGGCACTGTGGAGGTCACTGTTAAAGAGGCAGACAATGTGGAAATCACTGTTAAAAGGGCAAGCACTGTGGATGTCACTGTTAAAGGGGCAGGCACTGTGAAGGTCACTGTTAAAGGGGCAGCCACTATGAAGGTCAATGTTAAAGGGATGGTCAATGTTAAAGGGATGGGCACTGTGAATGTCACTGTTAAAGGGGTGGTAACTGTGGAGGTCACTGTTAAAGGGGCAGTTGTCCAGGAAGGTTTTGAAAGGGTGTCAGCCTCTAGGACTTACCGTTTCTGAGATATTCCCAAAAAATTACCTGCATTAGCTAAAAGAAGCCAGCCTTTCACTTAAATCCAAACTGCCATTTGTACGGTCACATGTCCCTTATTAGCCAATAGAAGCTCACAGGTCCTACTCCAGGTTTCCATAACAACTGATCACAGGTTTTAGCAGTTCTCAGGTCCTTAAATATTCAGTCATATGACGTGTGACAGTACAACTACATTGCTACATGTTTGGGTGGCAGGGGTCACTACTAAACGGACGGGCACTGTGGAGTTCACTGTTAAAGGAGCTGGTACTGTTGAGGACATTGTTTAAGGAGTGGCCACTATGAGGGTCACTGTTAAAGGGATGGTCAATGTTGAAAGGGCGGGCACTGTGGAGGTCACTGTTAAAAGGGCGGGCACTGTGGAATTCACTGTAAAAGGGATGGACACTGTGAAGGTCACTGTTAAAGGAGGGGGCATTGTGCAGGTAACTGTTAAAGTGGTGGACACTGTGGAGGTCACTATTAAAGGGGCAGGCACTGTGGCGGTCACTGTTAAAGGGGCGGGCACTGTGGAGGTCACTGTTAAAGGGGCGGTTACTGTTAAGGTCACTGTTAAAGGGGCAGGCACTGTGGCGGTCAATGTTAAAGGGGCAGCCACTGTGGAGGTCACTGGTAAAGGGGCAGGCACTGTGGAGATCACTGTTAAAGGGGTATGCACTGTGTTGGTCATTGTTATAAAAAGGGGCGGGTACTGTAGAGGTCACAGTTATGGGGGAAACTTGATATCTTTTTACGACACACGGAAACATAAAATGAAGAAGATGAAATATGCCTGTGCGAAGCCGGGTCCTTCTGCCAGTCTTACTATAAAATTCAAAGCAAGTTTTGATTCTCCTCTTTCCTTTCATACAATGATTGAGTTAAATGATAACAATAACCGGAAAGCCTGTTGCTGCTGCCAGCAGAGCTCACTGAATAGAGTGTATGAAGCTCGTATTGTACTATTACATTTTAGTCCTGTTCTCCATCCAAAGAACATTATTTAACTTGCTAACTCCTGTATTTAAGGAGTTGTCCTAGGAGCCAACCAATCCAATCTTTGGAACCTATGCCTAATTAACAGGATTGTACACTTTCTGGTCGCTGTTGACCAATGTGTTTGTAAGGTTATTATATAACACTTAATAATGTAGCATTTGTTGATATTCTAATCTGCACCATTTTCTATATATCAATCAGCTATGCTGCCTTCTTTGCCAAGTCTTTTGTGCTGTCCAAAACAGCGGTCTTTCCATAATATGCCTGCTGATAGATGGTCATGTGACCAGACAAATCACCATGTCATGTCTCCTGTATTCAAATACACAGTACCTGCTCTATTAACTAGCACTGTAGGAGTTCAGGGAAGGGGCAGCGTGTTTGAATGCAAAATAATTACATGGAGGTGATTTGTCTGGCCATATGACCGTGCATTAGTGGCCATCTTATTGGTAGCACCTCTCTGTTGACAGCATAGAAGATTTATTGTCATTTCCTTAGCAGAATCATGGGGTACAGATTGGATGTCATGGCAGCTGGAGACCTTCTGGAGGCCAACAAGTCTGCAATGTTACTGCCCCATGTCACGAACCAGCAGGGGTGAACCCACTGTGCCACTTGTCCTACCTCCTCTAAGGGCATTGTCTAAGTGAACCCCTCAATCTTCACAGTACCCCTGATGGTGGAGTTAGACTTTCCTGAAGGGAACACCAGGTCGCTACCTCTTGAGGACGATAGGCACAGGAAGCAGCTGGTCAAGATGGACCAGGAGGTACCTGCAAAAGGTACCAGAGGTACAGGCATTGTCAGCAGGCTGTGTCATTACCAGGAGCAACAGTGCAGGTCCGAAGGATGAGGCAGAGGCAAAGTCAGGCAGGCAAAATGTCAGAGCTGGTGGCACAGGTACAGGTCAGGCAATCTGGGTTGGCAACAGGAGAGTCAAGGCAAGCAGGCAGAGATCAAATGGGTAGCAGAATCCAGGAACACAAGCAGATATCAGGAACCTTAGCAGGACACAAGGACCTTGACACCAAGGCATTATGCCCTTCACCACACTGAACAAGTGCTCTGATACCACACTACTAGCCATGCAGGAAAGGTTGACCATAACAATCTCGACCAATTGCGGCCAGAATTCAAGTATTGGAGTATTGTGCGTATATCTCCGGAAGGATATTGATACTTTGAAGAAAGATCAGAGAAGAGCTACTAAACTAGTACATGGATTGCAGGATAAAACTTACCAGGAAAGGTTAAAGGACCTTAACATGTATAGCTTGGAGAAAAGACAAGACAGAGGGGATATGATAGAACCTTTTAAATACATAAAGGGAATCAGCACGGTAAAAGAGGAGAGAATATTTAAAAAAAGAAAAACTGCTACAGGAGGACGTAGTTTTAACTTAGAGGGGCAAAGGTTTAAAAGTAATATCAGGAAGTATTACTTTACTGAGAGAGTAGTTGATTCATGGAATAGCCTTCCTGCAGAAGTGGTAGCTGCAAATACAGTGAAGGAGCTTAAGCATGCATGGGATAGGGATAAGGACATACTTCATATAAGATAGGGCCAGAGGCTATTCATAGTATTCAGTATATTGGGCAGACTAGTGGGTCAAATGGTTATGGATCTTGGATTATGGGAGACAGGATGCAGTCCAAGTATGCCACCGCCTGCTGGTTGAGGTGCTGCTACACAGTTTCTTCAGTAGGCGGCTGAGGAAAACTGTTCATTATAGACTCCAGACTGGAGTTGCTGCATATGGAATTGGTGCTGGACCTGCCCCCCACCAGTCATGGCAGTGGAGCATGAGCATGGAGGGTTCCCTTGGCCAGACCTTCGTGAGGATTTGCAATGGTGCTCATATATCCAATTGCATATAAAGTGCAAGTGCTGCAAAAAATTTCAAGCAAGAGGCACTCCAAAACAGCTTGTATATCACATAAAGGAGGGCCTCATTCACAGTGTGGTACAATAGTTCAGGTAGTGGGACTCTTACACTCATAAAGCCTATGCACTAAGTGAACAAGCTGCCAAAAATTACAAGGAACCGGCACTCCAAAAAACCCTTTGCTACACATGAAGGAGGGCATCATGCACACCCTTGAAATATTATGATTGATGGCCTGCTGGTGACCCTCAAAAACATTTGGAGCAAGGGCCTGCTGATCTGACTGTCTAAAACCTTAGGGACCGAGGGTCTGCTGCCGCATTGGTGACTCTAGATAACCTCTGGGCAATTGCACATCCCCGTGATGGCGACAATCCATTTGGATGTCTGCCCTATCAATTTTTGATGTTCTTTTCTGTGCCTACTATGTTGATCATGGGAAACGGGGAATCAGGGTTTGATACCGGAGAGGGAGCCTGAGAAAGGGATACCATATCCAAGGGAGGTCAATGGCTGAAATCGGATTGGCTGTTGTTGCCCTGCCCCTTTTTCCCCTAATTGTGAACCACCCAGAGATGGTGGGTCAAGTTATTAAAGCACAAGAATCCAAGGAAGGCAGCAGGCGTGCGGCAATTATCCACTCCCGACTCGGGGAGGTAGTGACAATAAATAACAATACAGCACTCCTAAGCGGCCCTGTTTTTGGAATGAGTACACTGTTTGTTGATGAAGATCAATTGGAGGGCAAGTCTGGTGCCAGCCAGCAGTCAACTTGCTCCCTGCCTTCACAACGGTGACCCAGTGTGCCATCATGGTGAGGATTGTGTTGACCAGACTCTTGGCTACTGAGACTGGACTTGTAGGTGAGGGCCTGCTGCCGCTTAGTTGACTCTAGATAACTTCTAGGCGATCGAACATACCCGTGATGGTGACAATCCATTTGGATGTCTGCCCTATCAACTTTGGAGTAATGGAGGACCTTCTAGTATAGCACCGTTTTGCTTGTCCTCTCCACCAGAGGAATGAGAGAGGAGAAGTTATCTTTGTAGCAGGGGTTGAGAAGGGTGAACAACCAGTAATCGGTGTTGTCTAAAATGCAAATAACGAGTGGGTCGCGGGAAAGGCAGCCTAACATGAAGTCAGCCATGTGTGCCAGAGTACCAACAGTCAAGACTTCTCTGTCGTCATCAGAAGGTGAGCTGACCCTGTAAAACAATATATGCGATGGCCTGCAGGTGAGCTGACCCTGTAAAACATTATATGCGAGGGACTGCAGTTGAGCTGACCCTGTAAAACATTATTCAACAATATACTCTTTTTTTGTGTGTGGAAAAGTTGCATGGGAATACACTACAGTATACTGAGTACATTATAAATGATAGATTGAAATTGCCTTTATGTTCATCATCAGCTCAACTCTCCTCTGGTGGAGTTGAGAAGTCAGGGGCAATACAGACCTTGTTCATTTTTATCTGAGTCAACCTGTCAGCATTGCCAGTGGACAAGCGGATACGCTTATCTGTTATAATGCCACCAGCAGCACTAAAAAATGCTCAGACAAAATGCTGGCGGCAGGGTAGGCCAGTATCTCCAAGGCATAAAGCGCAAGTTCGTGACACGTGTCCAGCTTGGACACCCAGTAGTTGTAAGGCACTGACGAATCATTTAGGACGCTGACACGGTCTGTTGTGTATTCCTTCACCATCTTCCAAAACTTTTTCCTCCTTGTACCACTAGGCCGCTCTTCAGGGTGATTTTGCTGGTGGGGTGTCATGAAAGTGTCCCATGCCTTGGAGAGTGTTGCCCTGCCTTTGTTGGAACTGCTGTGTGTTCCCCTTGTCTCCCTTCCTTGGTTGTCTAAGGAAGTACAGACTCTGCCGGCCGTGTTGTCAGATGGAAAATTTTTGAGCAATCTCTCAACAAGTACCTTCTGGTATTGCACCATTTTACTCATCCTCTCTACCACAGGAATGAGAGATTCTCTTTGTAGTCGGGGTCGAGAAGGGTGAACACCCAGTAATCCGTGTTATCCTAAATGCGTATAACGCGAGGGCCGCTGAAAAGGCAGCCTAACATGAAGTCAGCCATGTGTGACAGAGTACTAACAGGCAAGACGTCAATGTTGACATCAGAATGACTCTCTATCGCCTCACCCTCCTCTTCATGGTCCAATTCGCACTGAGAAGATGAACTGTGGGTGGTCTGGCTATAACCCTGTGTAATGTCCTCCCCCACTGTCACGGTGGGCAGTGAGGAAAAACCTCCACCGTACAATGTAAGATGTTAACTGATAGCAGCTAGGCCAAGAAGGTCACCTCCTATAGCATCCCTAATCCTCTCCCTAACTCCTCACCGTATGAGCGGACCCAGATGGTAGGACGGCTCATACCCTGGAAATATGGGACCCTGAGTCACCCTGATAATCCCTCAAATAGGAGCAGGGGGGAGACGTCCTGTTCATCCAAGAAACAGAAGAACAAGAGTCTCTAAAGACCTAATAGCAGGGAAAAGGAGAGACCATACACATCAAGAGGATTGGCAGATAAGAACACAAGACAACACACTTACCTGCCGAAGTCTCCACGACTTGAATCTGCGCATATGTACACCAGCCCTAATACCAAACAGGACGCCGTACAAACAGCTCACATAGGTATCCAGCACACCAGACTCCGCCAGGACCCCCATGCCGCAAGGTGCATGGCAGCCCCAGGCAGCGCTGCATACAGGCTAGTGGTTCACCCCTCTGGGAAACCAACCCCCTTCCGGAGGACGCAACACATAGGGAAACAGTCTTACATACATGCAGGGACAAACACCAACAACAGCCCAGATATATAACTACAATCCCACAAACCCACACCTAACATACAACAAGTGAGATAGGGTATAAGGAAAATACAAAAAGAAGACAATTTATGTCCAACAAGGTGGCCCTCAAGGACTGGGCAAGTTCACCCAGGAAAGGAGCAGAGCTCAAAAACCAAACAAGGCTGGAGTACCACTGACTCCAGCCAGGAAGCCACAGGTAATATCCACATAGTGGCCACACCCAGGACACACCTAAATCCCCATCAGCTAGAAGATTAACCTCTAAATCCCCATCAGCTAGAAGATTAACCCCTTGCTCACCAAACAGCAGGGAGAAACACCTTAAAGGGGAAATGCATGTGCAAACCGACAACAAAATGTTGCCACCGGCAACCAGTCTGCACTAAAACTGCGTCACGGTCAAACAACAACATGACCGTGACACCCATTTCCTCGTCTGCCACATTCAGAGCGTCGTTCTAAATTGTGAGCAGCAATCTTTTGAGTAGACACAGCAGTGGGATGGTTACGCTGATAAAAGCGTTATTGCCACTAATAATCTGTGTGGATTAATCAAAGTTTTTTAAAACCTCACAGAGGTCTCACATCAATGCGCACTCCTCGCCTCTGAATAGTGGCAGTTAACTCGAAAGGTGACGACCATGTTGCAGCTGGTATTCCACAATTGCCCTCTGCTGCTCACAAAGCCTGGCCAGTATGTAGAACATAGTGTTCCAGCGCATGCTCACGTCGCACAACAGTCAGTGAGCTGAAAGCTGCAAGTGCTGCTGCAGCATTGACAGACCGGCTGAAGCTGTGGGTGACTTACTGAAATGGGCACACACGCGGCGTGCCTTCACTAGTAGATCTGACAAATTGGGGTAGTTTTTGATAAACCGCTGAACCACTAAGTTTAAGACGTGGGCTAGGCATGGGATGTGTGTCAGGCCATTGTCAGACACAACCATGCCTGGTTGTAGGTTGAGTAGCGAGAGCCACAGCTTGGTCTGGTCCCTTATATCCTGCCATAGCTCTGCGGCGGTGTGCTGTTTGTCCCCTAAGCAGATCAGTTTCAGCACAGCCTGTTGACACTTACCCACAGCAGTGCTACACTGCTTCCAGCTATCAGCTGATGGCTGACTGCTGCTGGAGGTGGAAGTGGAGGAGGAGGTAGCGGAGGAGGAGAAGTGGGGGTTGGAGCCAGTAACATAGCTTCTGGCGGAGACCCTGATGGATGTAGGGCCCACAATCCTGGGCGTGGGTAGCACCTGTGTCATCCCAGGGTAAGATTCACTTCCAGCCTCCACAACATTCACCCAGTGTGCGGTCAGGAAAATGTAGCATCCCTGGCCACCAGCACTTGTCCATGTGTCCGTGGTGAAGTGGACCTTGCCAGTAACTTCATTGGTCAGGGCACAGGTGATGTTCTGGGACATATGCTGGGGTAAGGTGGGCAGAGAACACTGTGAAAAATAGTAGCAGCTGGGGACTGTGTACAGAGGGATGGCCGCCGACATCAGGCTGCGGAAGGCTTCAGTGTCCACAAGCCTAAATGGCAACATTTCAAGGGCCAGTAATTTCGAAAGTTGCACATTTAGTGCTATGGCCTGTGGGTCGGGCGGTGGGTATTTGCGCTTGCGTTTAAATGACTGTGTTATGGACATTTGGACACTGAGCTGGGACAGGGAAGTGGATGTTGCTGATGGTTCATGCAAAGGTCCAGGTGCAGGGCGAGGGGCAACCGGGCCTGCGCCTTCGACAGGGGATTGGCCAGCAGTGCGTAACACAGGGAAAGAAGAGGCAGTGGTGTGACCCGCAGACCCAGATTGTGGAACCAGGCGTTCAGCCCACTTATTAGGGTGCTTAGATGCCATGTGGCGGATCATGCTGGTGATGGTGAGGTTGCTAGTGTTCACGCCTTGCCTCATTTTGGTACAGCACAGGTTGCTACCACTCTTTTGTCATCTGCACTTTCCACAAAAAAGCTTTATTCTGTGGAACACCTACCCCTTGGCAAGGTAGACTTATGCATGGGGGTGCTCGGTGTAACGGTTGCGGGCCTGGGTTTTGCAAACCCACTGCCTCTTCCAGCCTGTTGTGGTGCTGCAGATCCCTCCCACTCTGTACTGCTGTCCTCACTCGGCTTTTAACCTTCCCATGCTGGGTCAGTGACCTCATCGTCAAACACATCCTCTTCCACTTCCTCACTCTGTTCATCCTCCTGACTTGACTTAACCACAACCTCAGTGATTGACAA
Organism: Bufo gargarizans; assembly: GCF_014858855.1. Lineage (NCBI taxonomy): Eukaryota > Metazoa > Chordata > Amphibia > Anura > Bufonidae > Bufo > Bufo gargarizans. The sequence goes on from NC_058081.1 coordinate 301,501,320, forward strand.
CTGTGTCTCATCATGATCCAACTCATGAACGAATGATTGCCGTTCACCACTGTCATCTTCTTGAGACTGTGAAGGCTAAAGAGGTTGGGAATCAGGGCACAATATCTCAGGTTTCTCTTCAAGCATGCTGGGCGCAAGGGCCAAATGTAATTGTGGCGCTGGAAAGAACTCTTTGGAATATCCGAGTGTGGGATCACTCGTTTGGCAAACCTCTCCATCGGAGGAAAGATGATCAGAGTGAGGATTCGGTTGACCAGACTCTTGGCTACAGAGACTGGATTTGGTGGAAGAGAGGGTGGTGCTTAACCGACTGGGAGCATTATCTTCAGCAATCCAACTGACCAATTGTTCGCACTGGTCTGACTTGGACAGTGTTGTCCTGCGCCACTTAGCTAATTTGGACATGAAACTGGGTACAGTGGATGTTTTTTTTTATTCTGGTGTACTGGCAGCAGGCACAGTTTCATTGCACCCAGGACCATGGCCTCTGCGTGCAACATCAGCATCACGCCCACTTCCCCGTCACTTAGTGCCCTCCTTCTTCATATTAATGGTTTTGTCACTAGATGTGGCGCAGATTGTTTTACAGTCCGCCGTCTTGCAATACAGACACAGTTTTCAGATGCAGGACAGTATATGTCACAGAAACCCACAGAATATGGACACTATATTAGGCCCAGATTATTGGAATTTGCAATACAGACACTTTTTTCTGATTTAGTACAGTATTGGTTACAGAACACCACAGATTATGGACACTAAATTAGGCCCAGATTATTGGAAGCTGCAATACAAACACTGTTTTCTGATGTAGTACAGTATTGGTTACAGAACACCACAGAATCTGGAAACTATATTAAGCCCAGATTATTGGAATTTTCAATACAGACACTGTTTTCTGATGTAGTACAGTATTGGTTACAGAACACCACTTATTAAAGACACTATATTTAGGCCCAGATTATTGGAATCTGCAATACAGACACTGTTTTCTGATGTAGTACAGAATTGGTAACCAAACACCACAGATTATGGACACTATATTAGGCCCAGATTATTGGATTCTGCAATACAGACACTGTTTTCTGATGTAGTAAAGTTCTGGTTACAGAACACCACAGATTATGGACACTATATTAGGCCCAGATTATTGAAATCTGCAATACAGACACTGTTTTCTGATGTAGTACAGTATTGTATACAGAACGCCACAGATTATGGACACTATACTAGGGCCCAATTATTGCAATTTGTAATACAGACACTTTTTTCTGATGTAGTACAGTATTGGTTACAGAATACCACAGATTATGGACACTATATTAGGCCCAGATTATTGAAATTTGCAATACAGACACTGTTTTATGATGTAGTATAGTATTGGTTACAGTACAGAACACTACAAAAATGGACACTATATTAGGCCCAGATTATTGGATTCTGCAATACAGACACTGTTTTCTGATGTAGTAAAGTATTGGTTACAGAACACCACAGAATATGGACACTATATTAGGCAACGATTATTGGAATTTGCAATACAGACACTGTTTTCGGATGGTGTACTGTATATGTCACAGAAAGCCACACACTATGGACACTAGATTAGGCACAGATTAGTTAAATTTGCCCTAAAGAAACAGTTTTTGGATGGCATACTGTATATGTCACAAAAAACAACAGACTATGGACAATAGATTAGTCCCAGATTATTTAAATGTATTGCACTATCTGTCCCTTCCTCGGCACGGATGTCCCTGAGACTGATCAATTTAGCGCAGGTACAAATATATTGCTGCTCTAAAACACACACACAGTAGACCTTAAAAGGACTTTTGGGTCTTTGAAAAGCTTTCTTAGAATAATAACTGAATTTTGCTTCCTACACTCCCTTTCCCCTCCTACACTCTGCTCTCCCTGACTATGACTGATCCGAGCACGTGTCATCGGGTGCTATATAGCACCCGATGACACATTTCGGCCAGCCAATCACTGTAATGCCAGCAGCCAATCACAAAACATTGACTGTGCCCCAGCTTGTTGTGGTTCACCATCTACTATTAATACATTTTCCCAGGCTCGGGATAGGTTGGAGTTCCAGTGTTGTGCCGTACCAAAATTATCCCCAGAGACAGTAAAGTCTGCCAGCTCAGGCCTCGACAGCAAGTCCTCCACGTCTCTCACCATTACACTCAGTGAGGTTGTCTCTCCCTCTTGGCGGTAACCCCTACCGCGGGCCCTTCGGCCTCGGGTTTCCAGGATTCTGGCCTCCCCCTGAGCAAGGCAACTATGCTGGGGTTACCACTGTCTCATGGGTATAAGTCACTTTCATAGCAGGCCACAGTGCAGGGAAACCGAGGAAGTCTCCCCCATTATAAGTTCGTAGTGTACGTTTTTGCCAACTGACACTTTGTTAGTCCACCTGCCGGCCCCCGTGGTTAGAGACACCAGGGCGGTGGGATAGTCTTTTAAGTTCCCATGAATGCACATAACCCTGACTCAGCGGAACATACCAGGGGAGCCCTTACTAGGGACACCAGACTCCAACAGGGCCTCCGCTGGAGTGTTTCCCACTTCCACCTGGCACAAGTGATTTAGGCTCCATTTGCACGTCCGTCATTGTGCGGAACGGGTGTGTACCCATTCATTCTCTATGGGGACGGAATGGATGCAGACAGCACACAGTGTTCTTGTTGCATCCACATTTCCGGAGCGCACCGCCGATCTTCCGGTCCGCGCCTCCGGAAAAAAATAGAACATGTCCTATTCTTGTCCGCAATAGGCATTTTATGGGGGTGCCGGCCGGGTATATTGCAGATCCGCCATATACTACGGATGTGTGAATGGACCCTTAGAGTTTCTGGGGTACCCGCTGCACACAGATTCCTGGCCTATAATGACTGGTGGAATCCATAGTTCATGTCCATTGGTTTCACCTGATGTAGACAGTCAGCTCGTACATGGCCAGGCTCCAAACACCACCAGCAGAGTATTGGAGCTAGGTCCATAGGGGGTACATACCGGGCGGGTTTGGTTGACACAAGTTGCTGGGTCTGGGGTGGAGATTTATGTGATTTGACTGCCCCCCTCCCAAAAGAACCCCCCTGTAGATTCCGGGTAGCCTCATAGCGTTCCACCAGGTCAACCATCTCAAGGGCATTACCTGGAGAGACCTGGCCGATCCATTGCTGGAGAGGGGGTGGAAAAGCCCTGCAGAAAACATCAGCCAATAGTCTATCCAGCATAGCTATGGGACTCAGCACCTCAGGCTGTAGCCACTTTTGCAAAAGGTGGAGTAAGTCATAATACTGGGGTCTCGCGGGTTCAGCCGGATTAAACTCCCACTGTTGTACCCACTGGGCCTGGACCAACACATTCACCCCCATCTTGACTTCACTTTTTCGTATCTTGCCTTCACCGCTTGATTGTCCGGCAAGTCGAAATACACCCGCTGGGAATCGGATGCCATGAACGGAGCGACGACCTCAGCCCACTGGTCTCGGGGTAGCTTCTCCCTTGTGGCCACTTTCTTGTACATCGTCAGGTAGGTTTCAAGGTCGTCTGCGGGTGTCATCTTAGGAATCGCCGCACGGGTATACTCTGGAGGGGTGTAACTAAGCCACTACCTGGTCTTCACTAGAGCTTGGGCCATTAGTGTAGTTGCCAGGGGCTACTCCAGAGCAGTCCTGGAGTCAGTGGCACCTGACCAGGGGGTCAGAGTACTCGGTGCAAGCACTGAGGGGACTTGCATGGCCAATGGAAGTCAGTAAGCAAAGTCCAAGGTCAGAGGCAGGCGGTAAGCAAGAAAAAGTCCATAAACAAGATCTGAGGTCAGGGGAAGGCGGCAAACAGGCAAAGTTCATAAACAAAGTCTGAGGTCAGAGGCAGGAAGCAAACAGGCAAAGTCCAGGAGTTCAATAAGCAAGGTCTGGTACAAAGCGAAGCAAACAAGAGAGACACTTCATCACTTATAGATAAGCTAAAACCATGAGGCTGCTTAGGCATCTTCCTGTGGTAGGAAGCGCCTTTAAATACCTGCTGCAATCCAGCCATAGACTGGTGAGACAGAGGGCGTGTATGTGCTGCTGCATAGGTGGAGAGAGACACACCTATGCAAGTTCAAACACCAGTACAAGTCTCCAGCAGGAAGGAAACTCTGGCATGGAACACAGATACCATAGTTAAGCTGCTGCCACCGCTTGTCAGTACGGCGCATGGCGGCAGGGAAAGAGGGAGCTCGGCGCCCTTGCCCGTGGTTAGCAGCAGCAGCACTGGCACGGACTGCTGGGATAACATGTAGCTGCCATTTCAGTAAAAAAATGATTTGTTACAAGGAAGCACGAGGAAATTCTGATTTTTTATGAATTGCAATTTTCCAAAACTTCAGATTGAATTCCACTGAGTGCTTTGATTTGCTCAACACTCATTTTTACCATAAAAGTTGATCTAAGATGGTTTGTAATATTTAGGAAAGAATATACTGCAAAACTTGCAAACTGTTATAACACCCACACTATATGATTGACAGAAATATGAAACGGTGATATTTTTTATTGGTATGCAAGAAAAAATTTCATTTGCCCACATGAACATATGTTTGAATAAAAAGTCATATTGATTTTATGCAAAAATCTGAGCCAAAATACTATATGTCTATAATAACAACATTTTATACTTTGAACATATAAAGAAATGAGTTGATGATTTGGAGACCCATATACACAATGGGATATCATTTAGTTTTCACAAAAATAATAATATTTTATAAAATATAGATTGCATTATATTCTAAAACATTTAGTTAAAAATTGTTATTCTTATATAACAGACCTGATAATGCTGTGACTATATTTAAAACACTGTATAGATGTTGGCTAAATATAGTGGACATAAAATTTTATATAGTACAGTCCTGATCAAAAGTTTAAGACCACTTGAAAAATGGCAAAAAATCATATTTTACATTGTTGGATCTTAACAAGGTTCCAAGTAGAGCTTCATCAAGCAACAAGAAGAAATGAGAGTGAGACAAAACATTTTTTGAGCATTCAATTAATAGAAAATAACGATTAAACTGAAACAGGCTGTTTTTCAGCTGATCCAAATTTTAGGACCACATGCCTTTAAAAGGCCTAATCAGGTAGTCACACATTGTGATGGCAAAGGCAAAAAAACTCTCCCTTTTTGAACGTGGTCGGGATATTGAACTGCATAAGCAGGGTCTCTCACAGCGCGTCATTTGGAATTTCTTAACTGATCCTGAGGGTTATGGAACAAAAATGTCAAGTGGAAGACCCCAAAAAATTTCATCAGCACTGAGCCGGAGGATCCAATTGGCTGTCCGTCAAGACACTGGATGATCCTCGACCCAAATTAAGGCCCTTACTGGGACTGACTGTAGCCCCATAACCATCAGATAGCATCTGAGACTGAAGGGCTTCAAAAACAAAAAACTTCTTCAAAGACCTCGTCTCCTTGAAAGCCACAGAACTGCTCATTTGGACTTTGCAAGAGAGCACCAAACATGGGAAATTCAAAGGTGGAAGAAAGTTTTATTCTCTGATGAGAAATTTTTTAACCTTGATGGTCCTGATGGTTTCCAACGTTACTGAGATGTTTTCTACGCGCCACAGTGGAGGGGGCGCCATAATGGTCTGGGGTGCTTTTTCCTTCAGTGGAACAATGGAGCTTCAGGAAGTGCAGGGGTGTAAAACGGCCGCTGGCTATGTCCAGATGTTGCAGAGAGCATTCCTCATGACTGAGGGCCCTCGTCTGTGTGGTAACGACTGGATTTTTCAACAGGATAACGAACACAATGGTCGCAGGACAAGGGACTTCTTCCAGGAGAATAACATCACTCTTTTGGCCCATCCTGCATGTTCCCCTGATCTAAATCCAATTGAGAACCTTTGGAGATGGATGGCAAGGGAAGTTTATAAAAATGGACAACAGTCTCAGACAGTAGATGGCCTTCGTGCGGCCGTTTTCACCACTTGGAGAAATGTTCCCACTCATCTCATGGAAACGCTTGCATCAAGCATGCCAAAACAAATATTTGAAGTTATAAACAATAACGGCAGAGCTACTCATTACTGAGTTCATGTTTGGAAGTTGGATTTCTGTTTTGGGGGGTTTAGTTTTTTATGGGATGTGTGGTGCTAAACTTGTAAACAGCAGAAAAACACCCTGTTTAAGTTTATTCGTTGTTTTTATTAAATTTAATGCTCAAAAAATGTTTTGTCTCACTCCCGTTTCTTCTTGTTGCATGTTGAAGCTCTACTTGGAACCTTGTTAAGATCCAGCCATGCTAAATATGATTTTTTGCCATTTTTAAAGTGGTCTTAAACTTTTGATCAGGACTGTATTTAATATTAGTAATCAATTGGACTGCATAGTGTATTTGGTAATAAAAATATGGAATTATAACTAAAATAAAGCAGCACTGAAAGCCTTATTTCTGGTCAGAATTATTATTAAGGATGTTTAAGTAATAACTAATCATTGAGCGCGTATAATCGATTTGCGAATTTTAATCGCTAATATCACCACTTTGAGAATTCGCAAATATTTAGAATATTGTGCTATATATTCGTATTTGCAAATAGTGTTGATTGCGAATATTCTAATCGCAAATTTATTGCCATCAGTGACATCGTACCTTATGCATTCTTTCTGGAGTGTGCATTGCGTCGTGACATTGATCAAGCCGTTGAGGAGCAGGAAGATGAGGAAGTCGCAATGCTGAATGAATTCCCAGGGGGGCTACTCCATCTGAGACAAGTCAACAACAGAAGTCTGAAGAGGAGTCAGAGGAGGATGGTGTTGGGGCGGAGGAGGAGCAAGAAAAGCAGGCTTTAAACATTTCTGGGATCCCTGGTGTTGTCCAAGGATGATGGGGGAAGGAGAACGAGGACGACATTATCCTGAATGATGAGCAGGAGCCAGGCCACTCCACCTCTTCCAGTTTAGTGCAAATGGGGGCCTTGATTCTCCAGTGTTTGAAGATGGACCTCCGTACAAAAAGCAGGAAGGGCAAGAAATGTTACCACCATCACAGGGGGTGTCAGAATGCAACACTTCCAGGCCTTGCTTTCAAGAAATGCTGCATTCTGCTTTTGCGAGTGCTGGCAGAGGAATTTCCACTCACAGAGAAACAGTTGTGGGTACCAATCCAACAGCGCATGGAAGAAGAGGGTGGTTGGTCATTCGGATATGAGATCATTCTTGCAGCCAACCCATTGACAGCCGTCCTCTGGATCCAACCTCAGGGAATGCCTAGACCGTCAGGTGTCCGACTACATCGGGTTAACGGCCGATGTGGACGCTCTGAGAAGCGATGAACCCTTGGACTACTGGATGTGCAGGCTTGACCTGTGGCCATAGCTGGCACAATTTGCCATGGAACTGTTTGCTTCCCCTCGTCCAGTGTCCTGTCCAAAAGGACGTTCAGCGCAGCAGGGGGGATCGTGACCGATAAGCGCACTCGCCTAGCTCACGACAGTGTGGACTACCTCACATTTCTAAAAATGAATGAGGCGTGGATCTCGGAGGAATTCAACTCATGTGATGAGTCGACCATGTTTGGTTGAAATTCCTCATGACAGCCCACAAATATCTGCCACCACTGAGAACAAATCATGGTCCCTGTCTTAGATAAATACAGCGGCATAAAAGGCCTTTTATGTCCGTTGAATGCCTAATTTTTTAGGCCTGTACTGGCCGACAGTTACATATTTATCCTGTGAACGCCTAATGTACCTCCAGCCACAGAATCGAAAGTTCTTTGCTGTCAGGTGACTGCCTATTGGCTAATTTTTTGGGCCTGCACTGGCCGACAGTTAAATTTTTATCCTGTGACCACGGAATGTACCTCCAGCCACAGAATCTAAAGTTCTTTGCTGTCAGGTAAACGCCTATTGGCTAATTTTTGGGCCCTGTACTGGCCGACATTTACATATTTATCCTGTGACTGCCTAATGTACCTCCATCCACAGAATCCCAAATTCTTTGCTGTCAGGGGACTGCCTATTGGCTAATTTTTGGGTCCTGTACTGACTGACACTTATTTATCCTGTGACCGCCTAATGTACCTCCAGCTACAGAATACAACGTTCTTTGCTGTCAGGTGAACGCCTATTGGCAAATTTTTGGGGCCTGTACTGGCCGACAGTTACATATTTATCCTGTGACCGCCTAATGTACCTCCAGCCACAGAATCCAAAGTTCTTTCCTATCAGGTGAATGCCTTTTGGCAAATTTTTGGGGCCTGCACTGGCCGACAGTTAAATTTGTATCCTGTGACCGCCCAATGTAACTCCAGCCAAAGTTGTGTGCTGTCAAGTGAATGCCTATTGGCTAATTTTTAGGGCCTGTACTGGAGTGGCAAGTTCTCACAACAATACTTAGTGCACCAATCACTAATATCTCATGAGACCTTATAAAATGTGAAGTTGTGTGTACCGTGAAAAAATAAATAGCATCATTAGGGATTTTTGCAATGGCACTTTTTTTAAACACTCGATCTGCATATGCAGCGATTGTTATAACATGCATGTGAAATGTAATCAAGTACATTATTTAATGTCAAATTACTTACAATGAACAGAAATTATTCCCAAAAATTGCTGCACAACCATCTTTTCTGATAGCATCCAACTTCGGTCTGGTGGAAACCCAGTTGCTGTAGTAGGCTGCGCATATTTTGTGCAAGCGCATAGGCGAAAATGACATTTCCGATATTTTGCATTGAAAAAAATAATGAATAGAGATCGCAAATTCGAATAATACATCTGGTATGTCATTGTCCATGTTGTGGGACTATTTGTGCACTTCTAGTAAGTATTTGGTTGCTTCATCGCGTTCGCGAACTGTCCCGGCCGATGTTCGTCCATCACTAGCTCTGGCAGCAGGCACAGTTTCACTGCGCCAAGGGACACGGCCTCTGCGTGAACTATCAGCATCACGGACACTTCCCCATTCCTTACTGCTCGCCTTGTGCATATTAAATGGTATATATTCTTGCAAGTATGTCACACGTACAGTAGCGAAGATTTTGTAAGTGTATGCGCAAATAAATTAGACTGAATGTCACTGATATTTAGGATGGGCAAACGTTATACAGGAGATGTAGCACAGATAATGTCGCTGGCAGCAGCAGCTACATTTTTTTACTGAATGTCACTGATATTTCAGATGCGCTAACATTATACAGGAGATGTTGCACAGGTAACGTCACTGCCATCAGTAGCGAAAAAATTAGACTGAATGTCACTGATATTTAAGATGGGCAAACGTTATACAGGAGATTGTAAATACTGAGAAAATAGGGAGGCTCAACACTCTAGATGAACAGATAACAGTGGGTTCGCTGCTGATTGGGTCACTCACCCAAATGTAAAATGCAAAATTGTAACAAGAAAGAGCAGGCACACCACCTTCTGGAAAATGAGTGGACTACTGGAGATACTCTAATGAGATAGTTAAAATTTTATTCTGAGATATTACACATAAAAATGGCCAATGAATTACTCTAAATAATACACAATAAAATACATTAAAATAAAATAGATAAAAAATTGATATAAAAAGGAAATATCACATAAAAGTCAAGATAAGTATGTAGTCTCCTGAAATTATATCTTCTGAGTTCAACTCAGAAGATATAATTTCAGGAGACTACATACTTATCTTGACTTTTATGTGATATTTCCTTTTTATATCAATTTTTTATCTATTTTATTTTAATGTATTTTATTGTGTATTATTTAGAGTAATTCATTGGCCATTTTTATGTGTAATATCTCAGAATAAAATTTTAACTATCTCATTAGAGTATCTCCAGTAGTCCACTCATTTTCCAGAAGGTGGTGTGCCTGCTCTTTCTTGTTACAAGTTATACAGGAGATATAGCACAAGTTATGTAGCTCCCATCAGCAGCGGAAAATTTACACCGAATGTCACTGATATTTCGGATGCACTAACGTTATACAGGAGATGTAGCGCAGGTAATGTTGCTCCCATCAGCAGCGGAAAATTTACACCGAATGTCACTGATATTTCAGATGCCCTAACGTTTTTACTGGAGATGTAGCGCAGGTAATGTCCGGCGGTAATGCAGCAGCCAAACAATTGCACGCAATTTAGCGCAGGTTGCAAAATATATATATGACTTGACTTGAAAATGGTCCTGTGAGAGGACCGAAACGTTGTCTGACATGTGTGAATAAAATTCACTTTTTTACTTAAAGGAGTGCTGCGGACTTTCCTTCTCTACTGAATTTGTCCCATATCGAGGGACCACCGCGGGCACCTGCATTATTTCTGCACTAAAGGGAGTGCTGCCTGAATCTTTTTATGGATATATATATATATATATATATATATATATATATTGCTGCCAGATACAACAGTAGTCCTTAAAAGGACTTTTGGGTCTCTACAATAGCACGCAATTTAGCGCAGGTTGCTCTAAAAATATATATTGTTGCCAGACACAACACTTGTCCTTAATAGGAATTTTGGGTCTCTAACACCAACCCTGCCTAACAAAAAAATTAAATTCAATTGAATAAATTCTCTACACTATATGTCCCTTCTACAGCACAGCTCTCCCTGACTAACACTGAGCTGAACCACGTGTCATCTTGAGCTTTATAGCACCCAATGACGCGTTACGGCCAGCCAATTACTGTAATGCCAGTAACCAACATGGCTGCGTATCAGCCAACAAACATGCAGGGAGGAGATTTGAGCATCGTGCTCGAGCACACGCGGTATTCGGCCGAACACCGCAATGTGCCGAGCATTGCGATGCTCGAGCCGAACTGGTATTCGGCCAAGCATGCTCGATCAACACTAGTAATAACCAAATTGGATTAAGAATAAATATGAATTAGGGCCACTCTTCTGTACATACAGTATGTGCTTCAAAGTAGAAGTCCTGATCTGAGGAAAGCAGGGATGTTATCCTTCAAACACAGTTGTGCTGATTATTTTTGTATGTTATGTTTAGCTGGCTGATATTCTCTTTGCAATATTCCAATTCACCTACAATCAGTGGCGTACCTACCATATAGGCAGACCACGCAGCTGCTATGGGGCCCGTGAGGAAGGGGGGCCCGCAGTGGAGGAGAGGCCCCGCCCCCGTCTATCTTCCTAACTGTCTCCCGTCTGCTAGCCCCGCCTCCTAGCTCCGCCTCCCATCGGCTAGCTCCGCCTCCCGCCTGTTAGCTCCATTATGCCTGATTCCTCTCTGGATTGCCACTACCCCACCAGTAATGAAGTAAGTGACCACTTGTAGGTGAGGACAGTGAGGGGGGGTCCCAGGCTAGTCCTCTGCACATATGCCATTCAGAACAGGAGGAAAGCTGGGTGCTATTATGTAATGTGACTCAGCTTTCCTGATGTCCTGCATGGCACAAGTGCAGAGGCAGGAGAAGATATGAGGGGAGGTGGGAGTAGTGTCACTCAGCTTTCTCAGACTATTCTCATGTCTCTCCACATGTGCCATGCAGGGTAGCAGAAAAGCTGGGTGCTATTACATCATGCAATGTCCCTCAGATTTCCTGCTATCCTGCAAGGCATAAATGCAGATAATAAGAACATGGAAAGGCAGGGGTGAGGGGTTCACCCAGCTTTCCCAGAGACTCCTGTCTCTGCACATGTGTCATGCAGGATAGCGAGTAATGACAGTGTCTCCCAGCTGTCCTGCATGACACAGAGGATATGGGAAGGGGGGCACTCGCTTCCTCAAACTTTTCTCATGTCTATGCGCATGTGCCATGCTGGACAGCAGGAAAGTTGGGTGGTATTGCATCATGTAACGCCCCAGGTTCTTGTCAATATATGCTGAACACCGCCGGGACCTATCAGATCCCATTCTCTATAAGGCGACTTTCACACTTGCGGCAGGACGGATCCGACAGGCTGTTCACCATGTCGGATCCGTCCTGCGGCTATTTCGCCGTGCCGCCGGACCGCCGCTCCGTCCCCATTGACTATAACGGGGGCGGAGCATAGCGAAAGCCGCCGGACTAAAAGGTACTGCATGTCTGACTTTTTAGTCCGGCGACTTTCGCCGTGCACCATGAAGTCAATGGGGACGGAGCGGCGGCACGGCAAAATAGCCGCAGGATGGATCCGACATGGTGAACAGCCTGTCGGATCCGTCCTGCCGCAAGTGTGAAAGTAGCCTAATGGGTCTGTTGGGTTCCGGCATGAGTACTGCCATTTTGTAGAACAAAATACTTCTGCATGAGGTGGGGCAGGGGAGAAGTTAGAGAGGGTAGTGAGAGGAGCCAGGGCGCATAGTAGGAGGGACTAGGAACGGGCATGGGGGCCCAATTTAAATTCTTGCTATGGGGCCCAATGATTTCTGTGTACGCCCCTGCCTACAATATGTGTCTCCACAGTGCAGTCTGAACCTGTAGTGGATTTAGGAGCAGGGTAAATAAAAGGAAACACACTCCTCAATGTTGAAATTACAACACCAAGAAGGATAAGCCATAAGGTTATGCAAATAAGCAAGTAGCAAGTGTTGCTAGACCTGTAAATGATCAATTTTTCAAGCACTTACCTCCAATCTGTGGCATTTGGAAGGGGCATACAAATTATATTGAAAGGAGCCACATAAAACCTCAAAAATCTCATCAAGTTGGGTGTGCAATGGTTTCTGTTCTTCAGTATGCCAGTTCCTTGAAATGCCAGAGTCCTTGAAATGAGAGACCTTGGCTTATCACTTCAACAGATCACTATGTGCTTTGGCCCAGATGTCAGCACTATTCAACATTGCATGTTTATGTGGTTAAGAGCAGTGGTCCCCAACCTTTTTTGCACCAAGGACCGGTTTCATGCAAGACAATTTTCCCAGGGACCGGGTGGGGGGTCTGGGGCGGGGCTTAGGGGGTGGGCGGGGCTGACTGATTCACATGCATAACAAAACACAAGGTGCATGTTAAAATATATAACACTATATAACGACTATATAAACTGACTATGGTCTCTGCTGCACAGGTCTCTGCTGCACTGTACCATATTTTTCGCCCTATAAGATGCACCTAGTTTTAGAGGAGAACAAAAAAATATTTTTCATTACACCTCAGGTCAGACCAGCAATCAGACCCCCCAATGTTAATCAGACCTCAGATCAGACTCCCAAACCTTTAGCCATCTATCAGCCCCCAATGTCAACCATAAACCCCCCCAATGTCAGCCATAAACCCCCCAATGTCAGCCATAAACCCCCCATTAGCCCCTCATGTCAGCCATAAGCCCCCCATTAGCCCCTCATGTCAGCCATAAGCCCCCATTAGCCCCTCATGTCTGCCCCATGTCCCCCAGGTCAGCCATCAGCCCCCAGTGCAAATAAAAAATAAAAAAAAAATAAAAACATTTACCTCTCCTGCTCCTGGTCACCATCACAATCCTAATTCTTCATTCTGCTGTTGGCTGGCTGGGTATAGCGGCGCACAGTGTGAGGTCACAGAGAGACCTCACGCTGTGCGCAGCCCTGCACAGCCGATAGCCGAGCCGAGGACCAGGAAGTGGTGAGATCCTTCACCGCTTCCTGGTCCTTCTGCACTAATGAAGCGCTTCCATAATGGAAGCGCTTCATTAGTACAGCGTTAAAGACTGCCCTGATCGCCGCGGCCCGCAAACCATCTTCCAGAGCCCGGTCCTGGGCCGCGGCCCGGCGGTTGGGGACCACTGGTTTAGAAAACAGCAAGGTGGAATGACGGCAAGAAGTGCACAGAGGTGAGCCTCTGGATGACCTAATCATCTGATTAGAAGTTTGGCACATAGTGAATTAATCTGTACTGCAAATAAAATTGAGTCACATTGCAAGCTTGTGTGGAAAACAGTGTCTCTTTAATCCATCAGAAGGTGTTTGCATGACACTGGGATATGAGCTGGATGTGGAGCTACAGGTGTTCAATTGACCTCACAGCACCACTCTCAAAGGCTAGCACAGTGCACAACAAGACAGCAGTGGAGGCTGGAATGGAAATGTATCCTATTCAGCGACAAGTGATGCTTTTGTCTCAAATGCAATGACAGCTGAAGATTAGCCTGTAGACCACTTAGGCAGCTCCATGAAGAAACCTTCAGGGAACATCACACTGTTTCTACTCCGGGAATTATCTATTCTTCATTTCAGGTACACTAACAGCTCAGTGTTACATTGCTCTGGTCATGGAAAGAGCTTCCAGCAATGAATCTTGAAGATTTGCATGCCCAAGTGCATTCAGCATGGAAGAGCATTCCTCAGACAACCATTTATAACCTCATTGACAGCATGCTAAGGTACGCAAGCTCATGTACTATATTTCTACATGTGGTGCTTATACTTGATAATTTTGTTATCATTTACATATCATTAACCCCTTAAGGGCCTCCGCCACATATGTACGAGGGAGGTCCGATCCCTAAACATGGCGCCCGTGGTCAAATGTGACCACAGCATCTGATCAGACCGGAAGCGGAAGTCGCGCGCTTCTGCTCCGTAACATTGTTCCCCGACAAAGATCTGGGAAACTGTTACATTGCTGAAAAAGCCAGAAGCCTGTTTGAGGCTTCGGTGCCTATTTTAGGAATTTTCCCCTTACAGGCCACTAGGTGGCAGCATTGTATTGGTAAAGTGCAAATTAAGTGTTCAGTGATGTCTATATAGACAATAACCACCTCCCGACCGCTGTACGCGTATATGCGTCCGGGAGGTGGTTGCTTTATTCCTCCTGGACGCATATACGCGTCCAGGAGGAATAAACGGAAGGTAAGCGAGTGGATCTCCAGCCTGCCAGCGGCGATCGCTCGCTGGCAGGCTGGAGATCCGAATTTTTTAACCCCTAACAGGTATATTAGACGCTGTTTTCATAACAGCGTCTAATATACCTCCTACCTGGTCCTCTGGTGGTCCCTTTTGTTAGGATCGACCACCAGAGGACTCAGGTAGGTCAGTACAGTCCCACCAAACACCACACTACACTACACTACACCCCCCCCGTCACTTATTAACCCCTTATAAACCCCTGATCACCCATGATCACCCCATATATACTCCCTGATCACCCCCCTGTCATTGATCACCGCCCTGTCATTGATCACCCCCCTGTCAGGCTCCGTTCAGACGTCCGTATGATTTTTACGGATCCACGGATACATGGATCGGATCCGCAAAAAGCATACGGACGTCTGAATGGAGCCTTACAGGGGGGTGATCAATGACAGGCGGGTGATCACCCATATACACTCCCTGATCACCCCCTGTCATTGATCACCCCCCTGTCATTGATCACCCCCCTGTAAGGCTCCATTCAGACGTCCGCATGATTTTTACGGATCCGATCCATGTATCCATGGATCCGTAAAAATCATGCGGATGTCTGAATGGAACCTTACAGGGGGGGTGATCAGTGACAGGGGGGTGATCACCCTCTGTCATTGATAACCCCCCTGTAAGGCTCCATTCAGACGTCCGCATGCGTTTTGTGGATCCGATCCATGTATCCATGGATCTGTAAAAAATCATGCGGATGTCTGAATGGAGCCTTACAAGGGGGGTGATCAGTGACAGGGGGGTGATCACCCTGATTACCCTGATCACCCCCTGTCATTGATAACCCCCCTGTAAGGCTCCATTCAGACGTCCGCATGCGTTCTGTGGATCCGATCCATGTATCCATGGATCCGTAAAAAATCATGCGGATGTCTGAATGGAGCCTTACAGGGGGGGTGATCAGTGACAGGGGGGTGATCACCCTGATCACCCCCTGTCATTGATAACCCCCCTGTAAGGCTCCATTCAGACGTCCGCATGCGTTCTGTGGATCCGATCCATGTATCCATGGATCCGTAAAAAATCATGCGGATGTCTGAATGGAGCCTTACAGGGGGGATGATCAATGACAGGGGGGTGATCAGGGAGTCTATATGGGTGATCACCCCCCTGTCATTGATCACCCCCCTGTCATTGATCACCCCCCCCCCTGGTAAGGCTCCATTCAGACATTTTTTTTGGCACAAGTTAGCGGAAATTTTTTGTTTTTGTTTTTTCTTACAAAGTCTCATATTCCACTAACTTGTGTCAAAAAATAAAATCTCACATGGACGCACCATACCCCTCACGGAATCCAAATGCGTAAGCATTTTTAGACATTTATATTCCAGACTTCTTTTCACGCTTTAGGGCCCCTAAAAAGCCAGGGCAGTATAAATACCCCACATGTGACCCCATTTCGGAAAGAAGACACCCCAAGGTATTCCGTGAGGGGCATATTGAGTCCATGAAAGATTGAAATTTTTGTCCTAAGTTAGCGGAAAGTGAGACTTTGTGAGAAAAAAACAAAAAAAAATCAATATCCGCTAACTTATGCAAAAAAACAAAATTTCTAGGAACTCGCCATGCCCCTCATTGAATACCTTGGGGTGTCTTCTTTCCAAAGTGGGGTCACATGTGGGGTATTTATACTGCCCTGGCTTTTTAGGGGCCCGAAAGTGTGAGAAGAAGTCTTGGATCCAAATGTCTAAAAATGCCCTCCTAAAAGGAATTTGGGCCCCTTTGCGCATCTAGGCTGCAAAAAAGTGTCACACATCTGGTATCGCCGTACTCAGGAGAAGTTGGGCAATGTGTTTTGGGGTGTCATTTTACATATACCCATGCTGGGTGAGAAAAATATCTTGGTCAAATGCCAACTTTGTATAAAAAAATGGGAAAAGTTGTCTTTTGCCAAGATATTTCTCTCACCCAGCATGGGTATATGTAAAATTACCCCCCAAAACACATTGCCCAACTTCTCCTGAGTACGGCGATACCACATGTGTGACACTTTTTTGCAGCCAAGGTGGGCAAAGGGGCACCTTTCGGATTTCGCAGGCCATTTTTTACACATTTTGATTGCAAGGTACTTCTTACACATTTGGGCCCCTAAATTGCCAGGGCAGTATAACTACGCCACAAGTGACCCCATTTTGGAAAGAAGACACCCCAAGGTATTACGTGGGGGCACGGCGAGTTCCTAGAATTTTTTATTTTTTGTCACAATTTAGCAGAAAATGATGATTTTTCTTTTTTTTTCTTTTTTCCTTACAAAGTCTCATATTCCACTAACTTGCGACAAAAAATAAAAAATTCTAGTAACTCGCCATGCCCCTCATGGAATACCTTGGGGTGTCTTCTTTCCAAAATGGGGTCACTTGTGGGGTAGTTATACTGCCCTGGCAATTTAGGGGCCCAAATGTGTGAGAAGAACTTTGCAATCAAAATGTGTAAAAAATGCCCTGCAAAATCCGAAAGGTGCACTTTGGAATATGTGCCCCTTTGCCCACCTTGGCAGCAAAAAAGTGTGACACATCTGGTATCGCCGTACTCAGGAGAAGTTGGGCAATGTGTTTTGGGGTGTCATTTTACATATACCCATGCTGGGTGAGAAAAATATCTTGGTCAAATGCCAACTTTGTATAAAAAAATGGGAAAAGTTGTCTTTTGCCAAGATATTTCTCTCACCCAGCATGGGTATATGTAAAATGACACCCCAAATCACATTCCCCAACTTCTCCTGAGTACGGCGATACCAGATGTGTGACACTTTTTTGCTGCCAAGGTGGGCAAAGGGGCACATATTCCAAAGTGCACCTTTCGGATTTCACCGGTCATTTTTTACAGATTTTGATTGCAAAGTACTTCTCACACATATGGGCCCCTAAATTGCCAGGGCAGTATAACTACGCCACAAGTGACCCCATTTTGGAAAGAAGACACCCCAAGGTATTCCGTGAGGGGCATGGCGAGTTCCTAGAATTTTTTATTTTTTGTCGCAAGTTAGTGGAATATGAGACTTTGTAAGGAAAAAAGAGAAAAAAAAAAAATCATAATTTTCCGCTAACTTGTGACAAAAAATAAAAAATTCTAGGAACTCGCCATGCCCCTCACGGAATACCTTGGGGTGTCTTCTTTCCAAAATGGAGTCACTTGTGGCGTAGTTATACTGCCCTGGCAATTTAGGGGCCCAAATGTGTGAGAAGTACCTTGCAATCAAAATGTGTAAAAAATGGCCTGCAAAATCTGAAAGGTGCACTTTGGAATATGTGCCCCTTTGCCCACCTTGGCTGCAAAAAAGTGTCACACATCTGATATCGCCGTACTCAGGAGAAGTTGGGGAATGTGTTTTGGGGTGTCATTTTACATATAACCATGCTGGATGAGAGAAATATCTTGGCAAAAGACAACTTTTCCCATTTTTTTATACAAAGTTGGCATTTGACCAAGATATTTTTCTCACCCAGCATGGGTATATGTAAAATGACACCCCAAAACACATTCCCCAACTTATCCTGAGTACGGCGATACCAGATGTGTCACACTTTTTTGCTGCCAAGGTGGGCAAAGGGGCGCATATTCCAAAGTGCACCTTTTGGATTTCACCGGTCATTTTTTACACATTTTGATTGCAAAGTTCTTCTCACACATTTGGGCCCCTAAATTGCCAGGGCAGTATAACTACCCCACAAGTGACCCCATTTTGGAAAGAAGACACCCCAAGGTATTCTGTGAGGGGCATGGTGAGTTCCTAGAATTTTTTATTTTTTGTCGCAAGTTAGTGGAATATGAGACTTTCTAAGAAAAAAAAAAAAAAATCATCATCATTTTCCGCTAACTTGTGACAAAAAATAAAAAGTTCTATGAACTCACTATGCCCATCAGCGAATACCTTAGGGTGTCTACTTTCCGAAATGGGGTCATTTGTGGGGTTTTTCTACTGTTTGGGCATTGTAGAACCTCAGGAAACATGACAGGTGCTCAGAAAGTCAGAGCTGTTTCAAAAAGCGGAAATTCACATTTTTGTACCATAGTTTGTAAATGCTATAACTTTTACCCAAACCCTTTTTTTTTTTTGCCCAAACATTTTTTTTTTATCAAAGACATGTAGAACAATAAATTTGGCGAAAAATTTATATATGGATCTCGTTTTTTTTTGCAAAATTTTACAGCTGAAAGTGAAAAATGTCATTTTTTTGCAAAAAAATCGTTACATTTTGATTAATAACAAAAAAAGTAAAAATGCCAGCAGCAATGAAATACCACCAAATGAAAGCTCTATTAGTGAGAAGAAAAGGAGGTAAAATTCATTTGGGTGGTAAGTTGCATGACCGAGCGATAAACGGTGAAAGTAGTGTAGTGCCGAAGTGTAAAAAGTGCTCTGGTCATGAAGGGGGTTTCACCTAGCGGGGCTGAAGTGGTTAAATAACACAATGGGCAATCTAATGACTTCCAGTTATTGTCACACCAAGGTGACTTAAAAAAAAGTTAAAAAATAGTTAAAAACGTTTGTTCCATTTATACTTATTACCTTTGAGTTTAGCCTTGTGTCTTACCTATCTTATATTGTGGTTTATACAGTTGGGTTGGTTATCCAACATGCACTAACATGATATGGCCATTGAGCTTGCCTGCTTTGTAGGTTGGCTAGGGAACTTTCTACCTAGCTATATTAGTTATGCTGACTTTTAGGATTAGTGTACTGATGGATATGGGTCCTTCTGATTAGAGGACTTTTACAGGCATTCTTTGATACGTAAAGATTGCTGTATGTTTTTATGTGACTTGCCACATGCTGCTATATGGGATTTGTTTTTAACCGTATCTCTGTGATTGTATTATTATACTTTTCTATTATATGGAATTCAATAAATATATTTATTTCCATTTTTGTAGTGTGGGTTTTTGGGTGTTTTCTGTTGAGATGGCCACACACATGGTTTAGAATCATTGATGTTTTGTGGGAGTATTTATCGCTATAACCGCAATGACCTGGAGAATTAAGGTGACAGGTAAAGTTTTTTCAAAATTCTACCCCATTTGGAATTTTTTTCTTCTTCCTACTACAAGGTATGCAACTATAAATGGTGCCATTAGAAAGTACAACTTGTCCCACAAAAAATAAGCCTTCATAAGGCTATGTGAATGGAAAAATAAAAAAGTTAGGACTTCGGGAAGGCGGGGAGTGAAAAACAAAAATGCAAACATGGAAAATACCCTGGTCCTGAAGGGGTTAACATTTCTATAAATCCTGTGATTTTCATAATTCCACAACTTTTCCTTCTTAATATTGCAATTTCAATATTGAGGAGTGAAGTACAGGGTTTGCATGTATTCTTCAACTATAAAAACACATAGGTCTGCATAAATGTTGGTCCAACTGCTTGAACCCCCACCAACCATAAGAATGGGGACCACAGGCCCCCACATGAATGCAGCAGAAGGTCACACATGAACACTACTGATTCAATCCTTTTCTATGGGACTGCTGGAGATAGCTACTGTAACTATACCCCGAGGAAAGGGAATAAGTTCTGAAATTTGAACAACCGCTTTATGGCAAATCTACTGTCACTGCAGAAAAATCACAAGAATTTTTAGCCACCTATTTTTTATTATTATTATTTTTTTTTAAATTCCAAGACGACAGAACTGAACTTCACCTATAGCCGTAACATTTTCAAAGTAGTAACATTTACTCTAGATTCTCATATGCCCCAAGGACATACAGTTGGGCTGAACTACACAAGGGCCAGAAACATAAGAAGCACATATCAATGCTAGCAGACAACTAATGTAACCAGATCAGAGTTAGACCGGTAGTCCACAAGAGAGTTTTCAGCACAGGGTTTATTTATAGCAACTTAAACATCAGCATTTTCCAGCAGAAAAATAAAGTCCATGAGACAACAAAACAATATGCTTTCTTCAGCTGAACAGAAATTCTTAAAGAGTCTTTGTAAGTGTCCAGAAAAACTGAGTTTGTAGCTCACCTAGTAGCTATACAGTTTTCTGGCAATGGTTTTTCCAGTTCCAGAGGGCTATAGCCTCAACACTCTGCCTTTTCAGCACCACACCCGCACACACACACTGCTAGCTTGCCACCTTTTAATTACCCAGGATCCCCACCTGGACCAGTCCAAATAAGGGGAAATCCTGGAGAGGGTAAAAACTGGAACTGTGTTAAATTACTCCCATCCTCTCCACACTCCAGCACCAAGATGGGAATCACACTACTGAGACTAACAATCTCAGTGGCATGTACCTACCCTCTATTACTCTCCCTGCTGGACACTTGCCCAAAGTACTATAATAAACTCACCAATAGATGAAAGGACCCAATAAATGAAGGAGTTTGGCAATGGAGCTGGTGGGAGGCAGTAATTGCATACAGGTAGAGAGTGGATGAATGGTAATGAACAGAAATAAAAATATACTGAAATGACCTTGCTTTGAAATACAACTCTGCTACATAGCCAAGAGATACTTAAAAGCAACTCAACAGACAAACAAACTTTGATCCTAACAAACATTACATTATGTCTCACGATACATGCATATAGCACAAAAACAAGAGCATGATAATAAGAATCTGGAAACAAATACACAGAACATATGATGTCCCCAGCAACCAGAGAAGCAACCGACCTGAAAATATAAATATCGACAGCTCTACCCTAAATTAACCAGGCCAAGATTGGAAATCTAAAACCTATTCCAAACTCAACAATACTAGTTAACAGGTGAAAATGAAACAATAGACAAATCCCTTTTCCTCGTAACACTATTTATATTTACTTATTATAGTGTACCTAATATATTTGTGTCTAATCTACATACTTTTAGACCTTTCATATTTCATTAGTTTGCTTGTTTAAATGTACCTTTCTTAGTATCATGAATGGAAAATATCCTCCTTGTGTCATGATCTAAAGTTTTCACTTCCTTTCCCCTTACAGCATAACATTTCATAGAAATAGAGGTGGGAAAGCAGCAGCAGTTGCAAGCACTTCTTCCTCACTAAAAACAAACTACCAGATCTGGATAGAAAAAATATATATATATACTTTTTCCTAATGAGATATTTTACAAAGTTTTATAAAAAGTAATTTTTTCTCATGACAAGTTTTTAAACCTATAAACAGATATTTTAGGGTATTTAACCCATGTGAAGCCAAGGTCTGGAATCATAAGCCTTATAAACTTTACTGAGGTGAAGGTAAGTAATAACTGTATGTCTTTATAACTGAGCTACATAAATATCCTTTTTTCATTAATGGATAATGAAATTGTAGTATTGGTTATCTGTATAGCCTAAACAGGAGTATAACTTCAGAAATGTACTGAAAAGTATACTGGTAAACAATTTCATCTTTTTTTAACTGACATTTATTTGGCTTTGTAATTAACTTTCAGTATAAAAATCAAAACTTATATATAACTTCTACGGTATATCTTATATATGTTAGATACTGTTTGGTAAAGGCCAGGAATTATATTCTTGATTTACTGCAAGACATGCACATTTGAATACATACAACTCCTGTTGTTTGCATTCTTGTCATGGAACCATGAACCAGACGTACAACAAGAGATAAGTGGAAAATAAGAAGGTTTTATTGAAGAGCAAGCCGTAAGCAAAGTCCGAACGGATGGCTAAACCGAAGCAGGGTCTTGCGGAGACAGAGGTCAGGAACCAGAAGGGTAGTCAGACGAAGCCAGGAACAGGAACCAACGGGGTAGTCAGACGAAGCCAGGAACAGGAACCAACAGGGTAGTCAGACGAAGCCGGAATCAGGAACCAACGGGGTAGTCAGACGAGGCCAGGATCAGGAACCAGAAGCAGCAGCAGTCTTGGAAGCATGTGAACACAGGAGGACCAAGCAAGGAACTGAAGCCACAGACCTCCTATATATATGAGCTGGGCATCCAGCTCCTCCCAGTGGGAAGGAGGAGCCGCAGGGTGGGAGGCTACAAGAAAACCCAGAAACCAAGATGGCCGCCAGCACATGTCAAACGAAGGGAACAGCAAGGAGGTAAGACCATGACAGTACCTCCCCCTCAAGGGCCCCTCCTCCGCGGAGTAAGGAACGGTTTCTGAGGGAAGCGTGCGTGGAAGGCTCGGAGCAAGACAGGAGCATGGACATCTGCGGAGGGAACCCAGGAACGCTCCTCTGGACCATAACCACGCCAATGGACCAAAAACTGCACCCGGCCGCGGACCAGGCGTGAGTCCAGGATATTGCTCACCTCATACTCCTCACGATTGCCCACTTGGACCGGACGAGGCCGAGGAATCGAGGAAGTGAAACGATTACACACCAGTGGCTTCAACAGGGAGACATGAAACACGTTGGAGATCCGCATGCCAGGAGGAAGCGCAAGGGCATAGGCTACCGGGTTTACCCTGCGAAGCACTCGGAAGGGACCAACAAAGCGAGGCGCCAGCTTGGGAGTGGGCACTCGAAGGTTGAGGTTGCGGGTGGACAACCATACGCGGTCTCCGACCTGGTAGGAAGGAGCGGGCGCTCGTCTGCGATCAGCCTGGAGTTTCTGGCGCTGCGCAGAGACCTCAAGGGACCTCTGGATCTGTACCCAAGAAGCACGTAGGACGGAAAGGTGATCCTCCACAGCCGGAATATCCTGGGGAGAGAATACCTCCGGTAACACGGCAGGTTGGAACCCATAATTGGCCATGAAGGGAGACGTCCCAGAGGAAGAGTTCACCGCCGTGTTCCTGGCAAACTCAGCCCAAGGCAGGAGGTCAACCCAATTGTCTTGGTGATCGGAGACATAGCAACGAAGGAATTGCTCCAAGGCCTGATTGGATCGTTCTGCGGCCCCATTGGACTGAGGGTGGTAGGCCGAGGAGAAAGAGAGATGAATCCCCAACTGGGAGCAAAAGGCGCGCCAGAACCTGGACACAAACTGACTCCCCCGATCCGACACAATCTCCTTGGGCAAACCGTGCAACCGGAAGACCTCCCTGGCAAAAATCGAGGCCAACTCTTGTGCAGAGGGTAACTTCTTGAGAGGAACACAGTGGCACATTTTGGAAAACCGATCCACAATCATGAGAATGACCGTATGGCCTCGGGATGCAGGGAGGTCCACAATGAAATCCATCCCCAGGTGTGACCATGGACGCTCCCCGGTGGCTATGGGTTGCAAAAGGCCCAACGGAAGGTGCCGAGGGGACTTACTCTGGGCACAAACGGAGCATGCCGCTACATATGCGGCGATGTCGGAACGTAGAGAAGGCCACCAGAACAGACGTGAAACCGCCCAGGACAGCTGATTCTTTCCAGGGTGCCCCGCGGCCTTGGAGTTATGGTAGGTTCGCAACAACCGAGTGCGCAACTCCTCAGGCACAAAACATCTGCCGTTGGGTCTCCCAGAGGGAGCACCAGATTGAGCCGCCAAAATCTGCTCACCCAGAGGAGAAGTCAGGCTGGTGCGAATAGCGGCCAGGATCTGATTCGGGGGTATGACCGTAGTCGGAATCGACTCCTCCCCGGACAGCTCGGAGTACTGCCGTGATAAGGCATCCGCTCTGATGTTCTTGGAGCCGGGTAGGTAGGAGACCACGTAATTAAAACGTGACAAGAACAGAGCCCATCTGGCCTGACGTGGTGTCAATCTCTTGGCCTCAGAGAGGTAGGTCAGATTCTTGTGGTCCGTCAGGATGAGAACCGGAACCACCGAGCCCTCGAGCAAGTGCCTCCATTCTTTAAGGGCCTGCACGATGGCCAATAACTCCCTGTCACCAATCTGATAGTTGCACTCCGCGGAAGACAGTTTCCGGGAGTAAAACCCACAAGGAAGCAGAGGACCCTCTGGTGTTCTACGCTGAGACAGGAGGGCGCCTACTCCCGTCTCAGACGCGTCCACCTCGAGGACAAAAGGCAACCCAGGGTTGGGATGCGACAGAATCGGAGCCGACACAAAGGCAGACTTTAGAGCCTCAAAAGCTCGGATGGCCTCGAGCGGCCAGACCTGAGGATTACTGCCCTTTCTGGTCAGATCCGTGAGAGGCTTGGCTAGCATGGAAAAGTCCCTGATGAACTTCCGATAATAATTGGCGAAGCCCAAAAAGCGCTGCAGGGCACGAAGCCCACTGGGCTGGGGCCACTGTAAGACAGCCGAAACCTTCTCAGGATCCATGGAGAACCCCTCAGCGGAAATGATGTAACCTAAGAAGGTTACCTGGGATCGGTGAAATTCGCATTTCTCAAGCTTACCGAACAGCTTGTTCTCTCGTAAGCGTTGCAACACTCGTCTGACATCCAGAATGTGGGCCTCCATGGATGCAGAATATACCAAGATGTCATCCAAATAGACCACCACACACTGCTGCAACAGGTCACGGAAAACATCGTTGATGAATTCCTGGAAGACTGCGGGCGCATTGCACAACCCAAAGGGCATAACCAAGGATTCATAATGACCGGTCCTGGTGTTAAACGCGGTCTTCCACTCATCGCCCGCCTTGATCCTTACCAGGTTATATGCTGCCCTCAGGTCGAGTTTGGTAAAGACCGTGGCCCCTTTGAGGCGATCGAACAGCTCGGAAATCAAGGGTATCGGGTAAGCGTTCTTGATCGTGATGCGATTGAGACCCCTGTAATCGATGCAAGGCCTCAACTCGCCGCCCTTCTTTTTCACAAAGAAAAATCCAGCCCCTGCCGGGGACGAGGATTTGCGAATGTGTCCGCGTGAAAGGGCCTCCCTCACGTACTCCTCCATGGCCTCATTCTCCGCTACCGACAGTGGATAGACTTTGCCACGAGGAGGAACGGCACCGGATTGTAACTCTATGGCACAATCGTATGGGCGGTGCGGAGGTAGGGCAACCGCGCGCACCTTATCGAATACATCCCGGTACTCTTCGTATTCAGGAGGCAACAGAGAGTCCGAGGAAGTACACAGCAACTTGACAGGCCCATGGATGCAACTAGCCCCACACTGCGGTGACCACGAGAGGATCTCGGACCGATCTCCAATCGAAAGTCGGATTATGCTTCTGGAGCCAGGGGTACCCCAAGACCACCGAGTAGTGTGGAGACGAAATAACCTGGAGACAGACCGACTCTCTGTGAACGGCACCAATGGCT
This sequence comes from Bufo gargarizans, assembly GCF_014858855.1. Lineage (NCBI taxonomy): Eukaryota > Metazoa > Chordata > Amphibia > Anura > Bufonidae > Bufo > Bufo gargarizans. The sequence continues at coordinate 301,527,246 of NC_058081.1, forward strand.
ATCCCCACTGGAAGGGTCTCATGAGTCACGTGTGGCGGCAGAAGGGGTCTGCCGTCTATCGCCTCAAGAGCCAGTGGGGAACCTCGAGGCTGCAGAGGAATGGAATTGGCGGCAACGAACACTCTATCAATGAACAAACCACCAGCACCAGAGTCCACCAACGCCTGGGTCGTCACCGAGCCCCCGACCCAGGAGAGGACAACCGTGATCAGTGGTTTGTCAACACGGGAAACCGGGGACGAGGAGACTCCACCCAAGATCTGCCCCCGACAGGACCTCAGGTGCGAGCGTTCTCCCGGACGGTTCGGACATGCCAACCGAAAATGCCCACCGAGACCACAGTACATGCATCGGCCCTCGCGTCTCCGGAGTACCCTCTCCCCCTCAGACAGGCGAGCAAACCCCCGCTGCATGGGTTCACCCCCAGACAAGTCATCCCCAGGAGGCGTGGGAGGAGAGGGAGGCACGGGTGGGACAGCAAACGTAGGCGCCAATCTGTTAGGAGACCTCCGCAGGCTCTCCTTAAAGGAAGGTCTCTCCCTGAGTCTGGTGTCAATCAAAATCAGGAAAGAAATAAGAGACTCGAGCTCCACTGGTAGGTCCTTAGCTGCAACCTCATCCTTCAAGGCATCCGAGAGACCATGAGAGAAAGCAGCGACCAGAGCCTCATTATTCCAGCCCACCTCTGCTGCCAGGGTACGAAACTCAATGGCGTATTCAGCTACGGATCGTGAACCCTGTCTGATGGACATAAGGAGCTTCGCAGCAGAGGCAGCACGAGCCGGCACATCGAATACCTTCCGAAGAGAAGCAACAAAACCGGAAAACTCGGCAACCACCGGATTGTTGTTCTCCCATAAAGGGCTGGCCCAGGCCAAGGCCTTGTCCGAGAGCAGCGAGATCAAGAAGCCCACCCTTGATCTCTCAGTAGGAAAGGCATGTGGCAGCAACTCGAAGTAAATGCCCACCTGGTTAAGGAAACCTCGGCACTGAGTTGGCTCTCCCCCAAAGCGCTGTGGAAGGGGGGCAGAACCGGTCATACCCTGAAACACCACAGGCGCAGCAACAGGTGTCAGGGTAGACTCTGGCGCAACAACCGGAGCGGCAGTAGGAGCGGGCCCAGGAGCGACAACCGACCCATCGGCAACGGAAGCTAAATGAGCCGTGCGTTCAAGCAGGGTTTGCAACGCCACAGCGAACCGACCCAACAGGTGATCCTGCTGATCAAGTCTGGCAACCAGCGTAGGTAGCGAGGGTGGCCCTGTACCGTCAGAATTCATGGCTTGGTCCTAATGTCATGGAACCATGAACCAGACGTACAACAAGAGATAAGTGGAAAATAAGAAGGTTTTATTGAAGAGCAAGCCGTAAGCAAAGTCCGAACGGATGGCTAAACCGAAGCAGGGTCTTGCGGAGACAGAGGTCAGGAACCAGAAGGGTAGTCAGACGAAGCCAGGAACAGGAACCAACGGGGTAGTCAGACGAAGCCGGAATCAGGAACCAACAGGGTAGTCAGACGAAGCCGGAATCAGGAACCAACGGGGTAGTCAGACGAGGCCAGGATCAGGAACCAGAAGCAGCAGCAGTCTTGGAAGCATGTGAACACAGGAGGACCAAGCAAGGAACTGAAGCCACAGACCTCCTATATATATGAGCTGGGCATCCAGCTCCTCCCAGTGGGAAGGAGGAGCCGCAGGGTGGGAGGCTACAAGAAAACCCAGAAACCAAGATGGCCGCCAGCACATGTCAAACGAAGGGAACAGCAAGGAGGTAAGACCATGACAATTCTGTAGTTCAGACGAAAATTTAATCCAAACATATGACCTGTTTAGAAATGTTATGAGCTAACACAGTCAGTGTTACAGAGGAATATAGCTTTCACATTTGGTCCTAATCATATTAAAATATAATGGAGATCTTTAAAAATATTGTAGAAATAGGCTAAGATCAAATCTACAAACATAAACACTTTTAAGGACTGGGATTTATTGATACTAAGTAAAACATAATTAATAGGCTCATATCCTGAGATGTTTCATTTTGCAATTCTGCTATATTTTCTCATCGTCTAGTTGAGGTTCTAGCTGAAAAATGGACAGCGCAGTGTACATTGCAAAATATTCAAAACAAGGCATTAAACCAGATGCATAAAACAGGCCTTTAATTATGCAGTGTAATACAGTCATCATTCACAGCACACAATGATACCTAGCAAAGGGAAAAATTGCTCGAGAAAATAGTGCCGTTCCATGGTTACATATCTTTCTTGTATACCAGCATGTTCACTCAATTATTAATATGAGCACAGAGAAACTATATTTTCTTGTAAAATATTCCCAAAGAGATTATACAAGTATAAAAGACACTCCATATGTATAAAAGAATGATCTAAACACAGTCTCCTCAGAGGTGCTTTCTCTGGAAATACTTGACCTCTTACCATTCTATTTTCTAACCGCATGAGCTGCTAATGAGACAGACAGAGACAGAATTAAGCCTCAATATATTCTGCAGCATTTTGACCTTGCTTTGTTCTTTAAAACAAGCTGCTGAACTCAGGGATATATCCTAGTGGATTCATTTTCCCTCTGGACAAAGTACCAAATGGTGGTATAATTGCCAAGGGAAAATTATCACTGAGATGCATATTATCTCCACCATAAATTCAGAAAATGTGTAGCAGACCCAGTCATTAGCATGACAGATTAGATTTACAAGCAACTTGTCCACATTTGCAAAACTAAACAATAGATGTTAGCAATACACAGTTGGTGTCCAAAAAAGCTTCCTTGTGAATTAACCTGCAAGTTAAATGAAGTTCAAAAGACAAATATGGTCGCAGACTAAATATTTGCAATAACTGAAATATAGAAACATTTATAGGTACAATCACCAGGCTTAAAGTGGTTGACTCACTTCAGCAAATAGAATTTTTCATGTAAACAAATTTAACAAATTTGTTCCTATAGTGTGCAAGCACATCCACTGCTGCTGGATGACCTGCTGGAGTAACCCCTGGAAAAGAGCAAGGTGAATGATGAATGATGAAAAAATGAAGCAAGCCATCAAAGAAAGCAATATGCAAATAAAAACAATAGATTAGTAAGTGCCTTGTATTAACTTTGTCTACATGGAAAAAGCCAATTGCTCTATAAGCATCATCAACCCTATAAATAGTCTTGAGCGAATCGTCTCATGCCACTTTGGCCCAAGATGATGTTTGGCTCCTCAGAGCCAATACAATTTAATGATGTACAGAAAAACCCAAAGCTTTTGAACAAATCGATTTTCAATGTATGATCCAAAGCTCAAATCGCTCAAGACTAAAGATGGCATTTTGGTTCGCCCCGCAGTTGTTTCATGGCGAACTTTAGTCATTCGCGGTTTGCCGAATGGGTGAACATATAGCGATGTCTGCCGGCGCCATATTATTTTACATTGTGAAGAACTTTGACCCATGACTAGGGTTGAGAGAACCCGAACTGTAAAGTTCGGGTTCGTACCGAACTTTAGGATTTTTGGACCCCGGACCCGAACTCGAACTTTTAAGTAAAAGTTCGGGTTCAGGTTTGGTGTTCGGCGAGATAATGGCGCTTTTTGAAGAGCTGCAGAGCAGCCAATCAACAAGCGTTTAACTTGTGTGCCCTTAGAAGCCATCACAGCCATGCCTACTAATGGCATGGCTGTGATTGGCCAGAGCAGCATGTGAACCAGCCTCTATATAAGCTCTGCTCTTATTAGTGTAGGTATAAGATGCTGATGCTGTGAGGGAGAGAATAGGAAATAATCTTTTATCAGAAGTGCTTGTTTAACTCAGTGATCTACAGCAATTTTGTTTTGTGGGTGCAGTGCATAATTTTTTTACACTGCCCTGAGCCCAGTGACACAGAAAAATAACTTTTATCCGTCTGTTAATTAGGTGGGTGTCGGTGACCATTTTATGCAAGTACAGTGCACCAGCACGCCATATGTGCTTTTGTGACAGTCGAATACAAGCTTGAAATACTGCAATTATATTCTGGGTTTAAAAAAATCTCCTATTTGTGGCAATACCCTACATCTGGGGCCTTTGCTGCATTTGACAGTGTGAAATACAAGCTTGAAATACTGCCATAATATTCTGGGTTTAAAAAAAAACACCCATTTTTGGCAATACCCTATGTCTGGGGGCCTTTGCTGCATTTATCAGTGTGAAATACAAGCATTAGATACTCGCTGTTATATTCTGTTATAAAAAAAACACCCATTTTGGGCAAAATACTAAATTTGCGGCCTTTGCTGCATCTGTCAGTGTAAAATACAAGCTTGAAATACTGCAATAATATTCTGTTATTAAAAAACACCCATTTTGAGCAAAATACTAAATTTGCAGCCTTTGCTGCATCTGTCAGTGTGAAATACAAGCTTGAAATACTGCAATAATATTCTGGGTTTAAAAAAAAAAAAACACCCATTTTTGGCAATACTCTACATCTGGGGCCTTTGCTGCATTTGTCAGTGTGAAATACAAGCATAAAATACTGCCATAATATTCTGGGTTTAAAAAAAACACCAGTTTTTGGCAATACCCTACATCTGGGGCATTTGCTGCATTTGTCAGTGTGAACTACAAGCGTTAGATACTGCTGTTATACTCTGTTATTTAAAAAAAAACACCCATTTTTGGCAATACCCTACATCTGGGGCTTTTGCTGCATTTGCCAGTGTGAACTACAAGCGCTAGATACTGCTGTTATATTCTGTTATTTAAAAAACACCCATTTTGGGCAAGATCCTAAATTTGTGGAGAATGAGGAGAGGGTCAAATAAGGGACGTGGCCCCAGTCGTGGTGCTGCTGGTGGAGCTCCTGTTGCAGGGAGAGGACGTGGTCAATCTGTGCCAGCCACAAGTGAAACACCTTCCTTAGGTGCAAGTAGGTGACAGAACCTTCAGAGGTATTTGGTCGGGCCTAATGCAGCTCTACGAATGGTGAGGCCAGAACAAGTACAGGCGATAGTAGATTGGGTTTCTGACAGTGTCTCCAGCTCCTTTACATTGTCTCCCACCCAGTCTCCTTCTGAAAGATCAGAGTTGGCACCTGCAGCCGATGTCCATCATTCTTTCACCTCACCCCCTTGCAAATCAGCCAAGCAGTCTGAGCCCCAAGTAATGCAGCAGTCTCTTCTGCTTTTTGATGAGTCTACTAGCAGGGTTTCCCAGGGCCATTCAAATAGCTCTGCTCCAGAAGTGGAAGAGATTGAGTGCAGTGATGCCCAACCACTTATGTTTCAAGATGAGTACATGGGAGGACCACCGCAGCACGTCTCGGATGATGACGAAACACAGGTGCCAACTGCTATGGCTTTATGCAGTGTGCAGACTGACAAGGAGGGCAGGGGTAAAGAGTGGGTGGAGGATGATGTGGAGGATGATGAGATACTAGACTCCACATGGAATCAAGGTCATGCAAGTGACCTGTCTAGTTCGGAGGAAGAGGCGGTGGTCGCACAGAGGCACCAGCGCAGCAAAAAAAAAGAGCAGGGTGTAAAAGCGTCTGTTACATTCTTGAGTGACATTTTACCATTTTTGCCGTGAATAAACACCTGCTCTGCATAGGTGACAGGGATATAAATTTACAAAAATCGTCTGTTACATTATCAGGTCACATTTTACCAATTTTGCCATATACAAACCCCTGCTCTGCATAGGTGACAGGGACCTAATATTTGTAAAATCGTCTGTTCAATTGGTGGGTGATATGAAGACAGTTTTGCCTGGAATAAACCCCTGCTCTGCATAGTTGACAGGGACCGACATTTAAAAAAATGGTCTGTTTCATTGGTGGGTGACATTAACCCATTTTTGGCGATGAAAAACCCCTGCTCTGCATAGGTGACAGGGAATTACATTTCAAAAATGTATCTTTAATTGACGCGAGCCCCCTCCTTTCATTTGATGCTTGAACTTTAACAACTTGTCCCACATTTCTGCTCGATCACATTGGAGCCATTGACCTCCCTTGGATGTGCTATCTCTTTCTCATGCTCCCTCTCCAGCGTGGAACCCTGATTCAGCGCTAGTGGCTGCTCATGCGTGACACATGCAGACTTCTGCGGCCATTTGATGAGATCACCAAACTGGTCAGTCGCAGCCAGGGCTCCATCGGTGACATTGTATCTGACGCCTTCTTTCTGGAGCGTGCATTGGGTCGTGTCATTGATCAAGCCGTTGAGGAGCAGGAGCAGGAAGATGAGGAAGCCACAATGCTGGATGAATTCCCAGGGGGGGCTACTTCATCTGAGACAAGTCAACAGGAGTCTGAAAAGGAGTCAGAGGAGGATGGTGCCGGAGCGGAGGAGGAGCAATAAGAACATCGTTTAAACTTTTATTGGATCTCTGGTGTTGTCCATGGCTGGGGGGAGGAGACCGAGGACAGCATTATCCTGGACAATGAGCAGGAACCAGGCCACTCCACCACTTCCAGTTTATTGCAAATAGGGGCCTTGATGCTCCAGTGTTTGTAGAGGGACCTTCCTATAAAAAGCATAAAGGGCAAGGACCAGAAGTGGGTGGCAACGTACTTAGACAAACACAAAATGGCTGACATGTTACCAGCATCACAGTGGGCTGTCATAATGCAGCACTTCCAGGCTTTGCTTCGAGAAATGCTGCATTTTTTCTTTTGCAGGCACTGGCAGAGGAATTTCCACTCACAGAGAAACAGTTGCCTGTACCAATCCAAAAGAGCATACAAGAAGAGGGCGGTTTGAAGATGTGTTGGTCACTTCGGCTATGAGATCATTCTTGCAGCCAACCCAATGACATCTGCCCTCCGGATCCAGCCTCAGTTAACGCCTAGACTAACAGGTGTATGACTACATCGGGTTAACGGACGATGTGGACGCTATGGGAAACAAGGAACCCCAGGACTACTGGGTGTGCAGGCTTGACCTGTCACCAGAGCTGGCATAATTTGCCATGGAACTCTTGGCTTGCCCCTCGTCGAGTGTCCTGTCTGAAAGGACGTTCAGCGCAGCAGGGGGGATCGTGACCGATAAGCGCACTCGCCTAAATCATTATATTGTGGACTACCTCACATTTCAAAAAATTAATGAGGCATGGATCTTGGAGGAATTCAACACATTTGACGAGTCGACCACGTTTAATTGAATTTCCTCATGACAGCCCACAAATTTCCGCCAGCATCCAATAATGGTCCCTGTCTTAGGTAAATACAGCGGCATAAAAGGCCTTTTCTGTCCGGTGAATGCCTAATGTTTTGGGCATCAGAGGAATTCAGCTCCTGTGACAACCACGTGTTTCAACTATTATCATTAGGGTTTTTTCAAGAGGGGGGATTTCATTAGCCATGTTTTTAATCCAATTTTATATTTTTAGTTCTTTTAAGCAAATGTATTTGACCTGTGTTTGCACTGGCCTTAAGTAAAATTGATATCCATTTACCGTATAATAGACCTTCAGCCACATAATCAATTGATCTTTTCTTTCCGCTGAATGCATAATTTTTGATGTTTTTAATCCAATTTTATATTTTTAGTTCTTTAAAAAATATGTATTTGACCTGTATTTGTACTGGCCTGCAGTAAAATTTATATCCATTGACCGTGTAATATACCTATGGCCACATAATCACTTGATCTTTTCTGTCTGGTGAATGCCTAATGTTTGGGGCCTGTAGTCTAGTGGTCTACAGTAAAATGTTTTATACATTGACCGCATAATGTACCTCGAGCCACATAATCAGAATTTCTTTTATATCAGATGAATGCCAAATTTTTAAGGCCCGTACTCCCATGGCCTAAAATAAAAATTTTATAGGCTCCGACAGGACACATTTCAGAGAATTTCCCTATAACATACATAAAAATGTCCCCTGATTAAGATACATATTTTCTGTTGGAATTTTTGTCACTGTCCATGTTGTGGGACTATTTGTGCACTTCTTTGTGCATTTGGTGGCTGCAAATATGAGCTGAAGGTTTTTCAGGTTCGCCTGCCATTAAAATGAATGCGGTTTGCGAACATTTGATCGCGTTCGCGCAATCGTGTTTGCAAACCGTCCCGGCCGATGTTCATCCATCAATATTCAAGACTTATAAATAGGGAATACTGCCTGGCAGGACTCATCATGCTGATTAAAACTATACCTTTCTTTTGTCTGTATGCTAAACAGCTGCAGAGATATCTCTGATTTTATTCATATGCAAACTAGCAAGTTTGAGCACCAAGAGGCAGGGCTGAATTCTTGGAGCACCTATTTTTAACACTTCTCCATTTCATTGACAAGGCTAGACAGGCTGATTTAATAGAGTTGATCATGCTGACATAACCTTTTTAAGACCTTCAGAAAAAAAGTATTTTGTGTATATTTGTACAGTACCATTTGATTTTCTACTCATACCCAATTTTTTGTTTTTATGTGTACCATTTTTGTGTTATATACATGCTCTCTTGTTTGTCATGTTGGCAAATGCTCACATTTTAACAGAAGAAAAAAAGTGTTTTTACAGTTTATTCGGGGGTACTGTACATATGGTAAAGGGTTAATGTATTTAAAAATAAATAATACAATACACATGAACTAAATGAGGGATGAACTGGTACACAGGGAGAAAGGACCCTGTTCACAAAGGCTTATAATCTACAATAGAAGGGGAAAGTAGGCAGTAATCTAGACTAGAGATGACACAATATACTATACTAACATTTTGACTCAAGAGCTTGGATTTATGGTTTGAAAGACAAGTTGAAATCAAAGGTTGTCCAGATCCAGTCGACTTTTGAGACTGAGAATTTGTGGAACCATTAACTGTGATTAATAGTTTAGGTAGTGGGTGCACATAGATGGGGATAGACAATGATATGAAGAAGATAGTAGGATATATGTTCTAGAATTTGGAACATCTCTCTGCATAATGTTAGTATATGTGGATATTTTACTTTTAGTGTCCTATATAACACTAAATCACATAAATCATCAACTGTAAGTTGTTTTCTACAGGATAACCTTATATCCATTGGTTGTCAATTGCTGTCAGGCTTTAACAAAAAGTAGGTCTCAAGTCTAACAGCCACATACTGTACCATGTCACTCCTTGTTGTCTAATACATCTTATGAAAGTAATTGATTGTGCTGTAATAGACACTGTTGATGAATTTACCAAAAGCCTGAATTTATCTGAATTATGATCTGGAAGGGGAACACATACAATTTTTATTCCAGTACATATCATTATTCAGTTATAATGCAACCAGAGACAGAACCCTATAAACCTCTAATTCATTTTCATGAGAAATGAAAGTGGATAATTCACAGAAATTAATGTAATAGATTCATTGAGGACATTTACAGAGCAAATAATCAGGTCACTGCTTTCATCTTCCAACCAGCCAAATGAAAGCTGCAATCTGTCTAGCTGCTCTAGGTCATAACTCCTCAACCTATAAAATGTATACTCAAGGGGATACATAGCATTTTATAGGTACTTGTGTTGGCCCAAGCCTATGCTTCAGTCACAGACTTCTTCAACTCTCTCCTATTTTTGCAGGCTGCCTCTCTTTATTAAATATCTGGTGAAATTTGGCTCTCTCAAAGGGGGATCGGTTCCTGGATGTTTCCATAACTGTATTCTTAAAGGCTGGAGTCCCTCCCCCTCAAATTTCTATTCACGTGTGTGCATGTGTGTGTGTGAGGGGGCTTTACAGACTACTTGGACCATAGGTGATCATAAGAATGGGGATCCCATTACCCCTAAGAAATGGAGTGACATGTTGCACTTTTGGTCTATTCATCTCTAAAGAAGTGTGAGAGAGATTTCTAAGAGTTGATTTCTTGTGATCATGGGGGTTCCAGTGGTTGCCCCCACCCCCCACCCCAGATAAGATGATTATAGGGGATTACTTTGCAACTTCACATAACCCCTTTATTTGTCTGCTAGAGATGTGATTTCACACCTTCTATGCCCCACAGCTTTTTGTTATATGGCTGATACATGAAGCTAGAATGTACTATCTAGACTTCAAACATGAATAAAGTTCCTAGAATCAGTTAATAATAAAGCAGTGTGGCACTAATTGCTACAACACCACATAATATGATGAACATTTCATATTTTGTTCTAAATCATTAGTGAGCATGCCCTAGGGGTAGTTGTTGGCTTAGAAATTTGAAAAATAAAACTTGCTTCTAGGTAGCAAAAGGGTTTTTATTTAAAATTAAACTACTTGTTATATAATTAATCTCCTCTGTGCATCACTTTCAAAACAATATCTACCTAGCATAGTTGGCATGGTTAATATAACAAAAATAAAAGACTGATAACCAAGAAATAGCAACCAAGAAATAAAGTGAATGTTAATATAATGCTTGAATAAGTAGCTACTTTTTTTTTCAGCATTGAAACTATCTGCCATATATTGAGCTTATGTATGCAGCAGGTTAAGTAGACTGTGCTGTTTAGACATTTGTACACAAGTGCATACACGAATAATAAGCACACACCGTAAATTTTTTACTCTTATTTCATATTTTATAGTTTATCAAAACATTTCAATATATTTCATCAGTGACTGTCAGATGTATATTACAGAATGACACTCTACTAAAACTGCTGAGATTAATAATAACTTTGATCCAAACTGTTAAACCCCATAGGTGCCTGAATATGAGTCGCTGGAGAATGGTTTCTCCCTCTGTCACACCATTGATGAGTGTTTAAAAAAGCTGGGGGTCTTATGAAGAAACTAATATTTGCCATCTTAATATATCTATTAAGTAAAATCCTATAAGACAGGACCTAATAGGAAGCCTGTCAGTATTGCACTGACAGGCAGAAAATACTTGGATACATAAGTGTTACACTGAGTGAGTGATCAAGCTAAAACCTGGTAAAGTCTTTTAGGACTTAAAAAATTTCAAAAATTGCTTAACATATGTAGAAAAACACACAATAAAACATTTTCCAAGTAGAAATGATTGATCAGATAAAAAATATAAAGTAATATTCTACATTACATATGGTAATTGGTATCACCACATCTGTAATAACCTGACATATAATTATTATTTAACGATCTCAGTGAACTCCATATCCATTATTCATCTTGTCTCCCAAAAACAACAGGATAAAAGGCGATCTAATAGTTATTTGTGCCTCCTAAATAATACTAATGAAACATTAAAACATCAACTCAGTCAATCCCTTACACAGCTCTATTGACAGAAAGACTCTCTTAATATGTTGACACAAAAATAAAAATGTATCTTTTGATAGTGAAAAAATAGTTACTAGAATATTGTGCTTATGATACTCTCCTAAGGACTAAAGATAATGGGGTCCTTTATCTTGATGGTTTAAACCAGTTTTTGGCATAAAAAAGTTGCGATTTGTAACTTTTTAAACACCCATGTCACAAACGTTTGTTGCACAGGCATTTTTACATCGTCCTTGCCACTGGGGAGTGGCAGTGCATGCTGAGGGCCTTCAAAATCAATAACATTTATGTCTGTTTCCAGGCATAAATAACACTGGAATTTGAAATCTACTCCAGTCAGGGACTAAGGTAGATTTAATTCTAAATGCATCGACTGTAAAAAATTATAGCTCTCAAAAGGCAGATATAAAAAAAAGCAAGCAGAAAAAAAAAAAAAAAGTTTGCTGCCTAAATACAGTTAGTGGGAAAATTACATTTTGTATCTGGTTAAAGAGTAAATAGAAAAAATAAAAATCTAAAAATTATTATCTCAGTAGTCAGCATTCTTGCCTTCTATTGCTGGGATCAAATCCAACCAAGAGAAACATCTGCATAGTGTTTGTATGTTCTTCCAGGATTTGTGTGTAAGTACTTCTGTTTTCTCACATATTCCAAAGTCATACTGCTTGGTTAATTTTGGAATTTAGATTGTGATTTTCTAATGGCAATCTCTGTACAGCACTGCACTGTATGCTAGTGCTATATGCATGCCCTTATATTAATTATTTTTTATCTTAGGAAAGACGTGTTTATCCCAGGCATATTTAAACTTACTTATTGTAGATTTCCCAACCATATCTGCTAGAAATTTGTTCCAAGCTTTAACCACTCTTTCAGTAAAAATAATATTTTCTGACATTACTCCTTAACTTACCCACAGCAAATTTCTGATTATGTAGTGACTCCAGCCTCTACATAACTTTGTTGTACCCACCGCCTGTCTATGACTATGTCAGCTCCCTTGCTGTAACAGATTTAGACCATTTTCTACACCTAAAACTGGCATAGAATATTATAAATGAGACAGACCTCCTGGTTCACCCCCTTCTCTGCCAACACCACACCCTCTTTTTTAGACCTGACACAAGCAGGGAAAATTCCAAGATTTTTGTGCCGCAATCTGTGACAGATGTACACCAAAAGTGGTGTATATCTGTTAGTAAATTACCCCCTAAGTCTATCCTGGTATGTTTTATGCTTATGATCCTCCAACATTATTGTAGGCCATCTCTGGATCCATTATATTTTATCTAGTGTTTTTGTAGGTGGGGTCTCTAGAACTTGGCACAATATTGCAGATGTGGTCTCACGAGCGCTCTAAACAGTAGCAGCCCAATCTTTATCTTCCTACTGGTTATACCTCTAGCTGCGCACTCAAGCATCTTACTTTCTTTTCCTGCTGCCTGTCCATACTGTGCACTAATTTTGAAGTTGTTGGATATCAGGACACCTAAATCCATCTCTTCTGAAGTCCTAGCTAACACAGAGCTGCCAATACGGTATACAGACTGCGGGTTATTTTTCCGTACATTATTTTGCATTTGGAAACATTTGTCCAATAAGTTGTTGTTTTTTAGGTGTACAGTTATCTTCATTTTTAGGAGGGTTTCCATTATTTTTAATACTACAGATGTTACGCTCACTGGTCTGTAGTTTCTAGCTTGCTCTCTGCTACCATTCTTGTGTAAGATCATTCTCCAATATTCAGGAACATTGCCTGTTAAGAGGAACTGGTTAAACATATTCATTAGAATACTCTAGGGTGGATACCATCTGGACCCATGGATTTGACTTTAAGGTTGCCAACTCTCCCTTTGCATCAGCCAAAATTACTGGAGCTCCTCTCTTGCAACTACTGTGACTGTCTTGCCCATTCAAATCACAATTCTGAGAGCTGCCTACTGAAAATAATGAACAAAATTAACAAATTAAATGGTCAGCGACAGCCTTATCCCTATAGTTATTTTCACATTTCTAATTTTTGTAATCCCACAGTTTTTCTTCTTTCTATCATTAATATACCTGAAGAAATGTTTACCTTCTTTCTTAATAGATTTGGCCATTTCTTCTTACTTTGATGCCTTGGTCTTCATCATTTCAAAAATGAATAAGATACAGAGAACTTTTAACTTCTCTCTTTTCTATTTAACGGGAATTAGTCACCAGTTTTATGGTGTCCAAAATAAAGGCAACATAAACTAGTGACAAGTCTCCTTAGAAAAATGCTGGGCCACTCTTTTTATTTGACCCAGCCATTTTGCCAAAATCTTCTATTAAACAGCACTAGTCAAGCTGATGAGTCCCCATGAGCTTTTGGCTTGCTGCTGATTCATATGGAAAAAAAACTGTTGATCAGAGGCCAAGGGCCAGGGACAGCCCATGAATATGGGGACTCAACGGCATGTGCTAGAGCTTTTAGGATTTAAATGTGAGGGCAGCAAAAAACTGGTGACAGATTCCCATTACACCCTGTTCCAAATTATTATGCAAATTCTATTTAAGTGTCACAAAGATTAAATATTTTGTTTTTCAGTTTAACTCATGGATGGCATTATGTCTCAGGGCTCTTTTAATCACTTAAAACAATCTCAGACACCTGTGATAATTAGATTGGCAGGTGAGCCCAGTTTATGGAAAAACTACTAAAGGAGGGTGTTCCACAGTCTTAAGCAGAGCACCATTTTCAAGCAATGTGGGGAAGAAAAAGGATCTCTCTGCTGCCAAAAAGAGTGAAATAGTTCAATGCCTTGAACGAGGTATGAAAACATTAGATATTTCATGAAAACTTAAGTGTAATCATCACACTATTAAGAGATTTGTGGCTGATTCGGAGCACAGATGGGTTCGTACAGATAAAGGCACATTGAGGAAGATTTCTGACAGATCCATGCATCGGATCAAGGGAACAGCTGCTAAAATACCATTACATAGCAGCAAACAGATATTTGAAGCTACTAGTGCCTCTGGAGTTCCACAGACATCAAGATGTAGAGTCCTCCAGAGTCTTGCAACTGTGCATAAACCTTCTATTTGGCCACCACTAACCAGTGCTCACAACCAGGAATGGCTGCATTGGGCAGAAAAATACATGAGGACTAATTTTCAAACACTTCTGTTCACTGATGAGTGCCGTGCAACCCTGGATGGCCCATATGGATGGAGTAGTGGATGGTTGGTAAATGGCCACCCTGTTCCAACAAGGCTGCGATGTCAGCAAGGCTGTGGTGGAGTTATGTTTTGGGCCAGAATCATGGGAAGAGAGCTGGTCAGCCCCTTTAGGGTTCCTGAAGGTGTAAAGATGACCTCTGCAAAATATGTGGAGTTTCTGACTGACCACTTTCTTACCTGGTACAGAAGGAAGAACTATGCTTTCCGTAATAAAATCATCTTTATGCATAACAATGCACCATCTCATGCTGCAAAGAATACCTCTGCATCAATGGCTGCTATGGGGATAAAAGGAGAGAAAGTCATGGTGTGGCCTCCATCCTCCCCTGACCTCAATTCTGTTGAGAACCTTTGGAGCATCCTCAAGCAAAAGATCTATGAGGGTGGGAGGCAGTTTACATCCAAACAGCAGCTCTGGGAGGTTATTCTGACATTTTGCAAACAAAGCAGAAACTGTCCAAAAACTCACAAGTTCAATGGATGCAAGACTTGTGAAGTTGCTATCAAATAAGGGGTCCTATGTTAAAATGTTTAAAAAGTTAAAAGTTTGATGTTGTTAAATAGCTTTTGATTTCAGTATTTTTGATTTCAGTAAATATGCTGCAAACACAACAAATGACAATTTTCAGTTCTTTACAACCTATAAAATGTTTTGAAACTTGCTGTGCCTAATAATTCGGAACAATGTATTGTAAGTTTTTTATGTTTTAAAAAAAATACTGTTATCATTAGGAGCTTTGTTCAATAAAATTTGAATTGTACGCTTAATAGTTGATAACATGAGAATTATGCTGACTGTTATTTACATCAATTATTTAGGTAAATGAGAAAAATATCATTATAATTTGGAACAGGGTGTAAATACCTTATTTTACAATGACATTGAAATATATATGCTGTCCGGATGCTTATATTGGTTTATTCACTGGTGTATGTTCTTAACATTGAGTTTAATTTACAAACCACATATGTACAATCCATATTATTGTTGGGTAAGAATGAACAGGTGATGACTTCCTAGGGTGATGTCCTTTGAACATCAACAAATACACTTGTCCAACTGCAATCTCCATAGTATCCATTTTATATATTTGTTTTCCTCAAAACTGTGAGCCGCAAAGAGCTGGACAGCTCCACTGTTTAGACTGACAAATTGTTAGAGGTTACTACTATCTGGAAAGTTCCCTTTTGTAAGTGTCACATAGATTGCTACACTGAAATAGCATGCCACTGATTAGTTAAGATACAATTACTTTGAAAATATTTAATCAAGCTGGCTGCAGCCAGTAACACACAGAGGTGTTGTTTGGGTACAAGGGTTCAAAAGAATGAACTTCGCAGAGTACGCATGTTTGAATTTCTCTTAAATATTAAGAATTGCAGGGAGCTATATGCAGCCACATTGTCAAGGTCCCTCAGGACAGGAAATCAAGGAGATTGGCTGAGCGTGGAGGAATCTAACAGCCTCCTTGATTTCTCTTGATTCAGTGTTGATAGGGTTAATGATCACTTCCCTTTTCTCAGCTGTTGCTCAGTGGTCATCACTTCTACCCTTTATAGTCTGACCCCACCCTTCTGACTATGCAGTAGATAGCTTCATTTGGGTTTGGCTGAGCTGGTGTAAACTTGTCTCTGGTGTTCCTGATAATCCGTCTCACAGAAGTTAAGTGTCACGTTTGTTTTTGTTTGTTATATTCCCTGTTGTTTGTATCTGGGCCTGAGACGGAGACTTCCATTCAACCATTTGGGGAGGAATGGGTTGTCTCTGGTCCTAACCTTTTTTCAGAGTCTAATAGGGATATAAAGGCCTAGGTATCCTGCATATGAATATTCCTACCTTCAGGGTCTATTCATATTGAAAGATAGTTAGGGCCCGGATTAGGGTTGTCTAGGAGGTGAACTGTTTCTTCCCTAGTTTCCAGTTACTGTTCCCCTTCCCTCCTGTGTTCAGTGTGGAGTCCGTCCGTCTGTCCCCCACTGATCGTGACACACACCATTTGCTCAACATTACAGTAATGAATTGATATACTTCTTGAAAAGAAAAAGAAAAACTGAAAAACACCACAATCATTTGCAAGAAACTTAATTACTCTTCCTAAATGTCAGCAATGCAAATAAAAATAATTACAGCTTAATTATCATTTTATTTATTTATTTTTGCTCTTTTTCAGTTTCAAAGTCACTTAAATTGCTCAAAGTTGCATAGCAAATGTCTTATAAAAAATATGAGCAATTGAATTTTACGGAAAAAAAAATTGTTAAGCATTTCAGCATAGTTGTAGTGAAATGAAATAAACCTCTCAATAACACTAATAGTCTTCTCAGAACAATGTAGGTATATGCATTGGTACCTCATATACAACCCATTTATAGCTGAGGCCTATTAGATCATAGAGGACCCCCACTAAGGAAAAACAAGTCAAACACAATATGAGTTAGTTGAGATTTGTCTTCAAGTTAGGAAACAATGGGGGTCATTTATTAAGATGCTGGTCTTAATAAGGTTTTTAGTTGACAATGGATAGTCCAAAGCTATGTAGGGGTGCAGGCCAACGGGCAACTGGCTATGTATTTATATAACAGTGGTTTATGTTTCGAGCACATGAACTTATCTTCAAAATCTAATAAAATGTGGGATACTATTAATGGATTATTACGTCAAATAAACTTAATAAAATATGTTCAAATAGTTACATAGTAATAAGAACAGTGCTGAAGAATACATTGCAAACAGTAGCAAGATAATACAAATAATATCATGTACTTTAAGACAATTTTCAATACTTAATGGAAATGTGTCACAGAAAATCGTATCTACCAATTAAACCAGATAACAGCACACATTATTTTCTAATCTGATTTCATTTGCTGATTATAGATTTTTTATTCTATTTCCTGAACATTATTATGATGAGCAAATTAAAAAATATATATATTTGGCCGGTTTACAGAATTTTTTCTGTAAAAAATTGGTTCGATCAGAATTTATTTGTGGCAAATCACATTAAAAACTGCTATTTCCTGGCTGCAAAGAGCCTATATAGTGGTGTAGAACACTGTGCCTTGCAGTAACAGGCATAGATAGTTGCTATCGTAGTGAAATAATACTGTGAGTCTGTATGACATGCAGATGACAGGCGTCGCTCTTAGAATCACTGCACTCTTCACTTGTTTGGGCATTCAATGTGCCAAAACTGACCAAATAACTCAAGTATCAACTCAGCCTTACAGGTTGATGTTAGCGTCAAGAAGAAGCACACGCCTGTTGCAGTTATTTCTGTTAAAAGCATATAGGGGCGTATTACCGTAAAAAAAGAAAAATATATACTCACTGCACTGTTGCAGTTATTTTTGGTGAAAGCGTATAGGGACATATTTAATTTAAAAACTAAAAATATATACACACTGCACTGTTGCAGTTATTTCTGGTGAAAGAGTGTAGGGGCATATTACAGTAAAAAAAGAAAAATATATACGCATTTCACAGGTGCACTTATTTGTGGCAAAAGCGTTCAGTGGCCTTTTTCAGTACAAAAAGAAAAACATATTCTCAGTTCACACTGGTGGTTATATGTGTTGAAAGAATGGCTGGGAGTCAGCAGGGTGGCAGCAGTGGGAGGTCGGGAGCCAAATGTGCCCGGGGTAGAGAACCTGATTTGCAGCAGACTACCTGCCCGGGAAGAAGTGGTGCACGGGTTCACGGAAGTAGCGGCTGTAGCAGTCAGTCAGTCCAGCGGTTATATGTGTTATTTTGTATTTCAATACAAAAATAAAAATACGTACGGTTATATGTCTTGAAAGCGTTTAGTGGCCTATTTCAGTACAAACAGAAAAATAAATTCTCAGTTCACATCGGCGGCGGTAAGATGTCTTGAAAGCGTTTAGTGGCCTATTTCAGTACAAACAGAAAAATACATTCTCAGTTCACGTTGGTGGTTATATGTGTTAAAAGCATGGCTGGGATTCAGCAGGGTGGCAGCAGTGGGAGGTTGGGAGCCAAATGTGCTGTCACGACCATGGTTATGGTCGTGACTCCTTGAACCGCAGGCAGTTGCCTGCGGTCTTGTTCTTGTTGTCAATCACAGGTGAGGGCTGAAGTATGTTGCCTCACCTGTGGTTGCCGCTGGCAACATTATGTATTGGCAGTACAGCAGCCTGAGCTGTGGCTAGGCAGCTTGCTGTCAAGTGCATGCGGTTGCACCTGCAACATGTGTTAATATGTGTGCACTTTCCGTTCTGGTGTGCAAGGGGTTTATTGTGTGTGTATTCCCCTTTAAGTTGCTGTTTTCCCTTTGTCAGGTGTACGAAGCGTTAACTCCCTTCTTTGTGTGAACACTGGGTGTGTCCGTGTGTGGGTGTGGCTACATGGGCTATTTAGCCTCAGTTTAGAGCAGCGCTCTGAGGGGTACTTCAACCATTGTAAACTGGAGTCATCCTCCTACGTATATACCATCTGCCAGTGGGGGCCACCCTTGTGGTCATAGGTTTATGTTATATGATGTTATAAAGATGTTTATATGTTCAGTTGATTAAATCCTTTTGTTATTTAATGCAGCTATGGATCTGGGTTCCTGTGTGTGTATGTGTGTTGGCTGTGTCCATTTAAGTATGGTGTGGACATCAGCATGTCAGCACACGGATCTAGTCAGCAAGGCTGTGGCAGGTAGGTGGAACTAGTGCAGTTCACCTGCCATATCCATAGGTCTGTCTTTGTAACCCTTCTCCTTGCAGCTTGGCCAGTGAGACTCCTTACCCTGCTCCTTGTTCCAGGGCAATCCTGAGGGCTAGCAGGGAATATTAGGTTCCGGTGTATGAGCCCTCCCACCATCAGGGTTGGCTCATATGGTTAGGAGTCAGGGTCAGGTTAGGGATGCATTAGGAGGTGACCTGCTCCCTAATTCTGTCGTCCTGGCCGAGCAGCCAATAACATCTTCTGGCATCACACGGCTGAGGGTTTTCCCCATCCTCAGCTGTGATAGTATGACCACAATGGCTCCTCACGTGGTGTGACCTTCGGAAGAGGGTGCAGCATGCATCGCCATATGTTTGTGGGGAGCATGCGCGTTCTCCGGAGGGAGAGCGTTTTGGGGATTACCATTGATGGCGCGGTGAGTGGCTAGTCCCCGCCATTCCTTCACCGTTGCCTGTTTTGGTGTCCCCTTACCTTTCTATTCTTTCACTGTGGTTTGTTTGGTGTGCGGTTGCACACCTTCGAAAGAGGGTGCAGCATGCATCGCCATCTTCCTTTGCGGTGCATGCGCGTTCTCCGGAGGGAGAGCGTTTTGGGGATCACCGTTATTGGCGCGGTTCGTGGCTTATTCCCCGCCACCTTACCTTCCGTGTCCGTGCTGGTGATCCCTCGTTCCTCTCCATGTTCCTATCTCTGGTCGTCTACTGGCAGCATTCAGTTAGTGTTCCGGCTGTGTGCTGGTGTAGGAGTGTCTGCTGGCAGCGACTGGAGTGGGAACGTGAGTGGAGAGTTTTTCTCAGTGCCAGTGCGGTCTCCCCGGGCTGTTTCTTTGCTGGTCTCTGGTTCCAGTTTAGCTCTGCACTTATATGCTTTAAAATCTTTTGTGAATTATTTTGGCGGAAAAAAAATTGCATTCAGCGCTGCAGTTATATGTGGTAAAATCTTTTGTAAATTATTTTGGTGGAAAAACAAATTTGATTCAGCGTTCAGAGCTGCAGTTATATGTGGTAAAATCTTTTGTGACTTATTTTGGGGGAAAAAAATATGTATTCAGATTTCAGCACTGCAGGTATATGTGGTAAAATTTCCATGATGTCTCTATGATAAATCTGCAGCGTGGGGGCCTCTGTGTGGCTTCTACACACTCAAAATAATCATTTAGGGGAGAAAAAAGATGCTGGATGACAGGGACGCTCCATGACCTTCCCAGGAGCTTGTATTCAGTGATGCTGTTATATGTGGTATAATCTTGTGTGATTTATTTTGGTGTAAAAAAAAAATTATTCAGCGTTAAGCGCTGCAGTTATATGCAGTAAAAAAAATGTATTATTATTTTGATGGACAAAAAATCTTGTATTCAGCATTAAGCTCCACACACAAATACCTTATGCGTCAGACTAGATCATCCATGGTGCCACACCAACAATTTGACAAAATAGACCAGTTTCTTCTGGCTACCTGCCTCAGCTACTATTCTGATGCTGTTACCCGCCTGATGCCACAAATCTTATGCCAAATGCTCCTTCTTTCACCAACCATCTTCAGCGGGTACTGGTATTGCCACCCCCTCCACAGTATGTCACCTTGCCACTCTGTGCCCTCCTGATGCTGCCACCATCTCTAGACTGTCATTGAGCCATTCTGTGGGCTACTCATGCTACTGCCACCTCCAGACTCTGTCATTGTGCCACTCTGTGGCCTCCTCCTGACACTTCTCCTGCTGCCGCCACCTTTAGACTCTGTCATTGTGCCGCTCTGTGGTCTCCTCATGCTGCTGCCATCTCTAGACCCTGTCATTGGGCCACTCTGTGGACTCATGCTGTTCGCACCCTTCCAACTTCATGACTAGTCCACTATTTAGGCTTTTGGCTTGGCTTGCATCATCATTTATTTCTTCTGATCTGTCAGAAGGAAGGAAAAATGAGATGCACAACAGATCCTGTCTGTGTAGCAGCTTTAAGGCCTGCATGGTCCTATCAGAATTGGCTTATGATTTGGTAGCCAAAAGCAGGAGTGAGTACAAAACACTGAAGACATGGAAATATTCCATTCATATGTCATCTCTGTTTTAGATTTTCTTTGCCTTTAGCAATACTGATGGATTATTGAGCAAATGCTGACCGAGTTAAGGCTCATGCTCCACAGACAGGATCCGTTTTTTCTGGGTAATTGCTCTGACGGATCAGAGAATGGGGAAAATGAATCAGTGACGTCAACACAAACTTACTGCTGACACCCTCTCCACTCGGTCGGGGAGCTCTACTTTTATAAGCGTTTAATGGAACAGGTTCTATAGACATCTATGTGGAATCAGCTGACGAGGGTGTAAAAGGAGTGTGCTTCTTCTTGACGCTAACATCTACCTGTAAGGCTGAGTTGATACTTGAGTTATTTGGTCAGTTTTGGCCCTGTGACCACCCAAATAAGTGAAGTATGCTGTGATTCTAAGAGTGACACCTGTCATCTGCATGTCATACGGACTCACAGTATTATTTCACTACCAAAGCAGACTCCCTATGCATGTTACTACAAAGCACAGTGTTCTACACCACTATAAAGGCTCGGTAGCCTGGAAATAGCCATTTTTTGACATAATTTGATGCAAATTTATTTGGATCAAACCAAATTTTTCCTTAAAAATTTGGTGAACCGGTGAATCCAGTTTTTGAAAAATTTGCTCATCTCTAGTCACCACCACCGTGGTAGTAGTAGTGATATGCATGTAGATGCATTCTATATTTCTGGTTCAATTGGCTCCTAAAGCAAAGGAGAAAAGAGTTTGGCGTTGGAACTTGAGTACAAATGATCAGTGAGCCTTTCCTGGAAATCCATGGAACCCCATTAATGAACCTAAAAACTTAAGTTATTAAAACTTAACATAAATCAATCTCAGAACATTTAATGGACATAGCATATTTTGTTTTCATGGCATTTGTAGGAAACACATGATGCAAAGCAGAAAATGGCACTGTGAAAGACCGGATGACAATTTATGAGATATGGGCATCTGGAACACTTTACATGAAAAGTGTAATATGACAAATCCTATTAAAGTATGTGTACTCTTAGATTCATTTCAGAAGCTCTATAATATCAGAAGTTTTACCAGAGCAATCCACATGACTAAACTTACTATGAAAGATAGATCAATTTTTTGGTGATCCAAATAATAAGTCTTCAGTAGCTTCATGCATTGTGAAAACAATGCAGAGTAATTGAAGCATGAAGGTGTTTCCTATGAAAAATGGAATATGGCATCCCGGTCATTTTTAAATCAGTTCATTAGCTAAAGAAAAAAGTGGTGGATCATTAATCTTCAGCATAAACCTGCTAAGAAATTGATCAAGCCTTTGCAACTACGGAAATACCCTAAAGGAGCTATTGATCAGTAATAGAGTGAGTGCTTTAGACTGTGGAGGATGGCATACAAAAGAAACAAAAGAAGTGTTATACATGGAAAGTCAGGAGAAAAATCATGCCTCCTCAAGTGTGAAACCCATCCACATAAATTGAAAGGAAAAATAGTGCATTCTCCACTGAAGCTTTCAAGCAATAGTTGACAAGATTGCTCATTAAGTTGGACATCTGCAAGAAAACATACCTTGCTAGATTGAAAGCATCATCGATCAGTCCAGCACGATTACTGACAGAAATGACCTATGAGAAAAATGGAACCGTTTAGGATTATAATGCCAGTGGGGAGCCTTAGATCAAAACAATAACCCTTCAAAAGCATCTTAACAAGAACTTACAGTACCTCACAGTTCCTCATTAGCTGGTCAATTAGCAATCTCCAATTCTTGACATCATAGTTAACCCTAAAATAACCAATCTGATCAATGTTCCCAAGGACCCAGTTGCTTTCATCCAATGTGGGAATGCGGTGGTATTCTAAAAATATGAAAAAAAATATAATTATTTGATATATTATAAACTGTGCTATTTTCTAAATGATTAGGATAAACATGTTTCAGCAGAAGCAAAAATGGATGATAAACAGTAGTTTATGCTCATTAAGCTTTCTAATTGTTTGAGGCAATTACTTTGTCATTAAGAATGAAATTTTCCCAGCCTAAATAACAGTGTATTTGAAATTATTTATGCAGCATCTGTTCTGGCAATCAGGAAAAAGACATTCATAATCTAAGATGCTGAAAGGGAACATGCCGTCTTCTATACCCTTGTAGGTTTTAAAGCTTATGTTAGGTTATGTGCCTTTTTTTTACAGGCAGTACTGGGGCAGATTTATGAAACTGGATAAAAGAAAATAACCTTATGTGTTTCCCATAGCAACCATTCATAACATAGCTTTAATTTTCCTAGAGCACAATATGAAACAAAAGCTGTGCTGTGATTGGTTGCTATAGGTGGCAAAACTTTCATAAATCTTCCCCAGTGTAATTTCGAAATGCTTATACATTTTTTCTTAAAAGTACCATGGAGAAAATTTTGATATTTTATTTTAAAAGCTATCTTTAGGTGCAATACAGAATATAAACCCAAATTATTCAAACTTGGTAAAAACTAAAATTTTCAAACATCAATAGGTAAGTTTCCTATGTGATAGGATATAATTAGAGATGAAAGTTATGAAAAATTGATTTGTCTGCTTAGCCGAACTTGCACAAGAAATTTGATTTGTGATGAATGACATTTTTTTACGAATCGCTTTCCATTGTATGGAGAGGGCACAATGACAGGGAATAGCAATTGTGCTGTCCCCTATCATTTGACCCCCCCTATTATTTGACCCCATAGATTTCACGTTTAATGCTGATCAAGGCATCTGTGACTCACATTCAGCTGCTCGGGGGTTAATGAGGGGTTAAGAAAAAATTATACTTTGTCCACTTGATCACAGAGAGACCATCTCCTCCTGTATTGATTAAATTAAACCCACCAAAGGACCTGCAGTGTGTATGATGACTAGTGTGCAAGTCGAAGTCAAACAAGTTGACTTTGATCTGCATTTCCTTGTGTTTCATGGTAACTAATCTATTTTTCCTGAAATGGCAGTAAAAAAAAAAAAAAAAAACATACTCATCTAATCAATTTTCTAGCAAATAAGCTGTTGTGTCCATCTTGATTGAAGAAACCACTCAAAATCTTGTTCGCGATGAACTGTGACATCACCACGTGAACATGCTGGCCAGGTGTGGTGATGCTATCAGTGGCTTCCGCTCATCCGAGATTTTGCGCGGTTTCTTCAATCAAGATGGGCGCGATGGCCTCTCTGTGAGCAAATGGATAAGGTGTATTTTTCTTTAACCCTGATTAACCTCTGAAAGTCCTCAATTTAAATCTCAGAAGCAGCAATCAGCGATGAGCGCGGCATCTGAAGTGCTCAATGATGGTGGATGGAGCAATCTCTATTAACTGTAATTCTGCCCGCTACATACAATGGAATGCAATTTGTGACAAAGTAGTTTTTAACGAATCAAATTTCTTTGTGAAATACGGCAAAGCAGCAGAATAAAATTTTCGACAACTTCACTTATCTGTAATGATGACGTCACCATGTGCACCCAGAGTGAACACATGGTGAGGTCATCATGCTCGCTGCAGGTTCTTTGGTGGGTTTTCATCAATCAAGACAGGAGTGGACAGCCTTTGCGCGAAAAAATAGATGAGGTGAATATATATATATATATATTTTTTTACTTTTAGCCACCATTTTAGGAAACTTGATTTGTTGCTACAAAATGCAAGGAAATTCAGCTTCATGGCGAATCAAGGTTTTCCTAAAATTTGGATTGAAGTCCACTTTGGATATTTCAATTCACTGAACACTAGATATAATGTCTGCATTTTCAAAACAATTACTATAATTTACTTACAGAATATAAAAGATATGCAAGATGTTCCACCTCAATAGATTTCATAAGTAAATGGCAATACTTAAAGGGCATCTGACAGCAAATTTGTAGCAATGAAACTGGCTGACCTATTGCATGTGCACTTGGCAGCTGAAGGCATCTGTGTTGGTACCCTATTCATATGTGCCTGTATTAATACGAAAAATGATGTTTTAATATAAGTAAATGAGCCTCTAGAAGCAATGGGCTCAGCTCTCTCTGCAATTGCAATGTCCTCATTGCTCCTAGAAGCTAATTAGCATATATTAAACTGTCATATTTCTCACCAAATGCAGGCACATATGGACATGGAACCAACACAGACGCCTTCAGCTGTCAAGCACACATGTAACAGGTCAGCAAGTTTCATAGGTATAAATCTGCTGACAGATGCCATTTAATGAAATGAAAGGAAATTTGATTTAGATTAATTTGGATCAATCAGTGGAATGAATTGATTTGGGTTTGAATAAATTTTACCTAGAGGCGAGCAAACTAGTCAAGACTTATCTAGGGTTTGAGTTGCCATTTTTCTTTTAAATGTTCACTGGCAAATGTCTGATGGTTTTTCATATTTAAAAGCTTCCAAAAATTGTCCAGGATCAGAGTCAGATGATGTTAAACACACACTGTGTTAGGCTACATGCATACAAAAAATGGACATGTGATGGATGTTTTTTTAACGGCCTTCCCACACCCATTTTAAGACAAATGGACGTCTATGAGGTTATTCACACAGCAGTTTTATGGATGGTCAGTTCTATCTTTTCCATTTCTCACTGACCGACTGCCCCCATACAATTGAATAGGTTAGTTTTTAACATCCATTTCCCAGAAAGGTATTAGTGAAAAAAGTCAGTTAAAAATGGACAGTCAATACAGTTTTAATGGATGTTTTATTTCACTGATGTGCGCATGTAGCCTTACAATATGAGAAAAAATAAATAAATAAAAAAGTGTCTTTGGGGAACGTGATGCTTTACAAGTGGCATGATTCAGGCTTCAGTAGCAGCCATACAGAATGTGATGGTAGGTAGGCATTACATTCAGCCTGCCTGGACTGTGAGAAATTTTTCATACAGAGTGAGGCATTAACATTTCAACCATGTGGAAAGTGAGTACACAGAACTGACCCGCAGGCATTAGTGGCATGATGCAGGACCCAGCATTGCCTTGACAGTATGCGGTATTGATGTAGTATTCACATACATTTATGCTACACCTTAAAGAAATGTATCCCCACCCTCAAGTCATTATTTATTTATTTTTTAATCTGTAAGCAATGACGTACAGACACTCTGTGGCAAACTGTGTACACAGTGTTTCCTGGTAATGTAATTTGTCCTTCCTTTCTGCCAAACTAAAACATTCCCCATTGTGTCTTGGTAGCGAGGGTCTAACACAGGGATGTCAAACTCGTGGCCCCCCAGCTTTTGCAAAACTACAACTCCCATCATGCCTGGGCATACTACAGCTATCAGGGAATGATGGGAGTTGTAGTTTTGCAACATCTGGAGGGCCATGAGTTTGACATCCATGGTCTAAAAGCATGGATACCCAGGAATAATTAGACTGCTTGATGTCGCCGAACTGCCTGTCACTGTGTAAAAAAGCGAGCATACAGGTGGCCATTCTGACTAGCGTGCCAGTGAAGTAACTTCTTTCTGACTCCGCCCTCCACTGAGAAGATTGGGTGTCATGGCCAGTGTCATCATCATCATCTTCATCATCATCATCATCATCATCCTCTTTCTCCTTCAACTCTGACTGCTCTTCCTCCTCCTCAAGTGGCAGCACTTCCTCCTCCTCCATGGAAGTTTCTCATTGTGGGTCCCCAACAGCTATAGTGCCACCTGTTGCATGAGCATTAGCATATCTTCAAAAATAGATATGATGGTGATGAGGGACAAGTGCAGCATGAATGGCATGAGCTGTCACTGCCAGACCTGGAAACAACACAAGCTTCCTGCTGAAGAGGTCTGGTGAATGATCAAATGATCAGCTTCTAGACAAGCTAATTGCTGGTGGAGAAAAGTTTTTTCATTATAGATGTCTGACAATAGGGCTGAGGAAATGGAGAAGTCTTACCAGGAGAAGAAGTTAATGATGATGACAAAGGTTCTGTATTGTTTGAGGATGTGGGTTGGGTGCCACAAAGAGGACAAGGAGAAGGAGGACAGACTTGAATGGCCACGGCATATTTTAATCCTACACATTTCTGATATTTGCAGATTCTATACTGACAGGGAATGTCCCACAGGATTGGCGCATGGCAAATGTGGTGCCAATATTCAAAAAGGGTCCAAAAACAGAGCCTATAAACTATAGGCCGGTAAGTTTAACATCTGTTGTGGGTAAACTGTTTGAAGGTTTTCTGAGAGATGCTATGTTAGAGCATCTTAACGGAAATAAGCAAATAACGCCATATCAGCATGGCTTCGTGAGGGATCGGTCATGTCAAACTAATTTAATCAGTTTCTATGAGGAGGTAAGTTCTAGACTTGACAGCGGCAAATCAATGGATGTCGTATATCTGGACTTCTCCAAAGCATTTGACACTGTACCACATAAAAGGTTAGTATATAAAATGAGAATGCTCGGACTGGGAGAAAACATCTGTAAGTGGGTAAGTAACTGGCACAATGATAGAAAACAGAGGGTAGTTATTAATGGTAAATATTCAGATTGGGTCACTGTCACTAGTGGAGTACCTGAGGGGTCAGTATTGGGCCCTATTCTCTTCAATATATTTATTAATGATCTTGTAGAAGGCTTGCAGAGTAAAGTATCAATTTTCACAGATGACACTAAACTGTGTAAAGTAATTAACACTGAAGAGGACAGTATACTACTACAGAGGGATCTGGATAGATTGCAGGCTTGGGCAGATAAGTGGCAGATGAGGTTTAACACTGACAAATGTAAAGTTATGCACATGGGAAGGAATAATGCAAGTCACCCGTACATATTAAATGGTAAAGCACTCTGTAACACTGACATGGAAAAGGATCTAGGAATTTTAATAAACAGCAAACTAAGCTGCAAAAAATAGTGTCAGGCAGCTGCTGCCAAGGCCAATAAGATAATGGGTTGCATCAAAAGGGGCATAGATGCCCGTGATGAGAACATAGTCCTACCACTTTACAAATCATTAGTCAGACCACACATGGAGTACTGTGTACAGTTCTGGGCTCCACTGAACAAGGCAGACATAGCAGAGCTGGATAGGGTCCAGAGGAGGGCAACTAAAGTAATAAATGGAATGGGACAACTACAGTACCCTGAAAGATTATCAAAATTAGGGTTATTCACTTTAGAAAAAAGACGACTGAGGGGAGATCTAATTGCTATGTATAAATATATCAGGGGTCAGTACAGAGATCTATCCCATCATCTATTTATCCCCAGAACTGTGACTGTGACGAGGGGACATCCTCTGCGTCTAGAGGAAAGAAGGTTTGTACACAAACATAGAAGCGGATTCTTTACGGTAAGAGCAGTGAGACTATGGAACTCTCTGTCTGAGGAGGTGGTGATGGTGAGTACAATAAAGGAATTCAAGAGGGGCCTGGATGTATTTCTGGAGCGCAATAATATTAAAGGATATAGCTACTAGAGAGGGATCGTTGATCCAGGGAGTTATTCTGACTGCCTGATTGAAGTCGGGAAGGAATTTTTAATTCCCCTAAAGTGAGGAAAATTGGCTTCTACCTCACAGGTTTTTTGTTTTTTGCCTTCCTCTGGACCAACTTGCAGGATGACAGGCCGAACTGGATAGACAAATGTCTTTTTTCGGCCTTATGTACTATGTTACATCTTGCACACTGCTCTGGTTTTGTGTGCACGCCATGTGGAGAAAAAGTCATCAACAGGGGGATTCTCTTGACTATCTGCTGTAGGTGGGGTTTTATTGCCACTTCTGAGGAAAAAGGAAGACACCCCTCCAGGAAGGGACAGTTAAGACTGGAAGGGCTCAACTGAACGCCTTCTTTGGGGCTGCAAAAAAAAGGAACAGTAGGAACACTGTGACCCCTGGCTCCATGGCACAGTGTCAGGCTCTGATGTCACCTCCACGTCATTCAGCTGCAACAGAGAGGAGGAGTGAGCCATCCAATCCACTATCTCATCCTCTTTCTCCTCAACTATAATTGTGCACGTTTCTGAAGCCTTTGTCTCATGGTGTAGTAATCATGTATATATGCTTCTAGTTTAAATATAATCAAATTTGTTATCCCTCACAGATACTTTGTGAGCTATCCTGTCTATTGGTGTTGATCACCTATATGCTGGTTAAGTTAAATTAAGCAAATCCCCCAAAACATTGAGATTCCAGCTGTGTGAAAATAGAATTCATGGGAATGGGTAATTGAGGCCTGACACTTAATTTATCCTTAGTTTTTACATTATAAAGGCAATATCGCACACTGTAGCCCATGTTCAGTAGATGTCATATCGCTGATTTCTTGCATGATTTGCTCCTCCGCCCTGTCCCTTGTTCAGTATTGGCACTTGGAATGCTAATTAATAGCATCCGTACAGGAAGGAGGAGATATTAGTTTTCCTCAGTGGCTTCTCCATCTCTCTGGCTGTGGCAGGGTCCAATCACAGTGGAGGAGGTGAGCAGTTTTTTTCTCAATGGCTGCAACGCTATCCACTGCGATTGGACCGCACCACAGCCAGGATGAGCGACACGCCCACTGAGAAAAGTTGATGTCTCTTCCTTCCTGTACCGATGCCGAAACCGATATCACAGCTACTGAACATGGGCTACAGCGTGAGGTATTGCTTTTATAAAACAAAAACTGGTGAAAGGTCATATTTAGGGATGAGCGAACTCGAACTGTATAGTTCGGGTTCGTACCGAATTTTGGGGTGTCCGTGACACGGACCCGAACCCGGACATTTTCGTAAAAGTCCGGGTTCGGGTTCGGTGTTCGTCGCTTTCTTCGCGCTTTTGTGACGCTTTCTTGGCGCTTTTTGAAAGGCTGCAAAGCAGCCAATCAACAAGCGTCATACTACTTGCCCCAAGAGGCCATCACAGCCATGCCTACTATTGGCATGGCTGTGATTGGCCAGAGCACCATGTGACCCAGCCTCTATTTAAGCTGGAGTCACATAGCGCCGCCCGTCACTCTGCTCTGATTAGCGTAGGGAGAGGTTGCGGCTGCGACAGTAGGGCGAGATTAGGCAGATTAACTCCTCCAAAGGACTTGATTAACTGATCGATCTGCAGCTGTGGATCATTGAGCTGCTGATCCTCAATTGCTCACTGTTTTTAGGCTGCACAGACCGTTTGTCAGTCTCATTTTTCTGGGGTGATCGGCGGCCATTTTGTGTCTTGTGGTGCGCCAGCACAAGCTGCGACCAAGTGCATTTAACCCTCAATGGTGTGGTTGTTTTTTGGCTAAAGCCTACATCAGGGTGAAGCTGTCACACCAAGTGCATTTAACCAGCAATAGTCTGTTCATTTTTTGGCCATATACAAAATCAGGGGCAAGCTGCGCCTGTCACCAAGTGCATTTAACCCTCAATGGTGTGGTTGTTTTTTGGCTAAAGCCTACATCAGGGTGAAGCTGTCACACCAAGTGCATTTAACCAGCAATAGTCTGTTCATTTTTTGGCCATATACAAAATCAGGGGCAAGCTGCGCCTGTCACCAAGTGCATTTAACCCTCAATGGTGTGGTTGTTTTTTGGCTAAAGCCTACATCAGGGTGAAGCTGTCACACCAAGTGCATTTAACCAGCAATAGTCTGTTCATTTTTTGGCCATATACAAAATCAGGGGCAAGCTGCGCCTGTCACCAAGTGCATTTAACCCTCAATGGTGTGGTTGTTTTTTGGCTAAAGCCTACATCAGGGTGAAGCTGTCACACCAAGTGCATTTAACCAGCAATAGTCTGTTCATTTTTTGGCCATATCCCAGTCTAATTCTGTCACTAAATCCATACCGGTCACCCAGCGCCTAAATACTAGGCCTCAAATTTATATCCAGCTAAATCTGTCCCTAGTGCTGTAGCTGGGCGAGTTATTTAGTGTCCGTTCAAGCACATTTCTTGTTCTGGGTTGAAATACAATTCCCAATTTAGCAATTTCATAATTTAGTGGTTCCTGCTATATCAGAGCTCTTTGAAATCTATCCCAAAAAGGGTATATAATATTGAAGGTGCACATAGGGTCATTCAGAGTAACTTCACACACACCCGCTACTGTGTATTTCCAAGTCTAATTCTGTCACTAAATCCATACCGGTGACCCAGCGCCTAAATACTAGGCCTCAAATTTAATTCCCTCTAAATCTCTCGTTACCCACCGCTGTACTGTTGTTGCTGGGCAAGATATTTAGTGTCCGTCAAAGCACATTTTTTGTTCTGGGTTGAAGTACAATTCCCAATTTAGCAATTTCATAATTTAGTGGTTTCTGCTATATCAGAGCTATTTGAAATCTATCCCAAAAAGGGTATATAATATTGAAGGTGCACATAGGGTCATTCAGAATAACTTCACACACACCCGCTACTGTGTATTTCCAAGTCTAATTCTGTCACTAAACCCATACCTGTCACCCAGCGCCTAAATACTAGGCCTCAAATTTAAATCCCTCTAAATCTCTCGTTACCGTTGTCCTGTTGTAGCTGGGAAAGTTATTTAGTGCCCGTCAAAGCACATTTTTTGTTCTGGGTTGAAGTACAATTCCCAATTTAGCAATTTCATAATTTAGTGGTTCCTGCTATATCAGAGCTATTTGAAATCTATCCCAAAAAGGGTATATAATATTGAAGGTGCACATAGGGTCATTCAGAATAACTTCACACACACCCGCTACTGTGTATTTCCAAGTCTAATTCTGTCACTAAATCCATACCGGTGACCCAGCGCCTAAATACTAGGCCTCAAATTTAATTCCCTCTAAATCTCTCGTTACCCACCGCTGTACTGTTGTTGCTGGGCAAGATATTTAGTGTCCGTCAAAGCACATTTTTTGTTCTGGGTTGAAGTACAATTCCCAATTTAGCAATTTCATAATTTAGTGGTTTCTGCTATATCAGAGCTATTTGAAATCTATCCCTAAAAGGGTATATAATATTGAAGGTGCACATAGGGTCATTCAGAATAACTTCACACACACCCGCTACTGTGTATTTCCAAGTCTAATTCTGTCACTAAACCCATACCTGTCACCCAGCGCCTAAATACTAGGCCTCAAATTTAAATCCCTCTAAATCTCTCGTTACCGTTGTCCTGTTGTAGCTGGGAAAGTTATTTAGTGCCCGTCAAAGCACATTTTTTGTTCTGGGTTGAAGTACAATTCCCAATTTAGCAATTTCATAATTTAGTGGTTCCTGCTATATCAGAGCTATTTGAAATCTATCCCAAAAAGGGTATATAATATTGAAGGTGCACATAGGGTCATTCAGAATAACTTCACACACACGCTTCTG
Source organism: Bufo gargarizans (assembly GCF_014858855.1). Lineage (NCBI taxonomy): Eukaryota > Metazoa > Chordata > Amphibia > Anura > Bufonidae > Bufo > Bufo gargarizans. The sequence continues at coordinate 301,559,653 of NC_058081.1, forward strand.
TGCATTTCCAAGTCTAATTCTGTCACTAAATCCATACCGGTGACCCAGCGCCTAAATACTAGGCCTCAAATTTAATTCCCTCTAAATCTCTCGTTACCCACCGCTGTACTGTTGTTGCTGGGCAAGATATTTAGTGTCCGTCAAAGCACATTTTTTGTTCTGGGTTGAAGTACAATTCCCAATTTAGCAATTTCATAATTTAGTGGTTTCTGCTATATCAGAGCTATTTGAAATCTATCCCTAAAAGGGTATATAATATTGAAGGTGCACATAGGGTCATTCAGAATAACTTCACACACACCCGCTACTGTGTATTTCCAAGTCTAATTCTGTCACTAAATCCATACCGGTGACCCAGCGCCTAAATACTAGGCCTCAAATTTAATTCCCTCTAAATCTCTCGTTACCCACCGGTGTACTGTTGTTGCTGGGCAAGATATTTAGTGTCCGTCAAAGCACATTTTTTGTTCTGGGTTGAAGTACAATTCCAAATTTAGCAATTTCATAATTTAGTGGTTTCTGCTATATCAGAGCTATTTGAAATCTATCCCTAAAAGGGTATATAATATTGAAGGTGCACATAGGGTCATTCAGAATAACTTCACACACACCCGCTACTGTGTATTTCCAAGTCTAATTCTGTCACTAAACCCATACCTGTCACCCAGCGCCTAAATACTAGGCCTCAAATTTAAATCCCTCTAAATCTCTCGTTACCGTTGTCCTGTTGTAGCTGGGAAAGTTATTTAGTGCCCGTCAAAGCACATTTTTTGTTCTGGGTTGAAGTACAATTCCCAATTTAGCAATTTCATAATTTAGTGGTTCCTGCTATATCAGAGCTATTTGAAATCTATCCCAAAAAGGGTATATAATATTGAAGGTGCACATAGGGTCATTCAGAATAACTTCACACACGCTTCTGTGCATTTCCAAGTCTAATTCTGTCACTAAATCCATACCGGTGACCCAGCGCCTAAATACTAGGCCTCAAATTTAATTCCCTCTAAATCTCTCGTTACCCACCGCTGTACTGTTGTTGCTGGGCAAGATATTTAGTGTCCGTCAAAGCACATTTTTTGTTCTGGGTTGAAGTACAATTCCCAATTTAGCAATTTCATAATTTAGTGGTTTCTGCTATATCAGAGCTATTTGAAATCTATCCCTAAAAGGGTATATAATATTGAAGGTGCACATAGGGTCATTCAGAATAACTTCACACACACCCGCTACTGTGTATTTCCAAGTCTAATTCTGTCACTAAATCCATACCGGTGACCCAGCGCCTAAATACTAGGCCTCAAATTTAATTCCCTCTAAATCTCTCGTTACCCACCGGTGTACTGTTGTTGCTGGGCAAGATATTTAGTGTCCGTCAAAGCACATTTTTTGTTCTGGGTTGAAGTACAATTCCCAATTTAGCAATTTCATAATTTAGTGGTTTCTGCTATATCAGAGCTATTTGAAATCTATCCCTAAAAGGGTATATAATATTGAAGGTGCACATAGGGTCATTCAGAATAACTTCACACACACGCTTCTGTGCATTTCCAAGTCTAATTCTGTCACTAAATCCATACCGGTGACCCAGCGCCTAAATACTAGGCCTCAAATTTAAATCCCTCTAAATCTCTCGTTACCCACCACTGTACTGTTGTTGCTGGGCAAGATATTTAGTGTCCGTCAAAGCACATTTTTTGTTCTGGGTTGAAGTACAATTCCCAATTTAGCAATTTCATAATTTAGTGGTTTCTGCTATATCAGAGCTATTTGAAATCTATCCCTAAAAGGGTATATAATATTGAAGGTGCACATAGGGTCATTCAGAATAACTTCACACACACCCGCTACTGTGTATTTCCAAGTCTAATTCTGTCACTAAATCCATACCGGTGACCCAGCGCCTAAATACTAGGCCTCAAATTTAATTCCCTCTAAATCTCTCGTTACCCACCGGTGTACTGTTGTTGCTGGGCAAGATATTTAGTGTCCGTCAAAGCACATTTTTTGTTCTGGGTTGAAGTACAATTCCCAATTTAGCAATTTCATAATTTAGTGGTTTCTGCTATATCAGAGCTATTTGAAATCTATCCCTAAAAGGGTATATAATATTGAAGGTGCACATAGGGTCATTCAGAATAACTTCACACACACGCTTCTGTGCATTTCCAAGTCTAATTCTGTCACTAAATCCATACCGGTGACCCAGCGCCTAAATACTAGGCCTCAAATTTAAATCCCTCTAAATCTCTCGTTACCCACCACTGTACTGTTGTTGCTGGGCAAGATATTTAGTGTCCGTCAAAGCACATTTTTTGTTCTGGGTTGAAGTACAATTCCCAATTTAGCAATTTCATAATTTAGTGGTTTCTGCTATATCAGAGCTATTTGAAATCTATCCCTAAAAGGGTATATAATATTGAAGGTGCACATAGGGTCATTCAGAATAACTTCACACACACGCTTCTGTGCATTTCCAAGTCTAATTCTGTCACTAAATCCATACCGGTGACCCAGCGCCTAAATACTAGGCCTCAAATTTAAATCCCTCTAAATCTCTCGTTACCCACCGCTGTACTGTTGTTGCTGGGCAAGATATTTAGTGTCCGTCAAAGCACATTTTTTGTTCTGGGTTGAAGTACAATTCCCAATTTAGCAATTTCATAATTTAGTGGTTTCTGCTATATCAGAGCTATTTGAAATCTATCCCTAAAAGGGTATATAATATTGAAGGTGCACATAGGGTCATTCAGAATAACTTCACACACACGCTTCTGTGCATTTCCAAGTCTAATTCTGTCACTAAATCCATACCGGTGACCCAGCGCCTAAATACTAGGCCTCAAATTTAAATCCCTCTAAATCTCTCGTTACCCACCGCTGTACTGTTGTTGCTGGGCAAGATATTTAGTGTCCGTCAAAGCACATTTTTTGTTCTGGGTTGAAGTACAATTCCCAATTTAGCAATTTCATAATTTAGTGGTTCCTGCTATATCAGAGCTATTTGAAATCTATCCCAAAAAGGGTATATAATATTGAAGGTGCACATTGGGTCATTCAGAATAACTTCACACACACCCGCTACTGTGTATTTTCAAGTCTAATTCTGTCACTAAACCCATACCTGTCACCCAGCGCCTAAATACTAGGCCTCAAATTTAAATCCCTCTAAATCTCTCGTTACCCACCGCTGTACTGTTGTTGCTGGGCAAGATATTTAGTGTCCGTCAAAGCACATTTTTTGTTCTGGGTTGAAGTACAATTCCCAATTTAGCAATTTCATAATTTAGTGGTTTCTGCTATATCAGAGCTATTTGAAATCTATCCCTAAAAGGGTATATAATATTGAAGGTGCACATAGGGTCATTCAGAATAACTTCACACACACGCTTCTGTGCATTTCCAAGTCTAATTCTGTCACTAAATCCATACCGGTGACCCAGCGCCTAAATACTAGGCCTCAAATTTAAATCCCTCTAAATCTCTCGTTACCCACCGCTGTACTGTTGTTGCTGGGCAAGATATTTAGTGTCCGTCAAAGCACATTTTTTGTTCTGGGTTGAAGTACAATTCCCAATTTAGCAATTTCATAATTTAGTGGTTTCTGCTATATCAGAGCTATTTGAAATCTATCCCTAAAAGGGTATATAATATTCAAGGTGCACATTGGGTCATTCAGAATAACTTCACACACACACGCTTCTGTGCATTTCCAAGTCTAATTCTGTCACTAAATCCATACCGGTCACCCAGCGCCTAAATACTAGGCCTCAAATTTATATCCCGCTGAATTTGAATACAATACATTGGGCCAAATAATATATTTGTTGTTGTGGTGAACCATAACAATGAGAAAAACATCTAGTAAGGGACGCGGACGTGGACATGGTCGTGGTGGTGTTAGTGGACCCTCTGGTGCTGGGAGAGGACGTGGCCGTTCTGCCACATCCACACGTCCTAGTGTACCAACTACCTCAGGTCCCAGTAGCCGCCAGAATTTACAGCGATATATGGTGGGGCCCAATGCCGTTCTAAGGATGGTAAGGCCTGAGCAGGTACAGGCATTAGTCAATTGGGTGGCCGACAGTGGATCCAGCACGTTCACATTATCTCCCACCCAGTCTTCTGCAGAAAGCGCACAGATGGCGCCTGAAAACCAACCCCATCAGTCTGTCACATCACCCCCATGCATACCAGGGAAACTGTCTCAGCCTCAAGTTATGCAGCAGTCTCTTATGCTGTTTGAAGACTCCGCTGGCAGGGTTTCCCAAGGGCATCCACCTAGCCCTTCCCCAGCGGTGAAAGACATAGAATGCACTGACGCACAACCACTTATGTTTCCTGATGATGAGGACATGGGAATACCACCTCAGCATGTCTCTGATGATGACGAAACACAGGTGCCAACTGCTGCGTCTTTCTGCAGTGTGCAGACTGAACAGGAGGTCAGGGATCAAGACTGGGTGGAAGACGATGCAGGGGACGATGAGGTCCTAGACCCCACATGGAATGAAGGTCGTGCCACTGACTTTCACAGTTCGGAGGAAGAGGCAGTGGTGAGACCGAGCCAACAGCGTAGCAAAAGAGGGAGCAGTGGGCAAAAGCAGAACACCCGCCGCCAAGAGACTCCGCCTGCTACTGACCGCCGCCATCTGGGACCGAGCACCCCAAAGGCAGCTTCAAGGAGTTCCCTGGCATGGCACTTCTTCAAACAATGTGCTGACGACAAGACCCGAGTGGTTTGCACGCTGTGCCATCAGAGCCTGAAGCGAGGCATTAACGTTCTGAACCTGAGCACAACCTGCATGACCAGGCACCTGCATGCAAAGCATGAACTGCAGTGGAGTAAACACCTTAAAACCAAGGAAGTCACTCAGGCTCCCCCTGCTACCTCTTCTGCTGCTGCCGCCTCGGCCTATTCTGCTGCTGCCGCCTCGGCCTCTTCCTCCGCCTCTGGAGGAACGTTGGCACCTGCCGCCCAGCAAACAGGGGATGTACCACCAACACCACCACCACCACCTCCGTCACCAAGCGTCTCAACCATGTCACACGCCAGCGTTCAGCTCTCCATCTCACAAACATTTGATAGAAAGCGTAAATTCCCACCTAGCCACCCTCGATCCCTGGCCCTGAATGCCAGCATTTCTAAACTACTGGCCTATGAAATGCTGTCATTTAGGCTGGTGGACACAGACAGCTTCAAACAGCTCATGTCGCTTGCTGTCCCACAGTATGTTGTTCCCAGCCGGCACTACTTCTCCAAGAGAGCCGTGCCTTCCCTGCACAACCAAGTATCCCATAAAATCAAGTGTGCACTGCGCAACGCCATCTGTAGCAAGGTCCACCTAACCACAGATACGTGGACCAGTAAGCACGGCCAGGGACGCTATATCTCCCTAACTGCACACTGGGTAAATGTAGTGGCAGCTGGGCCCCAGGCGGAGAGCTGTTTGGCGCACGTCCTTCCGCCGCCAAGGATCGCAGGGCAACATTCTTTGCCTCCTGTTGCCACCTCCTCCTTCTCGGCTTCCTCCTCCTCTTCTTCCACCTGCTCATCCAGTCAGCCACACACCTTCACCACCAACTTCAGCACAGCCCGGGGTAAACGTCAGCAGGCCATTCTGAAACTCATATGTTTGGGGGACAGGCCCCACACCGCACAGGAGTTGTGGCGGGGTATTGAACAACAGACCGACGAGTGGTTGCTGCCGGTGAGCCTCAAGCCCGGCCTGGTGGTGTGTGATAATGGGCGAAATCTCGTTGCAGCTCTGGGACTAGCCAATTTGACGCACATCCCTTGCTTGGCGCATGTGCTGAATTTGGTGGTGCAGAAGTTCATTCACAACTACCCCGACATGTCAGAGCTGCTGCATAAAGTGCGGGCCGTCTGTTCGCGCTTCCGGCGTTCACATCCTGCTGCTGCTCGCCTGTCTGCGCTACAGCGTAACTTCGGCCTTCCCGCTCACCGCCTCATATGCGACGTGCCCACCAGGTGGAACTCCACCTTGCACATGCTGGACAGACTGTGCGAGCAGCAGCAGGCCATAGTGGAGTTTCAGCTGCAGCACGCACGGGTCAGTCGCACTACAGAACAGCACCACTTCACCACCAATGACTGGGCCTCCATGCGAGACCTGTGTGCCCTGTTGCGCTGTTTCGAGTACTCCACCAACATGGCCAGTGGCGATGACACCGTTATCAGCGTTACAATACCACTTCTATGTCTCCTTGAGAAAACACTTAGGGCGATGATGGAAGAGGAGGTGGCCCAGGAGGAGGAGGAGGAGGAGGAGGAAGAGGGGTCATTTTTAGCACTTTCAGGCCAGTCTCTTCGAAGTGACTCAGAGGGAGGTTTTTGGCAACAGCAGAGGCCAGGTACAAATGTGGCCAGCCAGGGCCCACTACTGGAGGACGAGGAGGACGAGGATGAGGAGGAGGTGGAGGAGGATGAGGATGAAGCATGGTCACAGCGGGGTGGCACCCAACGCAGCTCGGGTCCATCACTGGTGCGTGGCTGGGGGGAAAGGCAGGACGATGACGATACGCCTCCCACAGAGGACAGCTTGTCCTTACCCCTGGGCAGCCTGGCACACATGAGCGACTACATGCTGCAGTGCCTGCGCAACGACAGCAGAGTTGCCCACATTTTAACCTGTGCGGACTACTGGGTTGCCACCCTGCTGGATCCACGCTACAAAGACAATGTGCCCACCTTACTTCCTGCACTGGAGCGTGATAGGAAGATGCGCGAGTACAAGCGCACGTTGGTAGACGCGCTACTGAGAGCATTCCCAAATGTCACAGGGGAACAAGTGGAAGCCCAAGGCCAAGGCAGAGGAGGAGCAAGAGGTCGCCAAGGCAGCTGTGTCACGGCCAGCTCCTCTGAGGGCAGGGTTAGCATGGCAGAGATGTGGAAAACTTTTGTCAACACGCCACAGCTAACTGCACCACCACCTGATACGCAACGTGTTAGCAGGAGGCAACATTTCACTAACATGGTGGAACAGTACGTGTGCACACCCCTCCACGTACTGACTGATGGTTCGGCTCCATTCAACTTCTGGGTCTCTAAATTGTCCACGTGGCCAGAGCTAGCCTTTTATGCCTTGGAGGTGCTGGCCTGCCCGGCAGCCAGCGTTTTGTCTGAACGTGTATTCAGCACGGCAGGGGGCGTCATTACAGACAAACGCAGCCGCCTGTCTACAGCCAATGTGGACAAGCTGACGTTCATAAAAATGAACCAGGCATGGATCCCACAGGACCTGTCCGTCCCTTGTCCAGATTAGACATTAACTACCTCCCCATAACCATATATTATTGGACTCCAGGGCACTTCCTCATTCAATCCTATTTTTATTTTCATTTTACCATTATATTGCGAGGCTACCCAAAGTTGAATGAACCTCTCCTCTGCCTGTGTGCTAGGCCTAAATATATGCCAATGGACTGTTGCAGTGGTGGGTGACGTGAAGCCTCATTCTCTGCTATGACATGCAGACTGATTCTCTGCTGTCATGAAGCCAGATTGTCTGTTACGGGACCTCTCTGCTCTGCCTGTGTGCTAGGCCTAAATATATGCCAATGGACTGTTGCAGTGGTGGGTGACGTGAAGCCTCATTCTCTGCTATGACATGCAGACTGATTCTCTGCTGACATGAAGCCAGATTGTCTGTTACGGGACCTCTCTCCTCTGCCTGTGTGCTAGGCCTAAATATTTGCCAATGGACTGTTGCAGTGGTGGCTGACGTGAAGCCTCATTCTCTGCTATGACATGCAGACTAATTCTCTGCTGACATGAAGCCAGATTGTCTGTTACGGGACCTCTCTCCTCTGCCTGGGTGCTGGGCCTAAATTTATGACAATGGACTGTTGCAGTGGTGGCTGACGTGAAGCCTGATTCTCTGCTATGACATGCAGACTGATTCTCTGCTGACATGAAGCCAGATCCTCTGTTACGGGACCTCTCTCCTCTGCCTGTGTGTGTGCTGGGCCTAAATATATGCCAATGGACTGTTGCAGTGGTGGCTGACGTGAAGCCTCATTCTCTGCTATGACATGCAGACTGATTCTCTGCTGACATGAAGCCAGATCGTCTGTTACGGGACCTCTCTGCTCTGCCTGTGTGCTAGGCCTAAATATATGCCAATGGACTGTTGCAGTGGTGGGTGACGTGAAGCCTCATTCTCTGCTATGACATGCAGACTGATTCTCTGCTGTCATGAAGCCAGATTGTCTGTTACGGGACCTCTCTGCTCTGCCTGTGTGCTAGGCCTAAATATATGCCAATGGACTGTTGCAGTGGTGGGTGACGTGAAGCCTCATTCTCTGCTATGACATGCAGACTGATTCTCTGCTGACATGAAGCCAGATTGTCTGTTACGGGACCTCTCTCCTCTGCCTGTGTGTGCTGGGCCTAAATATATGCCAATGGACTGTTGCAGTGGTGGCTGACGTGAAGCCTCATTCTCTGCTATGACATGCAGACTGATTCTCTGCTGACATGAAGCCAGATTGTCTGTTACGGGACCTCTCTCCTCTGCCTGTGTGTGTGCTGGGCCTAAATATATGCCAATGGACTGTTGCAGTGGTGGCTGACGTGAAGCCTCATTCTCTGCTATGACATGCAGACTGATTCTCTGCTGACATGAAGCCAGATTGTCTGTTACGGGACCTCTCTCCTCTGCCTGTGTGCTAGGCCTAAATATATGCCAATGGACTGTTGCAGTGGTGGCTGACGTGAAGCCTCATTCTCTGCTATGACATGCAGACTAATTCTCTGCTGACATGAAGCCAGATTGTCTGTTACGGGACCTCTCTCCTCTGCCTGGGTGCTGGGCCTAAATTTATGACAATGGACTGTTGCAGTGGTGGCTGACGTGAAGCCTGATTCTCTGCTATGACATGCAGACTGATTCTCTGCTGACATGAAGCCAGATCCTCTGTTACGGGACCTCTCTCCTCTGCCTGTGTGTGTGCTGGGCCTAAATATATGCCAATGGACTGTTGCAGTGGTGGCTGACGTGAAGCCTCATTCTCTGCTATGACATGCAGACTGATTCTCTGCTGACATGAAGCCAGATCGTCTGTTACGGGACCTCTCTGTTCTGCCTGTGTGCTAGGCCTAAATATATGCCAATGGACTGTTGCAGTGGTGGGTGACGTGAAGCCTCATTCTCTGCTATGACATGCAGACTGATTCTCTGCTGTCATGAAGCCAGATTGTCTGTTACGGGACCTCTCTGCTCTGCCTGTGTGCTAGGCCTAAATATATGCCAATGGACTGTTGCAGTGGTGGGTGACGTGAAGCCTCATTCTCTGCTATGACATGCAGACTGATTCTCTGCTGACATGAAGCCAGATTGTCTGTTACGGGACCTCTCTCCTCTGCCTGTGTGTGTGCTGGGCCTAAATATATGCCAATGGACTGTTGCAGTGGTGGCTGACGTGAAGCCTCATTCTCTGCTATGACATGCAGACTGATTCTCTGCTGACATGAAGCCAGATTGTCTGTTACGGGACCTCTCTCCTCTGCCTGTGTGTGTGCTGGGCCTAAATATATGCCAATGGACTGTTGCAGTGGTGGCTGACGTGAAGCCTCATTCTCTGCTATGACATGCAGACTGATTCTCTGCTGACATGAAGCCAGATTGTCTGTTACGGGACCTCTCTCCTCTGCCTGTGTGTGTGCTGGGCCTAAATATATGCCAATGGACTGTTGCAGTGGTGGCTGACGTGAAGCCTCATTCTCTGCTATGACATGCAGACTGATTCTCTGCTGACATGAAGCCAGATTGTCTGTTACGGGACCTCTCTCCTCTGCCTGTGTGCTAGGCCTAAATATATGCCAATGGACTGTTGCAGTGGTGGCTGACGTGAAGCCTCATTCTCTGCTATGACATGCAGACTAATTCTCTGCTGACATGAAGCCAGATTGTCTGTTACGGGACCTCTCTCCTCTGCCTGGGTGCTGGGCCTAAATTTATGACAATGGACTGTTGCAGTGGTGGCTGACGTGAAGCCTGATTCTCTGCTATGACATGCAGACTGATTCTCTGCTGACATGAAGCCAGATCCTCTGTTACGGGATCTCTCTCCTCTGCCTGTGTGTGTGCTGGGCCTAAATATATGCCAATGGACTGTTGCAGTGGTGGCTGACGTGAAGCCTCATTCTCTGCTATGACATGCAGACTGATTCTCTGCTGACATGAAGCCAGATTCTCTGTTACGGGACCTCTCTCCTCTGCCTGTGTGTGTGCTGGGCCTAAATATATGCCAATGGACTGTTGCAGTGGTGGCTGACGTGAAGCCTCATTCTCTGCTATGACATGCAGACTAATTCTCTGCTGACATGAAGACAGATTCTCTGTTACGGGACCTCCCTCCTCTGCCTGGGTGCTGGGCCTAAATATATGCCAATGGACTGTTGCAGTGGTGGCTGACGTGAAGCCTCATTCTCTGCTATGACATGCAGACTAATTCTCTGCTGACATGAAGACAGATTCTCTGTTACGGGACCTCTCTCCTCTGCCTGGGTGCCGGGGCCTAAATATCTGAGAATGGACTGTTCCAGTGGTGGTTTCAAAGGAAAGGACCGGCACTTCGCTGATGTAGATCACAATGTAGATTTATTCAGTCACATATTCAAAATGGCATAGTGACGCGTTTCAGCACAGATGTGCTTTCATCAGACTGCATAAAACATCTTACACTCCAGCTATTTATACATAAATGAAACACAAAGGAACTGACATCATCAAAGAAGCTCCGCCTCCCTCATTAAATAAAATTCGCATATCAAATAATCGCAATGAAAAATTCGCATTGAAAAATTCGCAATTGAAAATTCGCAACTGAAAATTCGCAATTGAAAATTGAAAATTCGCAATTGAAAATTCGCAACTAAAAATTCGCAACTGAAAATTCGCAATTGAAAATTCGCAAAAAACATATCCACTCTATACTGGCGAAGATTTTCAGTCACATAGTCCATTCTTGCAGTGATTAATCACGCTGAAGAAAAAAAGAAATATATTTATCAGATTGCATAAGGCCGAATGCCTTATAGGAAGCAGGACACATTGTACTCACGATTGAGGGCCCTGGGCTCCATTGTCTGAAGACGATGGATCCAGTAAGCCTCCCTTTTCAATAACAATTTATTTCTGTCACCCCCTCGACGGGGTAATGATACACCTTCAATAATCTGATACCTCAACTGCGAGATGTTGTGTTTTTTATCATAAAAATGAAGGGGTATTGGGAGTAATAAATTCTGTTTACGGATAGTAGATTTGTGTTTACTTAGTCTGTCCTTCATTCTCATTGAGGTTTCCCCCACATATAGTAATCCACATGGACATTTAAGAATGTAAACCACAAATCTACTATCACAAGTGAACGTGCCCCTTATTGGAATATTTTCACCTGAGTGAGGGTGGGAGAAACATGAACCCTTTATAACGCTGGAACAATTGACACAGTTTAAACAAGGAAAAGTGCCCCGTCTAGGTGTAGATAAAGTACTCTGTCCTCTTTCTATTTTATTACTTCCCACATCCGCCCGGACTATTTTATCCCTAATATTTTCTGCCCGTTTATAGCATATCATGGGTGGCCTCTGGAACTCTCCTATCCGTGGATAGGACTTAGATAATATGTGCCAATGTTGATTAACAATAGTCCTAAGGCGCTGGGACCAGGGATGGTATTTAATCACTAAGGGGATCCTTGTTTCTTTCTTAGTTCTATCTGGTGGTGTAATCTCAGCTTTATTACGCTGTATTTTCAATAGATCAGGGGGGTAGCCTCGCTCTCTAAATTTATTGGTCATATCGTCTAATCTTGTTTGACACATATCCCTATCACTAACGATCCGTCTAACCCTCTGGTATTGCCGCCCTGCTTCTTACTAGAATTGTTCCAGTGGTGGGTGACGGGAAGCCAGATTCTCTGCTATGGAACCTCTCTCCAATTGATTTTGGTTAATTTTTATTTATTTAATTTTTATTTTAATTCATTTCCCTATCCACATTTGTTTGCAGGGGATTTACCTACATGTTGCTGCCTTTTGCAGCCCTCTAGCTCTTTCCTGGGCTGTTTTACAGCCTTTTTAGTGCCGAAAAGTTCGGGTCCCCATTGACTTCAATGGGGTTCGGGTTCGGGACGAAGTTCGGATCGGGTTCGGATCCCGAACCCGAACATTTCCGGGATGTTCGGCCGAACTTCTCGAACCCGAACATCCAGGTGTTCGCTCAACTCTAGTCATATTTAATTACATTTAACAGTGGTGCCAAAAAATTGCAAATTGGAAATTAAAATCGTGTGGAAACTGAAAATACTGAAATGGATGATTGAGAAGTGACATTCAGTTTCAACTTAACACACACAGGTAGATTGCTGCTACACCATGGGTATTGCTGCTATAAATATATATACAGTTGCAAGAAAAAGTATGTGAACCCTTTGGAATGATATAGATTTCTGCAAAACTTGGTCATAAAATGTGATCTGATCTTCATCTAATTCACAACAATAGACAATAACAGTCTGCTTAAACTAATAACACACAAATAATTAAATGTTACCATGTTTTTATTGAACACACCATGTAAACAGTCACAGTGCAGGTGGAAAAAGTATGTGAACCCCTAGACTAATGACATCTCCTAGAGCTAATTGGAGTGAGGTGTCAGCCAACTGGAGTCCAATCAATGAGATGAGATTGGAGGCGTTTGATACAGCTGCCCTGCGCTATAAAAAACACCCACCAGTTCTGGGTTTGCTTTTCACAAGAAGCATTGCCTGATCTGAATGATGCCTTGCACAAAAGAGCCTACGATTAAGAATTGTTGACTTGCATAAAGCTGGAAAGGGTTATAAAAGTATCTCCAAAAGCCTTGCTGTTCATCAGTCCACGGTAAGACAAATTGTCTATAAATGGAGAAAGTTCAGCACTGCTGCTACTCTCCCTAGGAAGTGGCCGTCCTGTAAAGATGACTGTAAGAGCACAGCGCAGACTGCTCAATGAGGTGAAGAAGAATCCTAGAGTGTCAGCTAAAGACTTACAAATGTGTCTTTGGCATATGCTAACATCCCTGTTAGCGAATCTACGATACGTAAAACACTAAACAAGAATGGATTTCATGGGAGGATACCACAGAGGAAGCCACTGCTGTCCAAAAAAAAACATTTCTGCACGTTTACAGTTTACAACCTGGATGTTCCACAGCAGTACTGGCAAAATATTCTGTGGACAGATGAAACCAAAGTTGAGTTGTTTGGAAGAAACACACAACACTATGTCTGGAGAAAAAGAGGCAGAACACACCAACATCAAAACCTCATCCCAACTGTGAAGTATGGTGGTGGGGGCATCATGGTTTGGGGCCGCTTTGCTGTGTCAAGACATTTTGCAGGAAAACTTAAGGCCCTCTGTCCACCATCTGAGGCTCATCAGAAGATACGTGTTGCAACAGGACAACGACCCAAAGCATAGAAGTAAATCAACAACAGAATGGCTTAAACAGAAGAAAATACGCCTTCTGGAGTGGCCCAGTCAGACCCAATTGAGATGCTGTGGCATGACCTCAATAAAGCGATTCACACCAGACATTGTGCACATGAATCTGCAACTACAGGAAACATTTGGTTGAAGTTATTGCTGCCAACGGAGGTTCAACCAGTTATTAAATCCAAGGGTTCACATACTTTTTCCACCTGCACTGTGAATGTTTACATGGTGTGTTCAATAAAAACATGGTAACATTTAATTCTTTGTGTGTTATTAATTTAAGCAGACTGTGATTGTCTATTGTTGTGACTTAGCTGAAGATCAGATCACATTTTATGACTAATTTGTGCAGAAATCCATATCATTCCAAAGGGTTCACATACTTTTTCTTGCAACTGTATATATATATATATATATATATATATATATATATATACTGCTTATTCCACAAACAAGATGAACTTTATTTTTTCATAAATGTATGCATTTTATATCTGTATTAAACAGATATACTCATCATGAAGGACAGACGCTAACCGGCTATTGCACCCACATGATCCTGTTTGGCACAGCATCAAATGATCATAATAAAGAGTAGCATAGTCTTAGAGGCAACCATGCTTAGATTGTGAGACAGTACTGTCAGTACTGATTACATATATGGGTAGAAAACCCAGTGTTCATTGAAGAATTGTCCATTGGATAATAAATTAAAAAAACTGGCACCACCATACAGGCACAATGTATAGGCTACATTAACAAGACCGTAGTGTTTTGTAGATAAGCAAATTGCGGATCCGCAAAACATGGATAACAGCCTGTGTGTTTTTGCAATTTGCGGACCTCACAAGACCACTGCTAGCTTAGAAAATGCCTATACTTGTGCGCAATTGTGGAAAAGAATAAGACATGCTCTATATTTTTGTCAAGGCCACGGAACAGAACCACAGATGCGGTCAGCACACAGAGTGTGGATTGAAATGAATGAGTACGCAGCCCATTCCCCAGAATTGCAGAACAGATGCAAACTCATTTACACGGTCATGTGAATGAACCCCTTAGTAAACATAGACACACCGTCAAAAGAAAATTAATAAAACAAAGTATATCCAGGCACTAAATACAGTTGAAAAAGTTCCATGCATTCAATTTCAAATTAAACCCACTGAACAACTCCATCAGTGAATAAGCGTGAAAGATGAAACTACTCTACAATTATGAAGTCTACAAGATGTTTACATTTAACACGCTGAGCCCACAGGGACAGAATAGGAGTCTGAAGATCATTGATTAATCTATGACTACTTCTGAGCACTCTCTTTACTCTTTTTTTTCAACAAGCTGAAAAATCTTAGTTCCATTCTCTTTATAAAAAATACATGTTTTGCCAGACTTTACTATTGAATACATAGCTTCCATCTAATATATAAAGCTGAGTGTATGTGTGTGTGTATGTCCGCTAAAGGAATCCGCACTGTTGCATTTACAATCACAAAATTTTGCACACAGGTACATCAGGTGTCCGGAAAGGTTTTAGAGCAGGTCTCAGCTCTCTAGGACATACGGTTCCTGAGATATTGCCAAAAAATGCATTAGCCAATAGAAGCTTAGTCACATGACCCTTATCAGCCAATAGAAGCTCTCAGGTCCTTCAGCCTCCACATACAGTTTTACTTCAGGTTTCCAAAACAACCCATCCATTTATATTCACTCCTGTAGGTGTCACCACCAGACATCTGAGCAGCTCTGACAGATGCCTTTCAGAACCTCCTCCTTGAGCTTCCTTTGTTTTGCTTTCAGTTCCTCATCTCGTTAGCCTCTCTCAGCTGTCATGTAGTTGTACTGATTGCATCCCTTTAAATTCCTCCCTATAGTGCATCAGTTTGCGGTTTATATTACTCCCTGGAGTGTGTGTACATGCTGATCCTACTTCTCAGTCTTCTACTAAGATAAGTGTTGTGCATTCATTTGTGTTTTTCTGTTTGCTGGATCCCAGGTGACCATGACTCCCTCCGTATCTAGTGTAGGGAGCCGGTGGTCGTGTCCCCTCACTATTATAGGGTGTTTAGGTGTTATACAGTCGAGGTACGAGGATATGCGATCATCTACCATTTCGATTTTTGCATAGGCTGAGCAGTCAGGGAGAGTGCTAGGTCTGATGCAGGGGTCTCCCTTTTTGTTCCTTAGTTTTGGATCCAGCAATAGATGTTTTTATCCTCTGAAAATCCAGTTTATTTGATATGCAAATGAGCCAGTAAGGTGCCCAGAGTGGAGTCACTCTTGGAGGAAGGAGCCCAGACACGCCCCCTGCCACAATGTGTCCTTCCTCAAAAGACTTAAACCCCGCCCCCAGGTCCCTCAGGCCACACCCCTGATCTGTTAGGCCACGCCACTCCCACTCCTAAGCCTAAGGGGATTGAAAAAATGAAGGTAAAAATCGACTTGTGTCGTCTGCAGGGTTGGGAGGGACGGTGACTTTCTTCCTGCAGCTCACACTTACTTAGGCTCCACTACACTTAGGCTCCATTTAGACATCCGTAGTGTATTGCGGATCCCCAAATTGCGAATCCGCAATACACCTAGCCGACATCCCCATAGAAATGCCTATTCTTGTCCACAATTGCAAACAAGAATAGGACATGCTCTATTTTTTTTCCGGAGCTGCAGACCGGCAGATCGGGGCCGTGCTACTGACCCTGTCTCCTGTCCGTATGAGCCGACCCTGATGGTAGGAGGGCTCATACTCTGGAACCTAATAGTCCCTACAAGCCCTCAGGATGGCACTGTGTGCTGTCCACATCTCTTCCAGCCCCATAGAAAATGAATGGGTCCGCACCTGTTCAGCATAATTGCGGAATGGATGTGGACCCATTCTAGGGACGTGTGAATGGACCCCTAGAGTGAGCTGTTCAAAAGGACACGCCCCCGATCCAGTTAGGCCACACACCCTCCCACTCATCAGCCGACTGAGATAAAAAAAAATTGGAGTTAAAAATCAACTTCTAGGTCCTGCTAAGCCACGCCCACATCTGGTTATGTCACACCCCCTCCACTCCTTAGCCGACAGGGATTTAAAAAATGAATGTAGAAATCAACTTCTGTCAGCTGCAGAGGTGGGAGGGACGGTGACTTTCTCCCTGCAGCTCACACTCAGACAGTACAGTGCTGCTGTCTTAGAGTGAGCTGTTGAACAGGACACGCCCTCGATCCAGTAAAGGCCACTGTTAAGGGATGGGCTCCTGTGGAGGTCTCTCTCAAGTGGGTGGTATGCTGTGAAAGTCACTGTTAAAGGGGAAAGCTGCTGTAAAGGTCAAAGTTAAGGGTGTGGGCTTCTATGGAGGTCCAATTTTAAGGGATGGGCACTGTGGGGGGGTCAATATTAAGGGTGGGGGCTGTGAAGGTCTGTTTTGGGGGCAGGGGGCTGTAGATGTCTCTATTATAGTGGATAGTGTTGATATCTTTTAACAACACACACAAACATTAAATAAAATAGATTAAATATACCCGAGCAAACCAGGTCCTTCAGCTAGTTTTCTTATATTATTATAGAGTGTTAATTACTGTATCTTTTGTAGCAGTTTTTGGTTACAGTGTTCATCTTACTTTTTATATGATTGCAGGTATATAATTCAAGCAGTCAATTATATCACTTGAATAAACTAAGGGACGAACCGTGTTAGGAATCCATTATAGTGTTCTGTTATAACAGGTTTTCATATGCTAGAACCAAGAGATTTTGAGTACGTGAGTGTTTATTTTTTTTTTCTTTATTTGAAGAACTTTCCTGGCCTTAGTTAAATTCACTTTTTGGTTGGAATAATCCTTTTAAATGTATTCATTTACCTCAAAAGTAAACAACGAAGAAGTGCAGCACTACCTGAGGTTTAGTTCCAAATGTCTGGTAGATATCAAATTTAAAAAAAAAAAAGTGTACTGTGAAACTGTAGGTCTGTGAGATTAACCTCTCTTGTAGGTAAAATATTTTAAGTTTTTTCTAAGTCTTCCTATCAAAATGGGCTTATTAGTGATTAGTTAAGATGACTGAATTGATTCTAAACAAAATGGATTTATAATGAAATTCCCAGCCTGGAGGATCGCCTCCTCTAATGATGGTATATACAGGGCTGGTTTTAGACAAAATGTGGTTCTGGGGCCCCAAATGTAGGCCATAGACTTCAGCATAACGGAAACCGGACGGATCCATTATGTAGGCCATAGACTTCTATTGTGACGGAATAAATAACGGAATGCATCTAAAAGCATTCCGTTACGCATTCCATCATGGAATAGCGTTATGGTCCATGGTAACGGAATCCATAACGCAATTTACATTATACCACAAGCTGACCCGAAAACAAATTTCAAAATATGAAATTCGCTTGTCCCTAGTTGCCACCTTTTCCAACAAAATATACTGGTTACGTGTTATTTTTTATTACGGGTTAATACGTGTTATTTGATCATATTTTACGTTTTGCTCCATTTTTTTCTCAATAAAATCAAATTTACCCTTTGTATTTTAAGTTTTATTTAGCCTCTATTTTTAAAATGATGGGAATTTGAACTCATAACCATCTACATTAAAGGCACTGGGCTATGATGTCCCTATACTTGCCATCCTATTAAGGAATGAGAAGGGCCCGTTAACCTGAGACGCCCTTATCTCATATCTACCCGAGATCAAGCCCTATCCTCTTATGCTCTCTTTCCTGATGACTTACATTAATAAACACATCCCATTAAGTCCCCTTATCAGACCTCTCACATGGTTTGAGAGCCTTATCCTTATCCTTGAACTATCTAATTGACCTCTTAAACATCATTCTGTACCCAAAGACTCTAACCTAAAACATTCTAATCGTGCATATCTTGTTTATTATATTCTGTAATAATACTGTACAAATGTATATTTCTAATATTTGTTCATATATTGAATGCTCTACAACTGACAATATGTTTTGTAACTCTAGACTGATATTTTGTCATTCTGTCACTTCCTCCACTATTTGAAGAAGGCTTAGTGACAAAAATTTTATGGAATATGCAACTGAAATATTGTAGAGTAAATCACGTTTTGCATACCTTTCCTTGGAAAGCTCTATTATATCCTTTTACTAATAGTTACATGGTTTTCTGTCCTTTTGACAATACTAATGCTCTCTTGGTGTTAAAGACCTTTAAAATGGTTGGATACAGTCCTAGGAGACTTCTGAGTAGTATACACCACTTTTCAGGGCAATGGGGCACTTTCAATTAAAACCAAATATATCTGGATAGCATCAAATCTGACAGCTGAGTTGACTGAATTGGACCAGAAACTGAATATATTTATATTTTTCTACTGATGTACATCAATAAATGTTTTTCAAGATATAAGTGCAGCATCGAATGGCGAATGTTTATTTATTTTTCTACTGATATACATCAATAAAGTTTGTTCTACATATAAGTGCACCAGCGAATGGCAAATGTATCTTTCTTTTTCTACTGCTATACTTGAATAAAGTTTTTTCAAGATATAAGTGCAGCAGCGAATGGCGAATATATATTTATTTTTATACTGCAATACGCTAGTAACGGTTTTGCCAGATATAACTGCAACAGTGAACTGACAAAATATTTTTTGTAGTACTGAAATACTCCCCTATACGCTTTCACCAGAAATAACTGCAGAAGTGACCTGAGAATATATATTTCTTGTTGGACTGAAATAGGCCACTATACGCTTTCAACAGAAATAACTGCAGAAGTGACCTGAAAATGTATTTTTCTTGTTGGACTGAAATAGGCCACTATACGCTTTCAACAGAAATAACTGCAACAGTGCAGTGCTTATCTATTTTTCTTTGCTTACTGAAATACGTCCCTATACACTTTCAACAAAATAACTGCAGAAATAAAATTAGAATATATTTTTCTTGTACTACTGAAATACATCCCTATATGCTTTCAACAGAAATAACTGCAACAGTGCAGTGCGTATCTATTTTTATTTGTTTACTGAAATACGTCCCTATATGCTTTGAACAGAAATAACTGCAGAAGTGACCTGAAAATGTATTTTTCTGGTTGGACTAAAATAGGCCACTATACGCTTTTAAGAGAAATAACTGCAGAAGTGAACTGAGAATATATTTGTCTTTGTTTACTGAAATACATCCCTATACGCTTTAAACATAAATAACTGCAAAAGTGAACTGAAAATATATATTTTTTCTTGGACTGAAATAGGCCACTATACGCTTTTACCAGCAGTGCGTATGTATTTTTTTATATTTTTTTATGAAATAAGTCCCTATTCTCTTTCACCAGAAATGAATGCAAATAAATGTTTTGTGTATTACTGAAATACAGCGCTATGCTCTTTCACCAGAAACGACTGCAAATGATTTTAGCATAAATAACAAAAAAGTGACCTGCGTATCTATTTCTTGTATTGTATTGAAATAGGCCATTAAATGATATCAGCACACTTAACAGCAAAAGTGACCCGCGTATATATTTATCTTTTTCCACAGATAAAAGCCACTTAAAGCTTATCAACATAGCACTTGCACCCAATAACTAATTGCTGGAATAACAAAGAGGTATTATGAGACTATCTGGATCCCCGTGTAATGTTTCCCTGCACTTCTAAATAGATTTTTTTCACAATGAGGAATTTACAATGACTCTCCCTAGTATCTGCACATGTCTCTCCCTGACAGTGAAATGATTCCTCTCACTGTCCTTTGCCTGCACTTGTAAATCGCTGGTTTTCACAATGAGGATTTTCCAATGACTCCTTCTAGCATCTGCATATATCTATTTCTGACTGTGAAATGATTCATCTCACTTATTCTTTCCCTGCACTAGTATAGATTAGGGATGAGCGAACTCGAACTGTATAGTTCGGGTTCGTACCGAATTTTGGGGTGTCCGTGACACGGACCCGAACCCGGACATTTTCGTAAAAGTCCGGGTTCGGGTTCGGTGTTCGTCGCTTTCTTCGCGCTTTTGTGACGCTTTCTTGGCGCTTTTTGAAAGGCTGCAAAGCAGCCAATCAACAAGCGTCATACTACTTGCCCCAAGAGGCCATCACAGCCATGCCTACTATTGGCATGGCTGTGATTGGCCAGAGCACCATGTGACCCAGCCTCTATTTAAGCTGGAGTCACATAGCGCCGCCCGTCACTCTGCTCTGATTAGCGTAGGGAGAGGTTGCGGCTGCGACAGTAGGGCGAGATTAGGCAGATTAACTCCTCCAAAGGACTTGATTAACTGATCGATCTGCAGCTGTGGATCATTGAGCTGCTGATCCTCAATTGCTCACTGTTTTTAGGCTGCACAGACCGTTTGTCAGTCTCATTTTTCTGGGGTGATCGGCGGCCATTTTGTGTCTTGTGGTGCGCCAGCACAAGCTGCGACCAAGTGCATTTAACCCTCAATGGTGTGGTTGTTTTTTGGCTAAAGCCTACATCAGGGTGAAGCTGTCACACCAAGTGCATTTAACCAGCAATAGTCTGTTCATTTTTTGGCCATATACAAAATCAGGGGCAAGCTGCGCCTGTCACCAAGTGCATTTAACCCTCAATGGTGTGGTTGTTTTTTGGCTAAAGCCTACATCAGGGTGAAGCTGTCACACCAAGTGCATTTAACCAGCAATAGTCTGTTCATTTTTTGGCCATATACAAAATCAGGGGCAAGCTGCGCCTGTCACCAAGTGCATTTAACCCTCAATGGTGTGGTTGTTTTTTGGCTAAAGCCTACATCAGGGTGAAGCTGTCACACCAAGTGCATTTAACCAGCAATAGTCTGTTCATTTTTTGGCCATATACAAAATCAGGGGCAAGCTGCGCCTGTCACCAAGTGCATTTAACCCTCAATGGTGTGGTTGTTTTTTGGCTAAAGCCTACATCAGGGTGAAGCTGTCACACCAAGTGCATTTAACCAGCAATAGTCTGTTCATTTTTTGGCCATATCCCAGTCTAATTCTGTCACTAAATCCATACCGGTCACCCAGCGCCTAAATACTAGGCCTCAAATTTATATCCAGCTAAATCTGTCCCTAGTGCTGTAGCTGGGCGAGTTATTTAGTGTCCGTTCAAGCACATTTCTTGTTCTGGGTTGAAATACAATTCCCAATTTAGCAATTTCATAATTTAGTGGTTCCTGCTATATCAGAGCTATTTGAAATCTATCCCAAAAAGGGTATATAATATTGAAGGTGCACATTGGGTCATTCAGAATAACTTCACACACACCCGCTACTGTGTATTTCCAAGTCTAATTCTGTCACTAAACCCATACCTGTCACCCAGCGCCTAAATACTAGGCCTCAAATTTAAATCCCTCTAAATCTCTCGTTACCCACCGCTGTACTGTTGTTGCTGGGCAAGATATTTAGTGTCCGTCAAAGCACATTTTTTGTTCTGGGTTGAAGTACAATTCCCAATTTAGCAATTTCATAATTTAGTGGTTTCTGCTATATCAGAGCTATTTGAAATCTATCCCTAAAAGGGTATATAATATTGAAGGTGCACATAGGGTCATTCAGAATAACTTCACACACACGCTTCTGTGCATTTCCAAGTCTAATTCTGTCACTAAATCCATACCGGTGACCCAGCGCCTAAATACTAGGCCTCAAATTTAAATCCCTCTAAATCTCTCGTTACCCACCGCTGTACTGTTGTTGCTGGGCAAGATATTTAGTGTCCGTCAAAGCACATTTTTTGTTCTGGGTTGAAGTACAATTCCCAATTTAGCAATTTCATAATTTAGTGGTTCCTGCTATATCAGAGCTATTTGAAATCTATCCCAAAAAGGGTATATAATATTGAAGGTGCACATTGGGTCATTCAGAATAACTTCACACACACCCGCTACTGTGTATTTCCAAGTCTAATTCTGTCACTAAACCCATACCTGTCACCCAGCGCCTAAATACTAGGCCTCAAATTTAAATCCCTCTAAATCTCTCGTTACCGCTGTACTGTTGTAGCTGGGAAAGTTATTTAGTGCCCGTCAAAGCACATTTTTTGTTCTGGGTTGAAGTACAATTCCCAATTTAGCAATTTCATAATTTAGTGGTTCCTGCTATATCAGAGCTATTTGAAATCTATCCCAAAAAGGGTATATAATATTCAAGGTGCACATTGGGTCATTCAGAATAACTTCACACACACGCTTCTGTGCATTTCCAAGTCTAATTCTGTCACTAAATCCATACCGGTCACCCAGCGCCTAAATACTAGGCCTCAAATTTATATCCCGCTGAATTTGAATACAATACATTGGGCCAAATAATATATTTGTTGTTGTGGTGAACCATAACAATGAGAAAAACATCTAGTAAGGGACGCGGACGTGGACATGGTCGTGGTGGTGTTAGTGGACCCTCTGGTGCTGGGAGAGGACGTGGCCGTTCTGCCACATCCACACGTCCTAGTGTACCAACTACCTCAGGTCCCAGTAGCCGCCAGAATTTACAGCGATATATGGTGGGGCCCAATGCCGTTCTAAGGATGGTAAGGCCTGAGCAGGTACAGGCATTAGTCAATTGGGTGGCCGACAGTGGATCCAGCACGTTCACATTATCTCCCACCCAGTCTTCTGCAGAAAGCGCACAGATGGCGCCTGAAAACCAACCCCATCAGTCTGTCACATCACCCCCATGCATACCAGGGAAACTGTCTCAGCCTCAAGTTATGCAGCAGTCTCTTATGCTGTTTGAAGACTCCGCTGGCAGGGTTTCCCAAGGGCATCCACCTAGCCCTTCCCCAGCGGTGAAAGACATAGAATGCACTGACGCACAACCACTTATGTTTCCTGATGATGAGGACATGGGAATACCACCTCAGCATGTCTCTGATGATGACGAAACACAGGTGCCAACTGCTGCGTCTTTCTGCAGTGTGCAGACTGAACAGGAGGTCAGGGATCAAGACTGGGTGGAAGACGATGCAGGGGACGATGAGGTCCTAGACCCCACATGGAATGAAGGTCGTGCCACTGACTTTCACAGTTCGGAGGAAGAGGCAGTGGTGAGACCGAGCCAACAGCGTAGCAAAAGAGGGAGCAGTGGGCAAAAGCAGAACACCCGCCGCCAAGAGACTCCGCCTGCTACTGACCGCCGCCATCTGGGACCGAGCACCCCAAAGGCAGCTTCAAGGAGTTCCCTGGCATGGCACTTCTTCAAACAATGTGCTGACGACAAGACCCGAGTGGTTTGCACGCTGTGCCATCAGAGCCTGAAGCGAGGCATTAACGTTCTGAACCTGAGCACAACCTGCATGACCAGGCACCTGCATGCAAAGCATGAACTGCAGTGGAGTAAACACCTTAAAACCAAGGAAGTCACTCAGGCTCCCCCTGCTACCTCTTCTGCTGCTGCCGCCTCGGCCTATTCTGCTGCTGCCGCCTCGGCCTCTTCCTCCGCCTCTGGAGGAACGTTGGCACCTGCCGCCCAGCAAACAGGGGATGTACCACCAACACCACCACCACCACCTCCGTCACCAAGCGTCTCAACCATGTCACACGCCAGCGTTCAGCTCTCCATCTCACAAACATTTGATAGAAAGCGTAAATTCCCACCTAGCCACCCTCGATCCCTGGCCCTGAATGCCAGCATTTCTAAACTACTGGCCTATGAAATGCTGTCATTTAGGCTGGTGGACACAGACAGCTTCAAACAGCTCATGTCGCTTGCTGTCCCACAGTATGTTGTTCCCAGCCGGCACTACTTCTCCAAGAGAGCCGTGCCTTCCCTGCACAACCAAGTATCCGATAAAATCAAGTGTGCACTGCGCAACGCCATCTGTAGCAAGGTCCACCTAACCACAGATACGTGGACCAGTAAGCACGGCCAGGGACGCTATATCTCCCTAACTGCACACTGGGTAAATGTAGTGGCAGCTGGGCCCCAGGCGGAGAGCTGTTTGGCGCACGTCCTTCCGCCGCCAAGGATCGCAGGGCAACATTCTTTGCCTCCTGTTGCCACCTCCTCCTTCTCGGCTTCCTCCTCCTCTTCTTCCACCTGCTCATCCAGTCAGCCACACACCTTCACCACCAACTTCAGCACAGCCCGGGGTAAACGTCAGCAGGCCATTCTGAAACTCATATGTTTGGGGGACAGGCCCCACACCGCACAGGAGTTGTGGCGGGGTATTGAACAACAGACCGACGAGTGGTTGCTGCCGGTGAGCCTCAAGCCCGGCCTGGTGGTGTGTGATAATGGGCGAAATCTCGTTGCAGCTCTGGGACTAGCCAATTTGACGCACATCCCTTGCTTGGCGCATGTGCTGAATTTGGTGGTGCAGAAGTTCATTCACAACTACCCCGACATGTCAGAGCTGCTGCATAAAGTGCGGGCCGTCTGTTCGCGCTTCCGGCGTTCACATCCTGCCGCTGCTCGCCTGTCTGCGCTACAGCGTAACTTCGGCCTTCCCGCTCACCGCCTCATATGCGACGTGCCCACCAGGTGGAACTCCACCTTGCACATGCTGGACAGACTGTGCGAGCAGCAGCAGGCCATAGTGGAGTTTCAGCTGCAGCACGCACGGGTCAGTCGCACTACAGAACAGCACCACTTCACCACCAATGACTGGGCCTCCATGCGAGACCTGTGTGCCCTGTTGCGCTGTTTCGAGTACTCCACCAACATGGCCAGTGGCGATGACACCGTTATCAGCGTTACAATACCACTTCTATGTCTCCTTGAGAAAACACTTAGGGCGATGATGGAACAGGAGGTGGCCCAGGAGGAGGAGGAGGAGGATGAGGAAGAGGGGTCATTTTTAGCACTTTCAGGCCAGTCTCTTCGAAGTGACTCAGAGGGAGGTTTTTTGCAACAGCAGAGGCCAGGTACAAATGTGGCCAGCCAGGGCCCACTACTGGAGGACGAGGAGGACGAGGATGAGGAGGAGGTGGAGGAGGATGAGGATGAAGCATGGTCACAGCGGGGTGGCACCCAACGCAGCTCGGGTCCATCACTGGTGCGTGGCTGGGGGGAAAGGCAGGACGATGACGATACGCCTCCCACAGAGGACAGCTTGTCCTTACCCCTGGGCAGCCTGGCACACATGAGCGACTACATGCTGCAGTGCCTGCGCAACGACAGCAGAGTTGCCCACATTTTAACCTGTGCAGACTACTGGGTTGCCACCCTGCTGGATCCACGCTACAAAGACAATGTGCCCACCTTACTTCCTGCACTGGAGCGTGATAGGAAGATGCGCGAGTACAAGCGCACGTTGGTAGACGCGCTACTGAGAGCATTCCCAAATGTCACAGGGGAACAAGTGGAAGCCCAAGGCCAAGGCAGAGGAGGAGCAAGAGGTCGCCAAGGCAGCTGTGTCACGGCCAGCTCCTCTGAGGGCAGGGTTAGCATGGCAGAGATGTGGAAAACTTTTGTCAACACGCCACAGCTAACTGCACCACCACCTGATACGCAACGTGTTAGCAGGAGGCAACATTTCACTAACATGGTGGAACAGTACGTGTGCACACCCCTCCACGTACTGACTGATGGTTCGGCCCCATTCAACTTCTGGGTCTCTAAATTGTCCACGTGGCCAGAGCTAGCCTTTTATGCCTTGGAGGTGCTGGCCTGCCCGGCAGCCAGCGTTTTGTCTGAACGTGTATTCAGCACGGCAGGGGGCGTCATTACAGACAAACGCAGCCGCCTGTCTACAGCCAATGTGGACAAGCTGACGTTCATAAAAATGAACCAGGCATGGATCCCACAGGACCTGTCCGTCCCTTGTCCAGATTAGACATTAACTACCTCCCCATAACCATATATTATTGGACTCCAGGGCACTTCCTCATTCAATCCTATTTTTATTTTCATTTTACCATTATATTGCGATGCTACCCAAAGTTGAATGAACCTCTCCTCTGCCTGTGTGCTAGGCCTAAATATATGCCAATGGACTGTTGCAGTGGTGGCTGACATGAAGCCTGATTCTCTGCTATGACATGCAGACTAATTCTCTGCTGACATGAAGCCAGATTGTCTGTTACGGGACCTCTCTCCTCTGCCTGGGTGCTGGGCCTAAATTTATGACAATGGACTGTTGCAGTGGTGGCTGACGTGAAGCCTGATTCTCTGCTATGACATGCAGACTGATTCTCTGCTGACATGAAGCCAGATCGTCTGTTACGGGACCTCTCTCCTCTGCCTGTGTGTGTGCTGGGCCTAAATATATGCCAATGGACTGTTGCAGTGGTGGCTGACGTGAAGCCTCATTCTCTGCTATGACATGCAGACTGATTCTCTGCTGACATGAAGCCAGATTCTCTGTTACGGGACCTCTCTCCTCTGCCTGTGTGTGTGCTGGGCCTAAATATATGCCAATGGACTGTTGCAGTGGTGGCTGACGTGAAGCCTCATTCTCTGCTATGACATGCAGACTAATTCTCTGCTGACATGAAGACAGATTCTCTGTTACGGGACCTCCCTCCTCTGCCTGGGTGCTGGGCCTAAATATATGCCAATGGACTGTTGCAGTGGTGGCTGACGTGAAGCCTCATTCTCTGCTATGACATGCAGACTAATTCTCTGCTGACATGAAGACAGATTCTCTGTTACGGGACCTCTCTCCTCTGCCTGGGTGCCGGGGCCTAAATATCTGAGAATGGACTGTTCCAGTGGTGGGTGACGGGAAGCCAGATTCTCTGCTATGGAACCTCTCTCCAATTGATTTTGGTTAATTTTTATTTATTTAATTTTTATTTTAATTCATTTCCCTATCCACATTTGTTTGCAGGGGATTTACCTACATGTTGCTGCCTTTTGCAGCCCTCTAGCCCTTTCCTGGGCTGTTTTACAGCCGTTTTAGTGCCGAAAAGTTCGGGTCCCCATTGACTTCAATGGGGTTCGGGTTCGGGACGAAGTTCGGATCGGGTTCGGATCCCGAACCCGAACATTTCCGGGATGTTCGGCCGAACTTCTCGAACCCGAACATCCAGGTGTTCGCTCAACTCTAGTATAGATCTAAGATAGATGCTGGCTGGCTGCTGATTGGCTGCATGCATGGCATTATGGGTCATCCCGCCTTCCCAGAGTTCCTTGCCCCATGTCCTCACACGTGTATCCACCATTTTAGCCGCCCGTCATTGTAGGAAATAATGCAATTCGTTACCACGAAGCGTGAGGAAATGCATTAGTTCAGAATCAAATTTTTCCTGAAATTCGACTAGACTTCGTCAGCTTCGATTCGCTCATCTCTAATTGCCATCTTTGAAATAAGATATAAAATATTAACTTAAACAAAAGAAAATGAGCTACTACCTTGTATTGTGTTTTGCATCTTTTATCAACATGGCAGGAAACTTGGTTGAACTAGGCTGACTGTCATTTTTTAACCATGCTGACTTGTTACTATACATTGCGACAATGACAATTTTAATTATTTATATCATTTTACATATTGAATAGTGCTCAGTTCAGAATAGAATTGGGAAAAGCCATTCTGTTTCAGTTTCCTTAAAAAAATTGGAACAGATTCTAGTATGAAAAAGAACTAAATATTTCCAAACCTTTAGGCCCCATGCACACGGCCGCGTTTCAAGGCCGTGTGCGGGCCGTGGAACCGCGGCCTGGATCCCTCCTGAGAGCAGGAGCGCACGGCGTCACTGGTTGCTATGACGCCGTGCGCTCCCTGCTGCCGCCGCAATACAGTAATACACTGGTATGATCTATACCAGTGTATTACTGTACTGTGCCGGCAGCAGGGAGCGCACGGCGTCATAGCAACCAGTGACGCCATGCGCTCCTGCTCTCAGGAGGGATCCAGGCCGTGGTTCCACGGCCCGCACACGGCCGTGTGCATGGGGCCTTAGACAGGGCTAAAATTCTATGTTTATTTTTTATTTTCAAAAATATTTTATTGTGGAAAAGAAATGTCCATGACAAAAGTGATACAAAAGGTGTACTTTTATTTTAGGCATCTCCAGCATGTTGGTGAGCATGAGGAAAATATGTTGTGCAATTTCACAGGGGTGTAATACCATCTAATTAACATTTTGCAGTACTTTTCTTAAAGATGTACAGTACAGACCAAAAGTTTGGACACACCTTCTCATTCAAAGAGTTTTCTTTATTTTCATGACTATGAAAATTGTAGATTCACACTGAAGGCATCAAAACTATCAATTAACACATGTGGAATTATATACATAACAAAAAAGTGTGAAACAACTGATAATATGTTATATTCTAAATTCTTCAAAGTAGCCACCTTTTGCTTTGATTACTGCTTTGCACACTCTTGGCATTCTCTTGAGGTAGTCACCTGAGCTTCAAGAGGTAGTCACCTGAAATTGTTTTCACTTCACAGGTGTGCCCTGTCAGGTTTAATAAGTGAGATTTCTTGCCTTATAAATGGGTTTGGGACCATCAGTTGCATTGTGGAGAAGTCAGGTGGATACACAGCTGATACTCCTACTGAATAGACTGTTAGAATTTGTATTATGGCAAGAAAAAAGCAGCTAAGTAAAGAAAAACGAGTGGCCATCATTACTTTAAGAAATGAAGGTCAGTCAGTCCGAAAAATTGGGAAAACTTTGAAAGTGTCCCCAAGTGCAGTCACAAAAACCATCAAGCGCTACAAAGAAACTGGCTCACATGCGGACCACTCCAAGAAAGAAAGACCAAGAGTCACCTCTGCTGCAGAGGATAAGTTCATCTGAGTCACCAGCCTTAGAAATCGCAGGTTAACAGCAGCTCAGATTAGAGACCAGTTCAATGCCACACAGAGTTCTAGCAGCAGACATATCTCTAGAACAACTGTTAAGAGGAGACTGTGTGAATCAGGTCTTCATGGTATAAAATCTGCTAGGAAACCACTGCTAAGGACAGGCAACATGCAGAAGAGACTTGTTTGGGCTAAAGAACACAAGGAATGGACATTAGACCAGTGGAAATCTGTGTTTTCGTCGGATGAGTCCAAATTTGAGATCTTTGGTTCCAACCACTGTGTCTTTGTGCGACACAGAAAAGGTGAACGTATGGACTCTACATGCCCGGTTCCCACCGTGAAGCATGGAGGAGGAGGTGTGATGGTGTGGGGGTGCTTTGCTGGTGACACTGTTGGGGATTTATTCATAATTGAAGGCATACTGAACCAGCATGGCTACCACAGCATCTTGCAGCGGCATGCTATTCAATCTGGTTTGCGTTTAGTTGGACCATCATTTATTTTTCAACAGGACAATGACCCAAAACACACCTCCAGGCTGTGTAAGGGCTATTTGACCATGAAGGAGAGTGATGGGGTGCTGAGCCAGATGACCTGGCCTCCACAGTCACCGGACCTGAACCCAATCGAGATGGTTTGGGTTGAGCTGGGTCGCAGAGTGAAGGCAAAAGGGCCAACAAGTGCTAAGCATCTCTGGGAACTCCTTCAAGACTGTTGGAAGACCATTTCAGGTGACTACCTCTTGAAGCTCATCAAGAGAATGCCAAGAGTGTGCAAAGCAGTAATTAAAGCAAAAGGTGGCTACTTTGAAGAACCTAGAATATGACATATTTTCAGTTGTTTCACACTTTTTTGTTATGTATATAATTCCACATGTGTTAATTGATAGTTTTGATGCCTTCAGTGTGAATCTACAATTTTCATAGTCATGAAAATAAAGAAAACTCTTTGAATGAGAAGGTTTGTCCAAACTTTTGGTCTGTACTGTACATCTTTAAGAAAAGTACTGCAAAATGTTAATTAGATGGTATTACACCCCTGTGAGATTGCACAACATATTTTCCTCATGCTCACCAACATGCTGGAGATGCCTAAAATAAAAGTGCACATTTTCATTCAGTGCTGCTCTGAAATCTGGTGAGGAGTCCCACATAACATCTCTGATTTGTATTAAAGGTGAAACATGTTTTGACAGTAAAATATCTGCCATACAGGAGTACCACGTCTTGATTGTATTTCTTGTCATGGGGTTGGATATATATTTCAAGATATCAGACCTGTGTTTCTTGATCAATGGTAGTGAGCGTAATGGTATATTCATCATAGATTGTCCTATTGCTATATCTAGTCTCTCCAAAGCCACTCTAATACTCTTAGGCCTTGAATAGATCTATAATAAAGGAGAAAGTCTGGGACACCCTTGCCCCCTTCACTAGGAGGTTTAACCACCTCAGTCCCCCTAGCTTAAACCCTCTTAATGACCAGACCACTTTTTACAATTCTGCACTTCACTACTTTCACGGTTTATTGCTCGGTCATACAACTTACCACCCAAATGAATTTTACCTCCTTTTCTTCTCACTAATAGAGCTTTCATTTGGTGGTATTTCATTGCTGCTGACATTTTTACTTTTTTTGATATTAATCAAAATTGACCAAAAGTTTTGCAAAAAAATGACATTTTTCACTTTCTGTTGTAAAATTTTTCAAATAAAACTCAATTTCTATATAAATTTTTCTCAAAATGTATTGTTCTACATGTCTTTGATAAAAAAAAATGCAATAAGTGTATATTTATTGGTTTGGGTAAAAGTTATAGCGTTTACAAACTATGGTGCAATATTTTTTATTTACGCACTTTGACTTACTGAGCACCTGTCATGTTTACTGAGGTTCTACAATGCCCAGACAGTAGAAACACCCCACAAATGACCCCATTTCAGAAAGTAGACACCCTAAGGTATTCGCTGATGGGCATAGTGAGTTCATGGAAGTTTTAATTTTTTGTCACAAGTTAGCGTAAAATTTATTTATTTTTTCTTACAAAGTCTGGTGGTCCCTTTTGCTTCGATCGACCACCAGAGGACACAGGCAGCTCTGTAAGTAGCACCAATCACCACACTACACTACATCCCCCCTGTCACTTATTAACCCCTTATTAATCCCTGATCACCACATATAGACTCCCTGATCACCCCCCTGTCATTGATCACCCCCCCGGTAAGGCTCCATTCAGACGTCCGTATGTGTTTCGTGGATCCACGGATCCACGGATCTGCTGATCCGCAAAACACGGACACCCGCAAAATGCAGAAAGCATATTGCCAATCCGCACATTGCCAGAACTATATAGAAAATGCCTTTTCTTGTCCGCAATTGCGGACAAGAATAGGACATGTTCTATAGGCTCTATGAAAAACGCAGTGTTCGCCCGATCAGGCCTGATCTTGTGCGCACACTTTGCGTTCAGTCCGCCCCACCGCAGTGACAGAATTTTTATTTTCTGATCACTGCAAAAACACTGTAAAATCGCTGTGGCGCTATAAAAATCACTTTTCAGGGGCATGGCAAGTTCATAGAAGATTTTTTTTTTGTCACAAGTTAGCGGAAATAGATATTTTTTTTAATTTTTTTTTACAAAGTCTCATATTCCACTAACTTGTGACAAAAAATAAAATTTTACATGAACTCACCATACCCCTCACGGAAAACCTTATGGTATCTTTTTTCCAAAATGGGGTCACTTGTGGGGTATTTATACTACCCTGGCATTTTAGGGGACCTAAAGCGTAAGAAGTAGTTTGTAATCCAAATGCGTAAAAATGCCCTGTGAAATCCTAAAAGTTCTCATTGGAATTTGGGACCCTTTGCGCACCTAGGCTGCAAAAAAGTGTCACACATGTGGTATCACCGTACTCAGGAGAAGTAGGGCAATGTGTTTTTGGGTGTATTTTTACATATACCCATGCTGGGTGAGAGAAATATCTTGGTCAAATGCCAACTTTGCATAAAAAAAATGGGAAAAGTTGTCTTTTGCCGAGATATTTCTCTCACCCAGCTTGGGTATATGTAAAAATACACCCCAAAACACATTGCCCTACTTCTCCTGAGTACGGCGATACCACATGTGTGACACTTTTTTGCAGCCTAGGTGCGCAAAGGGGCCCAAATTCCAATGAGTACCTTTTAGGAGGGCATTTTTAGGCATTTGGATTCCAAACTACTTCTCACGCTTTAGGGCCCCTAAAATGCCAGGGCAGTATAAATACCCCACATGTGACCCCATTTTGGAAATAAGACACCCCAAGGTATTCTGTGAGGGGCATGGCGAGTTCATAGAATTTTTTTTTTTTGGCACAAGTTAGCGGAAAATGATTTTTTTTGTTTTTTCTTACAAAGTCTCATATTCCACTAACTTGTGACAAAAAATAAAATTTTACATGAACTCACCATGCCCCTCGCGGAATGCCTTGGGGTGTCTTATTTCCAAAATGGGGTTGCATGTGGGGTATTCTATATTTATTCTAAAGCGTGAGAAGAAGTCTGGAATCCAAATATTTAAAAATGCCCTTCCAAAAGGTACTCAGGAGAAGTAGGGCAATGTTTGGGGTGTATTTTTACATATACCCATGCTGGGTGAGAGAAATATCTCTGTAAATGACAACTTTTTTTTTTTTTATACAAAGTTGTCAATTTACTGAGATATTTCTCTCACCCGGCATGGGTATATGTAAACATACACCCCAAAACAGATTGCCATACTTCTTCTGAGTACGGCGATACCACATGTGTGACACTTTTTTGCAGCCAAGATGCGCAAAGGGGCACAAATTCCAATGAGTACCTTTAGGATTTTACAGGGCATTTTTATGCATTTGGATTCCGTGAGGGGTATGATGAGTTCATGTAAGATTTTATTTTTTGTCACAAGTTAGTGGAATATGAGACTTTGTAAAAAAAAAATAATATATATATCTATTTCCGCTAATGCCCCTCAAAAGTGATTTTTATAGCGATTTTACAGTGTTTTTGCAGTGATCATAAAAAAAAAATTCTGTCACTGCGGTGGGGCGGACTGAACGCAAAGTGTGCGCACAAGATCAGGCCTGATCGGGCGAACACTGCGTTTTTCATAGAGCCTATAGAACATGTCCTATTCTTGTCCGCAATTGCGGACAAGAAAAGGCATTTTCTATATAGTTCTGGCAATGTGCGGATCGGCAATATGCTTTCTGCATTTTGCGGGTGTCCGTGTTTTGCGGATCAGCAGATCCGTGGATCCACGAAACACATACGGACGTCTGAATGGAGCCTTACCGGGGGTACCGGGGGGGGGGGGGGGTGATCAATGACAGGGGGGTGATCAGGGAGTCTATATGTGGTGATCAGGGATTAATAAGGGGTTAATAAGTGACAGGGGGGATGTAGTGTAGTGTGGTGAT
This sequence comes from Bufo gargarizans, assembly GCF_014858855.1. NCBI lineage: Eukaryota > Metazoa > Chordata > Amphibia > Anura > Bufonidae > Bufo > Bufo gargarizans. Next base: position 301,593,285 of record NC_058081.1, read on the forward strand.
TGGTGCTACTTACAGAGCTGCCTGTGTCCTCTGGTGGTCGATCCAAGCAAAAGGGACCACCAAAGGACCAGGTAGCAGGTATATTAGACGCTGTTAACAAAACAGCGTCTAATATACTTTTCTAGGGTTCAAAAAATTGCATCTACAGCCTGCCAGCGAATGATCGCTGCTGGCAGGCTGTAGATTAACTTGTCAGCCCGCGCGTCAATGAGGAATAACCCGGCCGCCCGCAGGACGCATCCCTGCGTTAGGCGGTCGGGAGAAGGTTAATTAGTAGTCCGTGTGATATTCTAGGTCTTGCACCAGTACACAGAAAACGCGCAAGCGTCTTTTTCAATTGTGTGAAAAATAATCTAGGCAAGGGAATTGGGAGAACTTGAAGGTAGTATAGTATTTTCAGGAGAATTATCATTTTGATCAATGATCTACGGCCTAACCATGAGGAAAATGGTATATCCCACATTCTGTTAAGATTATTTATGGTTAGTGGTAGGTTTTTATAATTTTCTGAGTATAGTAATGATGGGTGGGGCGTAATTTTAATACCTAAGAATGTTATGCTGTGTGTTGACCATGTGAAAGGTGAACAGCTTTCTAATAATTTATGTAAGTGAGGGTTCAAGGTGACAATTAGTGCTTGAGATTTATTAAGATTTACCTTAAAATTGGAAAATGTGCCAAAACAGTCTAGTATAGCATATATTGCAAGGAATGCCTCTGTTGGGTTAGTAACTATAAAGAGAAGATCATCTGCGAAGGCAGCCTGGGTGTGGGTATCATTTTTAATACTATGTATCCTTTGGTCCTGTCTGACATCTTGAAGAAGTGGTTCTATAGGAAGAACAAAAAGGAGTGTAGACAACGGGCATCCTTGTCTAGTGCTGTTGCTAATTTTAAAAGTTGGTAATAGTGTGTTATTCACTAATACTCTGGTGCTGGGATTACTATACATAGACATAACTGCATTAATAAAGCTGTCTGGTATACAAAAATATTTCAGGGCTTCTATCATATATGAGCAGTCCACTTTATCAAAAGCCTTCTCGGTGTCTGTGCCGAGAAGGACTAGTGGTGTGGAGGTGGAGTGTTCATAGTGGATAATGTTAATCAATCTACAGTTCATTCTTCCCTCTATTTCCCCCACAAATCCCACCTGTTCCATATGAAGGTTGGGCAGGAGGGGTTGCAGGCAGAGGACTAACATCTTAGGGCCCTTTCACACTTGCGTTGTCCGGATCCGGCGTGTCCTCCACTTGCCGGAGGTACACGCCGGATCCGGAAAAACGCAAGTGTAAGGAAAGCATTTGAAGACGGATCCGTCTTCAAAATGCTTTCAGTGTTACTATGGCAGCCAGGACGCTATTAAAGTCCTGGTTGCCATAGTAGGAGCGGGGAGCGGGGGAGCGGCATACTTACAGTCCGTGCGTCTCCCGGGGCGCTCCAGAATGACGTCAGAGCGCCCCAGGCGCATGGATGACGTGTACATGCGATCACGTCATCCATGCGCCTGGGGCGCCCTGACGTCACTCTGGAGCGCCCCGGGAGCCGCACGGACGGTAAGTATGCTGCTCCCCTGCTCCCCGCTACACTTTACCATGGCTGCCAGGACTTTAGCGTCCCGGCAGCCATGGTAACCATTCAGAAAAAGCTAAACGTCGGATCCGGCAATGCGCCGAAACGACGTTTAGCTTAAGGCCGGATCCGGATTAATGCCTTTCAATGGGCATTCATTCCGGATCCGGCCTTGCGGCAAGTCTTCAGGATTTTTGGCCGGAGCAAAAAGTACTGCATGCTGCGGTATTTTCTCCGGCCAAAAAATGTTCCGTTCCGGAACGGAAAACATCCTGATGCATCCTGAACGGATTTCTCTCCATTCAGAATGCATTAGGATAATCCTGATCAGGATTGTTCCGGCATAGAGCCCCGACGACGGAACTCTATGCCGGAACCGGCCAACGCAAGTGTGAAAGGGCCCTTAGCTAGAAGTTTCAGATCATTATTAAGTAATGATATTGGCCTATAGCTAGAACATTGATATGGATCTTTGCCCTCTTTAGGGATTTTAGTTATCTGGGCTGAAAGCATATGTGGATGGAGATACTTGCCATCCTAAATTGAGTTGCACATTTTGAGTAATTTGGGCAGTAAAATATTTTGTAATGAGTCATAATATTGACAGTCCATCTGGGCCTGGGCTTTTATGGTGTGGTGTGCATTTAATGGCAGCTTTAAGTTCACCCAATGTAAAGGGGGTTGCTAGCTTCTGGGCTTAGTCTACTTTAAGTTTTGGTAACTCAAGGGAGGATAACCATTTTTGTATCTCACTATTTTGCTGATCTTATGTTGTAAAGCTGTGTATAATATTCTGAACATCTGCTAGCTATCTGTTCTGTGTGATGCAGAGTATCGGCTGTGGAGGACTGTATTTTGTGTATGTATGAGTGGACCTTCCTTTTTTTTTGTTTGCTGAGAAAGCATAGATTTAGAGGCTTTATCTCAATGTGCATAACTCTGGGAAACCTTTGAATCTCAGGTTATTCCTTCTTCCCAGATTATCCTGGTTCTCTAGCTGGTTATAGAGGTAATTTAGATAGGCATTAGCATGATCCAAATTGTTAGAGATGGCGGCATCAAAGTCCATTATGGCCGTCTGCGCACCCTCCACTGCTTTCACACAGTCCCCCAACTGCTTTAGATCTTGTTTAAAGTCCTTTCATTTTTGGACTAGTGGATCTAGGGCATCAACTATTAACTGGTGCATAAATGCCGTGGAGACTGGTAAGTTGTCTTGGGGGGTAAGAGCTTCCACCTCGCTGCCCTCCCCGTCCTCTGAATCAGAGGCTTCTTGCTGCTGCACTGACTCAGCCCTCGGCGCCATCTTGTCTGACATTATCAGTTGCTGTGCGCTGGTCTTTTTAACAAAATGGTCCAGATCCCCTTGTCCTGTTGCTGATCTTCCAGTACCAGGTGTGTCCTTGGACATTAGTAAGTTTCCCCATGTTGGCTCAGTTATAAGGGCTAATTTTGTCTGCTCCCAATCGATCCTCAGCCAAGCTCACTCAGCTGCGTGCATGCGGCTCTGCTGCCAGGCTCTGCCCCACTCGGATAAAATTAAATGTTTGATGTCAAAAGTATAGCAGGGAATAATGCTAATGTTAGTTTGTACTTAGCCTGAATCATTCATTTATAGCAGTGAGGGCTATAATCATACATTTAAAATTGCTCTATTTATCGTCAGCATTTGACGAACTGTAATGAAAAGTGAGAAAAATATAATTAGTTTTTTTCATTTTCTCAGAAGGACTTTTCTTGTTTAAAAATAAATGGTAAGTGCATTTTTGCCCTTAAAATTAAAATAATTTGATACATTTTTGCTACATAGTACAAGCTGTTTTAAAGGCCAATTTACTTCAGCATGTCTAAAAAGAAAACAAAACTAAAAAAATTACTTTTTTCATTGAATGTCCAAGCAGGATACAAATTGTAATGCTGCAAACCCTGGAATTTATATAATAAATATTACTTTTTGTATCACAACTCTTGAGAAAAAGACTTGACAAGTTTATAAATGATGTGAACAGCTTTGTGTAGCTAATTTCATATACAAGAGATGCGGGTTTTGATTTATTTTATTTGATTGGTTACAATTTAATTAAATAAAGCCACAACTGTGATTTATGAAGCATAAACTATGTATTTATTAATAAAATTGAAAGATATGTCATTAATAGGCAAAATTGCTTAATTCCAAGGTTGTAAATATAAGTACTCCCTTGATTAAGTGCTATAAATACATACTAGCATTAGTAATTTTAAGTATGGTACGGTATGGAGTGCATAAAATTCAATACATAGTGTCAAATATATACTGTTCTACCCCTAACGGATGATCTCCAAGATTGTCATCATGCTTTATAAGGTATGCTGCAGGTGCTCAATGAAATTTAGGGTCATAAAGGAAGAGGGGCACAAGTTCCAAGGCATATGAAACAAATTCCTCCCCACTCTTACACCAAAGGCAAATTTTACTTGCTAGGCCAAGATCCAGTGACACTGTCCCTGGATAGATTATACTTTATAAATTGAATTGAGCACTACAGAACAGAATGAATAATACAGCACTCCCATCTAGTTACCCAGAGGTGACATTTTCTCTGATTGGACTTTCCCATTCCTCATCTTCTCCATTTGTCTGAGACTATTTTGTCTAGCTCTTCTTTCTATCTGCAAAGTTTTAGGTTCCTCACCTTTCATTATTATTCCCACCATCTTAACACAACCTCCTCCCCCATCTGATATCCTAGCAATGTCATTCTGCTGCTTCCCCTAATACTATTTTTGCTGCACTGCCCAGTATGTTTAAATACTGTACTGAAGAAATACAGTACCACTTGGAACCGAACCCAAGTTCGGGAAATTGTTTTTTACAGTACAAATTAATTTATGAAGTTATTACGTAAAGTCTCGTGAGACTTTACAAAACAATAACTTCGGCTCATCGCAGCCAATACATTCTAATACTGTATGGAGCTCCAGCTCTGTACAGTTTTAGAACAAAGGTTTATGCAAATCGACTTCAGATGTTTCATCCAAAGTCAATTCGCTCATTCCTATCTGGAAGCATTGATACTCCTTGCTATCACCACTTTGTGGTATGGGTGTGCTTTATGCCTTTCTATTGTAAGATTTATACATTATTCAAACTAAGAAATTTGCTACACAGTATATTGTGTCATGTACACTATTTTTCAGGGGTTATATGCTTGCTCTTTGCTGTAGGATTAAAATACTGTTTGTACAGTACATTGCTGTAAATGTTTTGTTTATCTAGGCCATTCTTTTAAATTCCCTTGCAGCATCTTGGTCCATTTGATGCATCTTTTGGCAGCCCATGAACCATAAAAGCATAGATCTGAGCTATAATGTATAAGAGTTTTATGCATAAATTATTATTTTATCTCCTGGACTTCCTGGCACTGTCCTCCTGCTAAACCTTTTTGATGAGAAGCAATACATTTGCCCCATTGACTTTAGTATCATCCCCAAACATCCTGGGGTAACTTATCATGAGGTTAATATTTGAAGTCAGTTTAGTTTGAATTTGCGTTTGTGTACTTTGCAACATATTTATCAAAGGGTGCATGTTGCTCGAGAAAGAGAGTCTGTAACCTTCAAAATCAGTTTAAATGTAGCTAAAACTTAACTTTAACTTTCTTGTGAAAGTCTGGTCCATTAATCTTGAGAATTGTTCAATTTTATTATTTAGTACTATGGGCAGGGCCACTCTGTTCAATTTGGCATTTCATATGTCATGGCTACCAGCCTTGAAATCTCAGGTACTGAGGGAATGATGGTGCATTGAATAGAGAAGCCTCACCCACCATGAACTGAAAACCTTATTTGCATAAAAATAAAAAGAACCATTTATCAGGATAGAAGGATCAGATTTTCACATGGAACGTATGGTTATGTTTTGGTTTTGGTCCTTAAAGGGGTTGTTCAGGTTTAATGCTGAACTCGGACATATCTCCATTATTACCCAGGCAGCCCCCCTGACTTGAGCATCGGAGCAGTTCATGCTCCAATGCTCTCTTTTGCCCTTTGCTGAATCACGCAGCGAAAAGGCATTTTCTGGATGAACCGGGCTCTCCTTAGGGCTGCCAGGAGGAGGCTTCAACCCAGCAGTGAACCTGGTGATATCAAGGGCACTGATGGATGTGCTTTAGCGCTGCCCTAGCCTGTAAAACGGCTAGGGCAGCACTAAAGCCGGTGACTTCACTGAACACACTGCTGGGTGGAAGCCTCTGCCTTGCAGTGTTTTACTGTAAATAAAAGAGCCATTGCCCTACGTGATCCAGTGCAGGACAAAGGATAGTATCAGAGCATAAACTGCTCCGATGCTCAAGTCAGGGGTTGGCCTGGGTAAAATTATGGGTATGTTGGGGTTCAGCTCTGAAGCCGGACAACCCCTTTAAATGGTGGTATGCTTACTTTAAAACAGAGATCACTTTAAATTTGGTCTATCTTTAAATGTAAAACTTATGTCTAGAAATGCTACTCAAGTTTGTATACACCCTTACACTGGAGTGAGTTTGTGAATTTTTTGGCTACATTTTACAAAGTCTCATTAATAAATCTAAAACGAATTTTCGTAGTAAGTCACAACAACTTTCTCCCTATCTTTTCAAAACTGGAGCATGTGGAGCATGTGGTGTTAAGATGCAAAAAGTCTCAAAAGCCCTATTTTGGAACTTTGGAAGCCACAATTCTGGAGTGCAAGACATGGTAAATTCCAACTTTTATCTAATATATCTTTTTGAAGCCACAATTCTGGAGTGCAAGACATGGTAAATTCCAACAAATATATCTTTTGCCTTGCTTGGTGATTCTCCTACATTTTTGTCTTATTTGAATGGCCTAAATATTTGATAGAGATCTCATCTTTATTTTGTAATTTTCATATAACTTTATTTTTGCTACTGTTCTGACATATTAACGTTGATTTGTTAAGCCTCATATACCCTTATGGACAATTGGAGAATTTTCTTCTTTAAGTCACCACACAATTGGATAATTTTCTTCCTCAATTCCCCAGATAATTCTCACACATGTGGTGGCATTGTTATCATTAATACATTATGTCTAAAAGGCATACCGTGGTTAAGTTTTACATCTATTATTCCTGCTTCAGTGTGATGTCTGAAAAAAACGTGGCTTTTCATCATTTTAATATGAACATTTTATTTTTTTCATTATGTAGTATTGATGTTTTATAACTTGTAGACCATATTCAGATAGATATGAGAGATGATAGATAGAAAAATAGATAGATAGATATAGAGAGATAGAAAATAAAGACAGAAAAAAAAAACAGCAGCACTTGTCACGTTTCAGCCCTACACAATGAGGCCTTTGTGAAGCAGTGTGGTCAATGCCACGATGAGATACAATGCCCATGATTAACATAATTAACATAATTGAATAGATTATTTGATTAATGAAGATACATAGAAAGATAGATAGATAGATACCCATTCCCCAGAAATTAATAGATTCAAATTTTTACTATTTAGAGAAATAAGCTAATTATTTTCTGTGCATGAAACATATGGAAAGGCAGCATTAAAACATTAATAGGTATGTGTCAACTGACAAAGAGATAAGGTACAGCAGAAATGTTTCTCTAAAGAATTGTCACGAGGGTGTCAAGAACCACGCCTGACTCCGTTATACCCGGGGTCAGGAAATCGCAGCGGTTGGCTGCGCGCTCTATGTAGGAAGATAGGGCTGTTTCCTTATGGTAGCCTTCTGGGTTTGCTTTGCAACCCTTTTTGGCTCACTCAGGGATCCGTAGCTCCTTCTCCTCAGCTGTTCCTTGTCCAGCACTCCCAACCTTCTTATATTCCCCTCTCCCACTTCTCTGGTTGCCAGATATAGAGCTTCCTGCCTGGACTTCTATAGTGACCCACTGGAGCTGTGTTGCTGCGTTCCCTGGTTGTTGTTCCAGAACGTTACCCTCCGGATCCCTGTAGGGCCTTTGTGGTCTGCTGTTGTCGCCCACCTGGGATTATATGTTTGTCTGTATTGTCTGTCCTCTCCTTGGTGTTTTCCTCTTAGTGTCAGTGGTACGGACTAGTGATCCCACCGCCCCGTTCACTATCTAGGGTTCATCTTAGGGAAAGCCAGGGTTTAGGCACGTGATCGGCGTACGGGTGAGGAACCCGTCTAGGGACGTCAGGGCAGTCAGGTGCCAGCCGCAAGGTGAGTCAGGGGTCACCACCTTTCCCTCTCCCTTGGGCAGGGCCTTCCCTTTTCCCTCCCTTTGCGTGACGCCGGTCATTACATTATATCTGGCCCGTATTTTGTGTAGGTAAAAAACAAACAAAAAAAACAACCTTTTTTTTACCTACTTAGAATCCAATATGGATCCAATTGCTGCTTTGTCAAAGCAATTTCATGGCCTGTCTTTGGAGGTGGCAGGATTGAAGGTGTCGGTCCTTCAGCAACAGCAGTAATTACAACTGACCGCAAGCCCAGCGGTTGCTACAGGTAACCAGGTTGTTGCAGAACCCAAGGTTGCTCTCCCTGACAGATTTTCTGGGGGAAGGGACAAGTTTGTGACATTCCGTGAGGCCTGTAAATTATATTTTAAGCTGCGCCCTTACTCCTCTGGTAATGAAGAACAGCGGGTGGGGGTTGTTATTTCCCTGATGCAGGGGGACCCGCAATCCCGGGCGTTCTCTTGACCCACTGATTCCCAGGCTCTTCGGTCAGTGGATGAATTTTTTGGGGCCTTGGGTCTCATACATGATGACCCTGACCGAGTCGCACTAGCTGAATCAAAATTACGTAGACTCCTACAGGAGAGCGGCCAGTAGAGGAGTATAGCTCTGAGTTCTGTAGGTGGGCTACGGATACCCAGTGGAACGACCCGGCTCTCAGGAGTCAGTTCTGGGGAGAGGGGTCATTTCATTAATGTCTGTCCTTCTTTCCTGAAAAACAAAAGACCGTCGGAAAACTACTAACCCCAGGCTGTGTGGAGGATGTCAGCCGGGGGGTATATGTTTCCTCCATGCGAACATCGCAATTTGTGTTGCCAGCGGTTGTTTTTTTTGGCGTTAAGACGAAGACTATTTCTTTTTTTTTAGACAGTGGAGCAGGAGTAAATTTGATAGATGCCCATTTTGCCCACACTATGGGTTTGTCTCTCTGTACGCTACAGAGACCTATTCCCATTTTCGCTATTGATTCTGCTCCTCTGTCTCAGAGAAACCTCACCCACGTTGTCCATAACTTACACCTTCGGGTAGGGGACCACCATAACGAGATGCTTTTATGTTATGTTCTGGAGGGGCTTCCCACTCCGGTGGTGCTGGGCCTTCCCTGGTTGGTAGTGCACATCCCAGTGGTGGATTGGCAGGCCAGGGAGATATTGGAGTGGAGTGAGCATTGCAGAGAAAATTGCTTAAATAGCAATTGCTCAGTCGCCTCCATAGCTACCCTACCTACATTTGTTTCGGACTTTGAGGACATTTTTTCTGAAAAAGGTTGTCAGAAGTTACGACCTCACCGTCCTTATGATTGCCCGGTTAACCTTATTCCCGGCGCAAAATTACCCAAGACCAGGTTATATAATCTTTCGGGTCCGGAGAGACAAGCCATGAAAGATTATATCTCCGAGAGCTTGGCTAAGGGACACATCAGACCCTCTTCTGCAGGGTTTTTCTTTGTTAAAAAGAAAGATGGGGGCCTGCGTCCTTGCCTAGATTTTCGCGAATTAAACCGGATAACCATCCGAGACCCATACCCTCTTCCTCTCATTCCTGACCTGTTTAATCAGATTGCGGGTGCTAGGTGGTTCTCCAAAGTTGATCTTAGGGGGGCCTACAATCTGATTCGTATCAAGGAGGGGGATGAGTGGAAGACAGCTTTTAACACCCCTGAGGGGCATTATTAAAATCTAGTCATGCCTTTTGGTCTGACCAATGCTCCTGCTGTCTTCCAACATTTCGTCAATGACATTTTTAGTCATCTTATCGGCAGGTTTGTGGTAATATACCTAGATGATATTTTAATTTATTTGTCTGATCTGAAAACACATGAGGTGCATGTCAGACAAGTACTGCAGGTCCTACGGACGAATAAATTATATGCTAAAATTGAAAAGTGTGTCTTCGCCGTTCAGGAAATACAATTCCTAGGTTATTTATTATCTGCTTTAGGTTTCCGTATGGATCCTAGGAAGGTCCAGGCAATTTTAGATTGGGATCTTCCTGAGAACCTCAAGGCACTGCAACGGTTCTTGGGCTTCGCAAATTTCTATAGGAAATTCATTAAAAATTATTCAGTTATTGTAAAACCCCTTACTGACATGACTAGGAAGGGGACTGATTTTTCTAAATGGTCTGACGCCGCTAAAATTGCTTTTTCCTCTCTAAAAGAGAGGTTTACCTCGGCACCTGTACTAGTGCAACCTGATGTCTCCCAGCCTTTTATTGTTGAAGTCGATGCGTCAGAGGTGGGAGTGGGGGCTGTGCTGTCTCAGGGTCCGTCTCCTGGCAAATGGCGTCCTTGTGCTTTCTTTTCTAAAAAGCTATCTGCAGCAGAAAAAAACTATGATATTGGCAATAGGGAACTATTAGCTATTAAACTAGCATTTAAAGAATGGCATCACTTTTTAGAGGGGGCAATCCACCCCGTCACTGTGATTGCAGACCACAAAAACCTTCTGTACCTCGAATCAGCTAAGCGTCTCACCCCTAGACAAGCTAGGTGGTCGCTATTTTTTACCAGGTTTAACTTTGTTATTACCTATCGTCCTGGGGCAAAAAATACCAAGGCTTATGCATTATCTCGTTGTTTCCCTGGAGGGGGTAATGTGAGTGATCCGGTACCCATTCTACAAAGAGGAGTGGTTGTCTCTGCGGTACACTCTGCTCTGGAGGGGAAGGTGTTAGAGGCCCAGGAGGACGCCCCGGTCTCTTGCCCCTCAGAGAAATTGTTTGTACCGTTGAACCTGCGTTTTGAATTATTAAAGGCACATCATAATTCAGCACTTGCTGGGCACCCGGGTGGTAGTAAAGCAACCTTGGAGCTATTGTCTCGTCGTTTTTGGTGGCCAAGGTTGCGTCAGGATGTAATGGATTTTGTGTCTTCTTGTTCTACTTGTGCGCGCGCGAAAGTCTCTCATACACGTCCTGCAGGGTCTTTATTGCCACTTGTCATTCCCAATAGGCCATGGACACATCTGTCAATGGATTTTATCACTGACTTACCTTTGTTGGCGGGTAAAACAGTTATTTTGATAGTAGTGGACAGATTTAGCAAAATGGTACACTTCATTGCGTTACCCGCACTACCTAATGCTAAGACTCTTGCTCAGGTATTCATCAGTGAAATCGTGAAGCTTCACGGGGTCCCTTCCGATGTTGTTTCGGATCGGGGTACCCAGTTTTGGAAAGCTTTTTGTTCCTGTTTGGGGGTACACTTGTCATTTTCCTCAGCTTTCCATCCTCAGTCGAATGGACAGACTGAGCGTACCAACCAAAACCTTGAGACATATCTAAGATGTTTTCTGTCTGAAAACCAAGAGTTGTGGTCATCATATTTACCGTTAGCTGAGTTTGCCATAAATAATCGTCGTCAGGAATCCACTGGCAAGTTACCATTTCTTGGTGCATATGGTTTTCATCCCCAATTCTGTACTTTCAAAGAGGGGGGGTCTTCTGGGGTTCCCGAAGAGGAACGGTTTTCGTCATCTCTTTCATCGGTATGGCAGAAGGTGCAAGCTAACTTGAAAAATATGGGAGGTAAATACAAATGCATGGCTGATAAGAGACGGTCGCCAGGTCCGGACCTAGGAGTGAATGACTATGTGTGGTTGTCTACTAGGAATATTAAATTAAAGGTTCCCTCTTGGAAACTGGGTCCTAGGTTCATTGGCCCTTACAAAATTGTAGCCATCATTAACCCCGTGGCTTTTCGCCTGGAGCTACCTCAGACTTTTAAAATCCATAACGTCTTTCATAAGTCGTTACTCAAGAAATATGTTCCACCTCTAGAACCGTCACCGCTGCCACCCCCTCCTGTTGTTGTGGATGGTAATCTAGAGTTTCAGATATCCAAAATTGTTAACTCTCGTCGGGTCCATCGCTCTCTTCAATATCTGGTGCATTGGAGAGGTTACGGTCCCGAGGAAAGAATGTGGGTTCTTGCGTCTGAGGTAAACGCCGACAGGCTAGTTCGGACTTTTCATGCCTCTGATCCTGAGAGACCTGTTCCTGAGTGTTCGGAGACCCCTCGTAGAGAGGGGGGCACTGTCACGAGGGTGTCAAGAACCACGCCTGATTCCGTTATACCCGGGGTCAGGAAATCTCAGCGGTTGGCTGCGCGCTCTGTGTAGGAAGATAGGGCTATTTCTTTATGGTAGCCTTCTGGGTTTGCTTTGCAACCCTTTTTGGCTCACTCAGGAATCCGTAGCTCCTTCTCCTCAGCTGTTCCTTGTCCAGCACTCCCAACCTTCTTCTATTCCCCTCTCCCACTTCTCTGGTTGCCAGATATAGAGCTTCCTGCCTGGACTTCTATACTGACCCACTGGAGCTGTGTTACTGCGTTCCCTGGTTGTTATGCACTTCACTAGTGCATTTATTTCTGCTAAAAGCGTTTACTGGTAGTGATGGCAGGGACGATTCATGAACGTGAACGCGATCAAATGTTCGCTAACCGCAAGTCCGCTGCGGGCCCCATTCACTTTATTTGAAGGCAAACCTGAAAAACCTTCAGGTCATATTTGCAGCCACCAAATACATACTAGAAGTGCACAAATCATCCCACAACATGGAAAGTGACATACCGGAGGGGGATTAATGGCAAAAATTCTCACACAATATATGTATTTTAATCAGGGGTCATTTTTATGCAACTTAAAAGGAAACTGTCAAAACTGTCTAAAGGTATATTTCATTGAATAACAATTTTACTTCAGGCCAGTGGAGTACAGGACCCAAAAATGATTAATTTAACGAGTGAAGAACAAGTGATTATGGGGCTAGAGGTATATTAGACGGTCAGTGGATATAAATTTTACTGCAGGCCAGTACAAATATATGTCAAATACATGTGTTTAAAAGAACTAAAAATATAAAATTAGATTAAAAACATGGCTAACGAAATCCCCCCTCTTGGAAAAAAAACAAATAATGATGGTTGAAATTCGATAACACGTGGTTGCCGCAGGTGTTGAATTCCTCAGTGGCCCCAAACATTAGGCATTCACCGGACAGAAAAGGCCTTTTATGCCGCTGTAATTATATAAGACACGGACCATTATTTGTTCTGGGTGGTGGCGGATATGTGTGAGCTGGCATGAGGAAATTCTATTAAACGTGGTCGTCACAGGTGTTGAATTCCTCCGAGATCCATGCCTCATTCATTTTTAGAAATGTGAGGTAGTCCACACTGTCATGAGCTAAGTGAGTGTGCTTATCGGTCATCATCCCCCCTGCTGCGCTGAACGTCCCTTCGGACAGGACACTCGACGAGGGGCAAGCCAAGAGTTCCATGGCAAATTGAGTCAGCTCTGGCCACAGGTCAAGACTGCACACCCAGTAATCAAGGGGTTACCCGCTTCTCAGAGTGTCTACATCGGCCGTTAACCCAATGTAATTGGACACCTGTCAGTCTAGGCATTCCCTGAGGCTGGATCTGGAGGGCAGCTGTTGATGGGTAGGCTGCAAGAATGACCAACACATCTTCAAACCTCTCTATTCTTGCATGCGCTGTAGGATTGGAACCCGCAACTGTTTCTCTGTGGGTGGAAATTCCTCGGCCAGTGTCCGTAACAGCAGAATACAGAATCTCTCGAAGCAAGACCTGGAAATGCTACATTCTGACAGCCCTCTGTGATGCTGGTAACATGTCCACCATTTTGTGTTTGTACTGGGGCTCTAGGTATGTTCCCACCCAGTACTGGTCCTTGCCTTTAATGCTTTTTATATGGGGGACCCTCTTCAAACACTGGAGCATGAAAGCTCTCATTTGCACTAAATTGGAAGTGGTGGAGTGGCCTGGCTCCTGCTCATTGCCCAGGAGAATGTCGTCCTCGGTCTTCTCCCCTGTAAAAATGTAAAGCCTGCTCTTCTTGCTCCTCCTCCTCCTACCCCTAGGCACCATCGTCCTCTGACTCCTCTTCAGACTCCTGCTGACTTGTCTGAAATGGAGTAGCCCCCCCTGGGAATTTATTCAGCATTGCAACTTCCTCATCTTCCAGCTCCTGCTTCTCGATGGCTTGATCAATGACATGACGCAATGCATGTTCCAGAAAGAAGGCCTTATGCCTTTGATGGCACCCTGGCTGTGACTGACCAGTTTGGTGATCTCATCAAATGGCCACAGAAGTCTGCATGCATCGCGCATGAGCAGCCATTGGTGTCCTGCAGCAGAGTTCATACAGGTAGTCATTAACAGCACTTTTCTGCTGGAGCAGCCTATCAACTATAAACAAGTAGGAGTTCCAAAGCGTCGGGCAGTCAGAAATCAGACTTATGATGTACAGGTGGCGAGCCATGCCAGTGTAAGATCTTTTAAAATGGCCAGAGATTTTCCAGGCCTGCCTCAAGACGTCCTGGGCCCTAGGGGTATTTGGCAACGAGTCGCTAAACGACTAAGCTCAGGACATGTGCCATGCACAGCACGAGTGTCATTTTGATGTTTTTTAGTGTGCTCAGCAAATTGCCACCATTGTTGCACACCACTTTACTAACTGTTAAATTAAGCGGGGTTAGCCACTGATCGGCCTGTGACCACAGAGCAGAAAGTAGTGCAGGACCGGTGTGGCTCTTGGCTTCCAGGCACAACAGCCACAGCACAGCATGGCAACGTCTCACCCGGCACGTCGAATAGGTTCTGGGAAACTGGGGGGTTCAGCGGAAGAGGTGGTAGCAGTGGAAAAGGATGAGTCAGCCAAGGAGGAGACGGAGCATGGAGTAGGAGGAGGAGGAGAAGAGACAGGTAACACCAAATCCACACTGGTGCCAGGGTTGTATGCTTAACAACTGTCAGAAGGTTCACCCAATGGGCAGTAAAAGTCTTGTACCTTCCCTGCCCGTGTTTGCTAGACCACATGTCTGATGTATCTTGGCACTGACATTGTGTGCCAGAGATATATTCAATTGCCGCTGAACGTGGCCATATAGCTCTGGAATGCCCTTCTGGGAGAAATATGTCCTTCCGGGGACCTTCCATTGCAGTGTGACAATGGCGACTAATTTTCTAAAGGCCTCCGAGTCCACCAGTTTATATGGCAGTAGTTGGCAGGCTAACAGTTCAGACAAGCCAGCGGTCAGCTATGAATATTTGCTGGAAATCAAACCCCTTAATTAATATTTGGTGGATGCTGGTGCATCGCAGGCCTCAATCAATATTTTGTGGAAGCCGGTATATGAATCCCCTCTATAAGTATTTTGTGGAAACAGGTATATAGAACCCAATAATGAGTATTTTCTGGAAGCCGGTAAATCAAACCCTTAACCAATATTTGGAGGAAGCTGGTATATAGTAGGCCTCAATCAACATTTGGTGGAAGCCGGTAGTGACGGATGATGTTGCAGAAAACTAGAAGACAAATGAAGATCCGACTGACTTGATCCAAAACTAAGGAACAGAAGGGTAAGCCCTGTAACATCCCTAGCACTCTCCCTTACTGCTCAGCCTATGCAAAAATCTCTATGGTAGATAATTGCATACCCTCGTTCCTCCACTGTATGACACCTGAACACCCTATAATAGTGAGGGGACACGACCACCGGCTCCCTACACTTAATACGGAGGGAGTCAGGGTCACCTAGGATCAAGACCACAGGAAAACAGAAATAAAGGAACAGACTTATCTTGTGGATGCAGCAGTAGCAGCTTCTAGCATCAGCACAGTCCAGGAAGTTGTATAAACTGTAAAGTGATGCAGTATGGGAGGGGATTTAAAGGGGTGCAATCAGTGCAACTAGATGACAGCTGAGAGAGGGAAACGAGATGACAAAATGAAAGCAAAACAAAAGAACCTCAAGCAGGAGGTTCTGAAGAACGTCTGTCAGAGCTTCTCAGATGTCTGGCGGTGACACCGGTATATTAATGCCTTATATCAGTATTTTATGGAAACAGGTATATAGAACCCAATAATGAGTATTTGCTGAAAGCTGGTAAATCAAACACCTTAATCAATATTTGGTGGAAGCTGGTGTATTGCAGGCCTCAATTAATATTTGGAGGAAGCCGATATATCAATAGCCTGTATCAGTATTTTGTGGAAACAGGTATATAGAACCCAATAATGAGTATTTGCTGTAAGTCGGTAAATCAAACCCTTAATTAATATTTGGAGGAAACTGGTATATTGCAGGCCTCAATCAACATTTTGTGGAAGCCGGTATATAAATGCCTTGTATCAGTGTTTTATGGAAACAGGTATATAGTACCCATTATTGAGTATTTGCTGAAAGCTGGTAAATCAAACCCCTTAATCAATATTTGGTGGAAGCCAGTGTAACGCGGCCTCAATAAACATTTTGGGGAAGCCAGTATATCAATCCCCTTTATTAGTATTTTGTAGAAACAGGTATATAGAACCCAATAATGTCTATTTGCTGAAAGCTGGTAAATCAAACCCCTTAATCAATATTTGGTGGAAGCTGGTGTATCGCAGGCCTCAATTAATATTTTGTGGTAGCCGGTATATCAATACCCTGTATCAGTATTTTGCGGAAACAGGTATATAGAACCCAATAAAGAGTATTTGCTGGAAGCCGGTAAATCAAACCCCTAATCAATATTTGGTGGAAGCCAGTGTATCACAGGCACCAATCAATATTTTGTGGAAGCCTGTTTATAAATCCCCTCTATCAGTATTTTGAGGTATATAAAACCCAATAATAAGTATTTGCTGGAAGTTGGCAAATCAAACCCCTTAATCAATATTTGGTGGAAGTCGGTGTATCTCAGACCTCAATCAATATTTCGTGGAAGCCAGTATATCAATCCGCTCTATTAGTATTTTGTGGAAACAGGTATATAGAACCCAATAATGAGTATTTGTTGGAAGCCGGTAAATCAAACCTTTTAAGCAATATTTGGTGGAAGCCGGTGTATCGCAGGCATCAATTAATATTTGGTGAAAGCCGGTATATCATTACCCTCTATCAGTATTTTGTGGAAAACGGTATATAAAACCCAACAATGAGTATTTGCTGGAAGCTGGAAAATCTAACCCCTTAATCAATATTTGCGGGAAGCTGGTGTATTGCAGGCCTCAATCAATATTTTGTGGAAACAGGTATATCGAACCCAATAATGAGTATTTGTGGAAAGCCAGTAAATCAACCCCCTTAATCAATATTTGGAGGAAGCTGGTGTATCGCAGGCCTCAATAAACATTTGGTGGAAGCCGGTATATTAGTACCCTGTATCAGTATTTTGTGGAAACAGGTATATAGAACCAAATAATTAATATTTGCTGAAAACCTGTAACTCAAACCCCTTAATTAATATTTGGTGGAAGCTGGTGTATCGCATGCCTTAATCAATATTTTGTAGAAGCCAGAATATCAATCCCCTCTATCAGTATTTTGTTGAAACAGGTATATAGAACCCAATAATGAGTATTTGCTGGAAGCTGGTAAATCAAACCCTTAATCAATATTTGGAGGAAGCTGGTGTATCGCAGACCTCAATCAACATTTGATGGAAGCCGGTATTTTAATCCCCCCCTATCAGTATTTTGTGGAAACAGGTCTATAGAACCCAATAATAAGTATTTTCTGGAAGCCGATAAATCAATCCCCTTAGTCAATATTTGGTGAAAGTTGGTGTATTGCAGGCCTCAATAAATATTTGGTGGAAGCCGGTATAATAATACCCTGTATCAGTATTTTGTGGAAACAGGTATATATAACCCAATAATGAGTATTTGCTGTAAGCCGGCAAATCAAACCCTTAATCAATATCTGGAGGAAACTGGTATATTGCAGGCCTCAATCAATTTTTTGTGGAAGCCGGTATATGAATCCCCTCTCTCGGTATTTTGTGGAAACAGGTAGATAGAACCCAATAATGAGTATTTGCTGGAAGCCGGTAAATCAAACCTTTTAAGCAATATTTGGTGAAAGACGGTGTATTGCAGGCTTCAATCAATATTTGGTGAAAGCTGGAATATCCATCCCTTCAAACAGTAGTTTGTGGAAACCGTTGTATAAAACCCAATAATAAGTATTTCCGGAAAGCCAGTAAATCAAACCCCTTAATATTTGGTGGAAGCTGGTGTATCGCAGGCCTCAAACAATATTTGGTGGAAACTGGTATATCAATCCCCTCTGTCAGCCTATTTTAGTACAAAAAGATAAATATGTTCTTAGTTCACTTCTGCAGTTACGTATATATGTCTTGAAAGTGTTTACTGGCCTATTTCAGTACAAAAAGAAAAATTTATTCTCAATTCACGTCGGTGGTTATATGTGTTTAAAGCGTACGGAAAGAAAAAAATATACGCACTTCACTGGTGCATTTATTTGTGGCAATAGCGTTTAGTGGCCTATTTCATTATAGAAAGAAATAAAAATATGCACTTCACTGGTGCAGTTAATTGTGGGAAAAGGGTTTAGTGGCCTATTTCATTATAGATAGAAAAAAATATATGCAGTTCACTGGTGCACTTATTTGTGGCAAAAGCGTTTAGTGGCCTATTTCAGTACAGAAAGAAAAAAAATATACGCACTTTACTGGTGAATTTATTTCTGCTGAAAGCGTTTACTGGCCTATTTCAGTACATAAAGAATATTATATTCTCAGTTCCCATCTGCGGTTATATTTGTTATAAGCATACAGAAAGAAAAAATATATACGCACTTCACTGGTGCACTTATTTGTGGCAAAAGCATTCAGTAGCCTATTTTATAATAGAAAGAAAAAATATAAGTACTTCACTGGTGCAGTTATTTGTGGCAAAAAGGTTTAGTGGCCTATTTCAGTACAGATAGAAAAATATATACACACTTCACTGGTGCATTTATTTTTGCTAAAAGTATTTATTGGCCTATTTCAGTACAAAAAGAATAATCGATTCTCAGTTTACGTCGGTGGTTATATGTGTTGAAAGCATGGCTGGGAGTAAGCAGGGTGGCAGCAGTGGGAAGTCGGGAGCCAAACGTGCCTGGGGTAGATCAACAGCTTTGCAACAGCCTACCTGCCCGGAAGTAGTGGTGCAGGGGTTCACGGAAGTAGCAGTGGTAGCAGTCAGTCAGTGCGGCATTTATATGTGTTACTTTAAATTTCAGTACAAAAAGAAAAATATATTCTCAGATCACTTTGGCGGTTATTTATGTTGAAAGAATTTAATGGCCTATTTCAGTCCAAAAAGGAAAAATATATGCACATTTTACTGCTGCAGTAATATGTGGTGAAAGCGTTCAGTGTCCTATTTCAGTACAAAAAGGAAAAAATATACGCACTTCATTAGTGCATTTATTTCTGCTAAAAGCGTTTACTGGCCTTTTCAGTACAAAAATAAAAATATATATGCATTTCACTTCTGCAGTTATTATTTCAGTACAAAAACAAAATATATTCAGCGTTCACTTTTGCAGTTATATGTGGTAAAATCTTTAGTGACAGATTTCGGTCGAAAAACTAAATATATTCAGAGTTCAGCGCTGCAGTAATATTTGTGGTAAAATCTTTATTGACGTATTTCGTTGTAAAAAAAAAAAATTTATTCAGGGGTCAGCGCTGTAGTAATATGCTGTAAAATCTCGATGATGTCTCTGTGATAAATCTGCAGCGTGGGGGCCCCGTGTGGCTTCTACACACTTTAAAAATAATCCTTCAGCGGAGCAAATAGATGTCGGATGACTGTGAAGTTCCATGACCTTCCCAGGAGCTGCTGTCTGGAGCAGCGGTTCATTTCTGAGATGTCTGTATAGTGTGGGGGGGAATCCGAAAACCCTTTCCATCTCCATGCTCCGTTATATGCGGTAAAATCTTTTGTAACTTATTTCGGTGGAAAAACTAATTGTATTCAGCGTTCAGCACTGCAGTTATATGCAGTAAAATCTTGTATGACTTATTTCGGTGGAAAAACTAATTGTATTCAGCATTTAGTGCTTCAGTTATATGCGGTAAAATCTATATTGAAGTATTTCAGTAGAAAAACTAAATTTATTCTGCGGTCAGCGCTGCGGTTATATGCGGTAAAATCTTTAGTAACGTATCTTGATAAACTTTGCGACTCTTCCAGGCTCAAAGCTATCTTTACGCTTTGTCTTCTCATTGTCTGTAGCCACTAGAAGCTTGTTCATGCCAGGCAGGTGTCATGCCCCACTCTGACGATGTGCGGAGGTCGGCCAGGATAGCAGCACAAATTTAGTGTTTGTTTTGGTGCCGTGCTGGATCCGCCTCTCATCATGTGCACTGGGTGGAGTCATTAGTTTAAATGGCACTCCAGCCAAGTGATCTGAGCGGATTATACTAATCATTGCAGTCTGGGAAGCTAGGAGGGAAGGTTGGCTGTCTGTTCCTGCTGTGGAAGATAAGTGTAATTTCTAGTTTGGTTGTTTTGTGTCATCTTTCCCATCCAGGTTCTGTGCGAGCAGGCTGCTCCTATTTCCCCACTTCACCATCTCAGGGAATTCAGGGTTTTGTCAGCCCAGCCTGGAGGACACATCACACCTACCTTCAAGGTCTGTATGTGGGCTGAGCAGTGCAGGGAAAGAGGTCAGGGATTAGCTAGGAGGTGACCCTTCCCCTGTCTCTCGTCCAGAGCCTGGTTGGTGCGTTATCTGTTATTCGGAGTGCACGCCCGCCGTGACAGCAGGTTCCCCCAGAAGTATCTTGGTCAATGGAGACTCTGTCATTGTGCCATTCTGTGGCTTCCTCATGCTGCCACCTCCAGACTCTGTCATTGTGCCACTCTGTGGCCTACTCATGCTCCTGCCACCTTCAGTCTCTGTCATTGTGTTGCTTTGTGGTCTCCTTATGCTGCCGCAACCTGCAGACTCGGTCATTGTGCCACTTGGTGGCCTCCTCATACTGCCGCCACCTCCAGACTCTGTCATTGTGCACTCATTGTGCCACTCTGTGGCCTACTCATGCACCTGCCACCTCCAGTCTCTGTTATTGTGGCACTCTGTGACCTACTCATGCTGCTGCCACCTCTAGACTTGGTCATTGTGCCACTCTGTGGCCTACTCATGCTGCTGCCACCTCCAGACTCGGTCATTGTGCTACTCTGTGGCCTACTCATGCTGCTGCCACTTCCAGACTTGGTCATTGTGCCACTCTGTGGCCTATTCATGCTGCTGCCACCTCCAGACTCTGTCAATGTGCCACTCTGTGGCCTACTCATGCTGCTGCCACCTCTAGACTTGGTCATTGTGTCACTCTGTGGCATACTCATGCTGCTGCCACCTCTAGACTTGGTCATTGTGTCACTCTGTGGCATACTCATGCTGCTGCCACCTCCAGACTCAGTAATTGTGCCACTCGGTGGCCTACTAATGCTGCTGCCACCTCCAGACTCTGTCATTGTGTTGCTTTGTGGCCTCCTTATGCTGCCACAACCTGCAGACTTGGTAATTGTGCCACTTGGCGGCATCCTCATACTGCCGCCACCTCCAGACTCTGTCATTGTGCCACTCTGTGGCCCACTCATGCTGCTGCCACCTCCAGACTCGGTGATTGTGGCACTCTGTGGCCTACTCATGCTGCTGCCACCTCCAGACTCTGTCATTGTGCCGCTCTGTGGTCAACTTATGCTGCCGCCATCTGCAGACTCGGTGATTGTGCCACTCAGTAGCCTTCCTGTAATGCTGCTTCCACCTCACCAATATGTCATATGTCCACGCTGTGGACTTCTCATGCTGGCTGATCAATTATTTGACACTTCTTCTGATCTGTAAAAAGGAAGGAAAAATGAGACGCACAACATATCCTGTCTGTGTAGCCGCTTTAAGGCCTGTATGGTCCCATTTGAATTTGCTTATGATTTGGTAGCCAAAAGCAAGAATGGCTAGAAAACACAGAAGACATGCAGCTATTCGGTTCACGTGTCATCTCTGTTTTAGATCCACTCCTGATTTTTTTTTGGGGTATTAGCAATACTGATGGATTACTGACCAAATGCTGACCAAGTGAAGGCAAATGCTCAACAGACAGATCCATTTTTTAGGGGTTATTGTTGTGAAGGATCAGAGGAAGGGCAAAATAATCAGTGACATCAACACAAACTTACTGCTGACACCCTCTCCACTCTGTCAGGGGGGGCTCTAATTTTATAGGCATAATATAACAGGTTCTGTAGACATCTATGTGGAATCAGCTGACGAGGGTGTAAAAGGAGTGCTCTTTTTCTTGAATCTAACATCTACCTGTTAGGCTGAGTTGATACTTGAGTTATTTGGTCAGTTTTGGCCCAGTGACTGCTAAAATAAGTGAAGTATGCTGTGATTCTAAGAGTGACGTCTGTCATCTGCATGTCATACTGACTCACAGTATTGTTTCACTACCACAGCAGACTCCCTATGCGTGTTACTGCAAGGCACAGTGTTCCACACCACTATAAAGACTCTCTACAGCCAGGAAATACCCGTTTTTAACACAATTTGCCGCAAATAAATTCGGATTGAAACACATTTTTCTGAAAAATTCGGCGAACCGGGCGAATCGAATCTTTGAAAAATTTTCTCATCTCTAGCCTCTACCTAACCTCAGTATCCATTCTCCTAATTACCTAATACAGTCCAACAGTGGATGTCTATCCCAATAAAACAAATAAAACAATATTATATTTGCTCATAAAATAATAGCAAAATATTCCATATATTAGACACATAAACAAACCATATACTGAAAACATGCGCTTATCACCCACAAGGAGACATACTTTACATATACCTCTTACACATGAGACATATACCACACATGCACCACTTCCTGAATGGGTATATGCAGCCTATGCACCATTCACACAGTATACATGCTGCATATGTGATCCTAACATTCAGGACACATACCATACACCTTATTCATGCTAGACACATGCAGAACACCATTCACACATTGGGTACACTTTCTGTTCAGATGGTATGCTATTCTGTTGATATACTACACCATATAATACTATTCTAGTTGTGTATCATGTACTTCTAATATTAAGTGAACTTGAACACTGCATTACACAACTAGCATATCATACCTTGGTATACTATTTCAATAGGTAGAGCACTGGCTACACAGTGAATACACATGGCGTCCTGAGACATAGAATACATGCTAGACACTCCATTCATGATGGGCTCATGTGGCACACATAGTACTGTGTCACTTACTCCTGGGCTAAGCAGACAAGCTCTGACTTAGAATACATGCTACCCACACAACTAACACTGGACATATGCAACACATATACCACTAATACTGGATAGATATCACACATGCTGATGTCAATCCACTATCTACCACACTACTGTGAATATTTATGTATCTAACAAAAGCTGAAACTCAGCAGAATCAATGCCTGCCTTAAAGTGACATTGTCTGCTGACTTAAAGGGAATCTGTCACCACTTTTATGGTGTCCGAACTAAGGGCAACATTAACTAGTGACAGGTCTCCTTAGCAAAATGCTGGGTCAATGAGCTTTTTTCCTGTGGGACAAATTGCAATTTTTTTATTAGTGTCATTGAACATTTATACAATGTAGTGGGGAGCTGGAAATAATTCTAAATGGGCTAAAAAATGCAATTCCAAAATAGTTTTATGGGATTTGTTTTTATGGAGTTCCTTATGCAGTAAAACTGATCTGTTTCCTTTATTCTCTGGGTCAATACAATTACAATGATATCACAGTTACACAGTTTTTCTAATGTTTTAATATTGAAAAAAAAATGAGAAAATTATCATTTTTTTCTTTTCATTGGAATATTCTGACCCCGTAACTATTTTATCTACAGAGCTAAGGGAGGCTATTTTTTTTTTTTTTTTGTGTGTGTGGGACAATCTGTAGTTTTATTTTGGAGTGCATATGATCACTTTTTATTCAAGTTTGTGTAAGGTAAACAAAACAAAACTTTGAAGCTGTCATTTTATTTTATTTTTTCCATTACGGTTTTCATAATTTTGGAATGTAGTGGTGAAAATGATCTTTACTTTTTAATGTTTATTTTTATTATGGTAAAATGGGAGTGATTTGAATTTGAATATTTTTTAAAAATTCATATATTTTTATTTTTTTTCACTTTATTTTACACTAATATTAAGCTCCCTTAAGGGACTGGAACATGTGATCATTAGATCGCTTGTCCCATAGACTGCAATGAATTACAATTGCAGACTATGAGACATTCAGGACAGGCAAGACTCCAAAGCAACTATATCTTTGGTAGCCTCATATACTTCAGAGAGACCAAGACTTCTACAGAACTGAATGGCTTCCCCAATCTCAGAATGGGGAAGTCATTCCAGCCCTGGCAGGGCAGAGCATCTGGGCAAAAGTCTCTCCGATTCTATGATCACAACTGACCATGACATACCGTATAAGAGGTTGAATGTCAGCAATCAACATTATTGCTGATCACAAACATTGGGTGTGTGCTGTTTAAAACAGCAGAAACACAGCAGCTATGGTGCCCACTGCCCTCTGGAGTGGGCACCATCTTTAAAGACGAGACTCCAGAGGTTATGAAAGGGGTAAAGTTCCTAGCAAGACACTTGCATGATGCTGTCACTATTCCTATTGGATGATGGAGTAAGCACCTTGCAGATTACACTTATTTACTCTAAGGACTTAATTTCAATATGATTATGCAACTGATCATTCTGTATTAATGGGAATATATAGCTGAGCTACAGTTAAAGAGGACCTGCCACCTCTCCTCACATGTCTGTTTTAGTAACTACTTGTATTCCCCATGTAGTACCAATTCTGGAGAACCAATTCATACAACTCTATGTCCTACCATTCCTTTATTATCACTGCTAAGAGTTTATGAATTAAGGGGATCATTTATCAATCTGAAATATGCCTAAATTAAGCGTATTTCAGGAGCAGAGTGTGGTGCAGCTAGTTGTACCACAGTCTGTGACTTCTCCCCGCTCACAAAAGGCCTAAAATAGTGGGCGTGGCATGGGCGAGGAGGGAGATGGGCTGGAAGGCCGTCTCATTTCCCATTTTCTACACCTGTTTTAGGTGTAGAAAAAAGTGTAAATGTAGGACAGCTAGCGACCCGATTCAAACGGCAGCCCGGCGAGTTTGAGTCCGATCACATGACCCCTGATTCAAACTACGTCATACTGACCAAGTCACGCGAGACACCAGGGATCCACGTGGGACACCAAGAGCCGGAGATCAGAGCTAAAATATGGTTCTGGCAAAACTGGTGTTGGAGTTACTTTCCTCATTCGTGACGTCGCTGTCTCCTGCGGAGCCCACTACGGTACATGGCTTACAGATTTAGTCGAGTTAACACACATGCTTTATGAGACGTGTTATCTAAACTAAATCAGCTTGATACAGGGTAAGTGGTACTCCAGGCTAGTGACAGTGCGGGACGCCACACCGAGGCCTTGGAGCTCCGTTTTCCCTCCACAATAATAGCCGTATATATTCATGACAAGCTACATCAGAAACAAGATTGAAGTTTGAGATACTATGTCTCACGGCTTGGATACAATCCTACAATACTGAAGATATTGAGACACTGTAGAAGAACCACTACAATATTCTTTCCTAATACGGTTCTAATTTTTTTTTATGACGGTTCTCATCTGACAACATATGGTGGACTATGTTGCTTGCTACTTACAGTACGGTCACCATGCTATAAACACCTATATACGTTCATCTGCCCTTTTACGGTATATTGTACATTGGAACTGTCTTTTATTGCAATGCCTACCTACCACAGGACTGCCTAACACCAGTGACTTACTCTGGGAGACATCTCCCATTTTATTTTATTTTTCTATACATTGGGCGCCCATTTGGCACGATCTAGCATGGCTTTTATTTATATCCAAGCCATTTTTTTAATGTATTTTTATATTATTGTCTATCATCTACTTATTTTTTATTCACAATAAATCATAACATTTCAAACATAGACTCTAGTCCCTCAGCATCATTCTATATAGAGAGTACCTGCTAGACCTCTTGTTTATTTAATTACAAACTGTTGGCAATTCTTTTATTAATTTGAAGTAAGAATAGAGGAACAGAGGGTCATATGAAGAGATGCTCCAGATTTGTTATTATATGGGGAATGCAAGGATTTTATTTTATTTTTTTAACTAGTGTTGAATGAATCAAGCTTCGACAATGGGTTTGGTACCAGGGGAACCAGCCTATACCAAACCCCACTTCGGATTGATATTTAAAAATATTTTTTAAATGGATATGTGATTTCCATATTCATTCAAATCAACTTCGGATCTATGATACGAAGCTTGATTTGCTGAACACTAGTTGAAACAGTCAGGTGACACTAACAGCAAGAAGTAGAAGCAACACAGCACAGTAGCAATAGAGCCGTGACATGCTGATTGCAGAATCTATGGGATACAAACCAATGTATGTCATGTGCTTTAGTATCAATCCATCAAAAGTTCTAAAATTCAAGTAACATAACAGTTTTCCATAGAATTACAAACAATGGCTTTAAGTTACTCTAACTTATTACTTTCCTAATATATAGTTGCAGCCTAATGTCATAGTCTATGTGTTTCTGAGCATGACATAAACAGCCTCCTACATAATCTTGCTATGGAAACTATTTTCCTTGTAAAGTAGCTGTCAATGTGAGAGAAACTCATCTAAAAATAAAGAATCAAGGGGAGCTAAAGTAAAAAAAAAATTAAAAAAAAAACCTTCATACAAAAAAAGAATAGTACATATTTAAAGAAAAATGTAAAGGAGTTACCAGGTTTTCAATATTGATGGCCACAATATTAGATAGAGGTCTGATTTCTGGCATCCATGCTGATCAGCTGAATGAAGGGTCCATAATCTGTAGGTGAGCTCTACGGCCTCATCATTGTTTACACAGGATGACATCTATTTGATAGCAGGTATGCGGGAAATTTTAGCATTGTCCGAATATAAGCTATTAATATTCTGGACCGAGGTAACTGCTTTAAGGCATTTATTTAGTCATCATGGTTGAAACTTTAAGTTATGATACTTTTAGACATTATCTTCTGTTAAATTGCAGAGCAGTGCTGAGTCTACTGCGCCACTTGAACTTATTAACCTTATTAGTCAGCATTTTACTGTAAATCCTACAGAGACAGAGCCTTAAAGGGGTTGTCTCACTTCAGGAAGTGCAATAAATTATGTACAGAAAGTTAATACAAACCACTTACTAATGTATTGTTATTGTCCATATTTCTTCCTTTGCTGGCTGGATCTATTTTTTATCAAATTATACACTGCTAATTTCCATGGTTACCACCACCCTGCAATCCAGTAGTGGTGGCCATGCTTGAACACAATAGGAAAAAACACCAGCCTATGTGCGCCCCCAGGGTCTCTGCTACCAGAGAAGTTGGACATTTTTCCTATAGTGTGCATGCACTGCTACCGCTGCTGGATTAAAGGGTGGTTTTAACCATGGAAACAAGCAGTTTATAATGTGATGGAAAAATGAATCAAGGAAGCAGTATGGACAATCACAATACATTAGTAAGTGGTTTGTATTAGGCTACTTTTACACTAGTTACTTCTATTACTGATAATACAACCATCTGCATCCATTATGAAAGGATCTGGTTGTATTATCTTTAACCTAGCCTAGACGGATCTATCGTGAACTCTATTAAAAGTCAATGGGGACGGATCCATTTTCTATCGTGTCAGATTGTGTCAGAGAAAATAGATCCATCCCCATTGACTTTCATTGTGGGTCATGACGGATCCGTCTTGCTCCGCATCCCATGATGGAAAGCAAACCGCAGCATCTGTGGTTTGCTCTCCGGTATGAGAACGGAACAGAATGCATTTTGGAGCATTCTGTTCTATTCAGTTACATTTTGTCCCCATTGACAATGAATGGGGACAAAACGGAAGCGTTTTATTCCAGTATTGAGACCCTATGACGGATCTCAATACCGGAAAATATTAACGCTAGTGTTAAAGTAGCCTTAATTTTCTCGACATAATATATGCCACTTGCTGAAGTGACATAACCCATTTAAGCTTGATTTCCAAGATTTGATCACACTGAGGAAAAAAAAAACTCTTTGGGTCCAGAACCCAGACATAAGCCCTTCTTTCCTCATTCAGCATGCTTTCATGTTCTGATGTTTCCCTATGCTGCATTGCACAGACCAAGGGCTTTTTGTTTACCTCCAGTGACATACCGGGTCTCTGCATGAGTATGCAAGGTGGAGACTTTCGCCTAGCAATGAGCCTTGTGACGCCATAGGCACTAATGGACGATCTTTAGCGCTGCCCTAGCCTGATATTTTTTATGAGGAGGGGAGTAGATGCCTGGACAGAGGGGTTCCTGTGGATGTAGTGTCTCGGGATTTTGCAAAGGCTTTTGATACTGTCCCTCATAGACGGTTAATACATAAAATAAGGTCTATAGGCTTGGGAAGTATAGCTTGTCGGCCAATTCTAGTGCCCATTATTGTAACGGGCATAATGTCTCGTTATTTATAAATATGTAATTGTAGGGACAAACAGCTAACATTAATATCCATGTGTCAGTTATTCATTTATATCTTAATTTCTAGGAAGAAATAACACAGGAACAATATAGAGTTCTAAGAAAAAACAGCCTATTCAGTAAAAAAAGGCACTTCATGAGAGATAACAAGAACTATTTAACACAAATTAGCGTTTGCTGTCATTTTAGTAACGTTTTTAAGGGCCTGGTATCACCGGTATGTCCTAGCGGTTTATGCAATTTTAACCAACCAAGATAGTGAATTTATTGTCAAAAGAAAAATGGATATAAAAATATATCTTTGTTACAGAAAGTTTGGTTAACGTTGCAAATTTTACTTTGCCTATATATAAAAATGTATTTGTATGTAATGTCTGATAATGTTTTACATAGGGCTACTTTTACACTCACGTTTTGGCTTTCCGTTTGTGAGATCCGTTCAGGGCTCTCACATGTGGTCCAAAACGGATCAGTTTGCATTCTAATGCATTCTGAATGGAAAAGGATCCGACTCAGAATGCATCAGTTTGCATTAGTTTGCATCTGTCTGCTTTCTGCTTTGGAGAAGGACACCAAAACGCTACTCAAAGCGCTTTCTGTGTCCGTCTGATGAAACTGAGCCAAACGGATCCGTCCTGGCACACAATGTAAGTCAATGGGGACAGATTCATTTTCACTGACACAATCTGGCACAATAGAAAACTGATCCGTCCTTTATTGACTTTCAATGGTGCTCAAGACGGTTCCGTCTTGGCTATGTTAAAGATAATACAAACTGATCCGTTCTGAACGGATGCAGACAGATGTATTATCTGAACAGATCCGTCCATGATGGATCCGCACAAAACACGAGTGTGACAGTAGCCTAACTTTGTTACAGACGTCTTGGTTAATGCTGTAACTTTTACTTTGAATTTATGTAAAAATGTATTTGGATGGTATGTCTGATAATGAACCAACTGAAAAAATGGAGTGGTGTTAAAAAGGCAGATATTAGCCAACATATCCTAATGTGGAGGACAAGTTTGAGCCCGGGCACCACGCAAAGGTTTCTCAAGTAGCTCAGGACATAAAACTCACCTACCTGTGCAATATGGGCAATACCAGGAGCCAGTGGGCGAATTACAGCAGCGTGAGGTCCGACTCACAAACAGCTCACCAGTTACCTCCAGCATGTAGCCATGCTTGCAATGGGAGGAGGAAGGAGTCTGCGAGTCCCACTCAAGACTGGCTGATATGGTCCAGGCCTTGCAGGTGCACCTAAATGTGGCCTGTAGATGGAAAACAGGCACATTTAAATTGGAGTTTATACTCCTCCAAGCATCTCTATATACGAACCAACTCAAAAAATGTGCTCAAACCCACATACAGTTGTGCATGTGTATAAAGGGGAGCAAATCCTGCACATGTAGCCCGTTGCTAAAGATCCCCATCAAAAATGCATACAGTGGAGGATGCCCGCAGCGGACCACAAGTACCACATTAGAAATCTTACATTTTTCAGTTTGTTCTTTCATAGAGATACTTGGAGGTGTACAGTAGGATATGTTGGCTAATATCTCAGTTTTTTTACATCAGTATGAGGGTTTAGTAATACCGCAGAGTGCACCTGTCTTTGCAGATGTTATTATATTGTTATATTGGTTATCACATCCACATAGTTGCTATCTTGTGTAGGATGTCTATTGTGGTACTTGTGGTCCGCTGCGGGCATCCTCCACTGTATGCATTTTTGCTGGGGATCGTCATTAGCAACAGGCTACAAGTGCAGGATTTGCTCTCCTGTATATATATATGCACAACTGTATATGGGTTTGAGCACTTCCTGCTTGTTTAACACCACACCATTTTTTCAGTTGGTTCGTATATAGAGATGCTTGGAGGTGTATAAACTCCAATTTAAATGTGCCTGTTTTCCATCCACAGGCTACATTTAGGTGCACCTGTGAGGCCTGGGCCATATCAGCCAGTCTTGAGTGGGACTCGCAGACTCCTCCCTCCTCCCATTGCAAGCATGGTTACATGCTGGAGGTAACTGGTGAGCTGTTTGTGAGTCGGCCTCATGCTCCTGTAATTTGCCCACTGGCTCCTGGTATCGCCCATACGGCGCAGGTAGGAGAGCGTTAGGTCCCGGGCTACTTGAGAAACCTTGACGTGGTGCCCGGGCTTAGACATGTTCTACACCGTAGGACATGTTGACTAATCTCTCAATTTTAAAATCAGTATAAGGGTTTAGTAAGACCGCAGAGTGCACCTGTCTTTGTAAATGTTATTATATTATGTCTGATAATGTTTTTATTTGTTTTATACAATTTTGCTACAAAAGGTTATAGACACCTTGGTTAACGTTGTAACTTTTACTTTGAATGTGTATAAAAATGTATGTGTATGTAATGTCTGAT
Source organism: Bufo gargarizans (assembly GCF_014858855.1). NCBI lineage: Eukaryota > Metazoa > Chordata > Amphibia > Anura > Bufonidae > Bufo > Bufo gargarizans. The sequence continues at coordinate 301,623,888 of NC_058081.1, forward strand.
AATGTTTTTATTTGTTTTGCATATCCAAAATATTGAGAAAAACAGTACTACACAACAAAAGCTATTGGTTCTTATGGAGGTGATGAACCTTATTCAGAGAAGTATGAAAATTTGGAATAAGAAAAGATGCTGTAAAAATTGGTGCTGCTCGTGCATTAGGCTGACTATACATTGTGGACTTCTAAATTTGGCAGGTGTTTGCACAAAATTATCGCCAGCTGGCTTATTAGAAGATAGATTGATCTTTTAAAGATTCTAAGAGGTTTGTGTGAATTATACGCTTTTATTAATAGCTTCATAGGCTTTTATTAGCTTGATGGGATTTAATAGCTTCAGGAAAGCTGGGTACTTCAAAGAAACCTGCTAGATAATAGATAAATAAATAGCTTGATAGAAAGATAGATAGATAGATAGATAGATAGATAGATACAAAGTGAAAAGATAGACATTTAGATAGAAGCATATATAGATAGGTAGATAGATAGATAGATAGATAGATAGATGTTTGATCGTTAGCCATGTTATAGATAGATATCTAGATTGAAAGATAGATAGCTAGATAGATATTAGAAGATGGCTAGATAGCTAGATGGAAAGATAAGTCGTTAGATATATATTAGAAGCTGTATAAATAGATATACGTATAATTAGATACATATATAAATAGATATATGGATAAATAGATAGGTGGCTAGATAAATAGATATGTGATAGATAAATAGATAAATTGTTAGATAGAAATATAGTGTAAAGATAGACAGATAGAAACATGATAGATAGATAGATAGATAGATAGATAGATAGATAGATAGATAGATAGATAGAAAAAATATAACACTGGGCAGCACCGCAATCAAGACTGAAAAATAGGAGTGCCAGAGGCCACAAATTGCTTGAAAAAGACTCCATTGAGAGGACCGAAACGTTGCATCTGGTGGAATAAAATATGCACATTATTTTTGGAAGTGCCATGGAGTTTTTCTTTTTTTTAGATAGATAGATAAATTATCACCTATAAAGTTCAAAAAGCATCCACACACAGAATAGTTCTAGTTAATTAATTCCTTTATTGGATATTCAAACAACTGGCATATCATTATTAAAACATATACAAAAGACAGTACATTATGGGAACACTACGGTGTTACAATTACTTGTATAAAAACAGAAAAAACTCAAGATCAATAAGGGACTAGTATCCCCCCATCCACAAATGAAGCAGTATCGGCCTAGTGGGGCGCCTATGGCGACAATAGCACCCAGGTCATACGTAAAAAGACACTCAAACCAATTAAGGGAATGTATATCTGGGTGCAGCCCTCACAAGGCAGAGACTGCAGCGGAAAGGAGAGAAAAAACACAATTAAAGTGCAAATGCAAAATTTTTACTACTGACCCTGGTCTGGAGCAGCCGCCCGACGATCGTTTCGCTTGACGCTTCCTCTTGGGGCATACTGAACTCCTCAATACTGACCTCCTATATACACACAACATCTAGGCTCAGCCAATCAGTGCACACCTATCCACCTATTCACAATTAAAATTATAACGGATCAGCTGCTCCTGGCATGGGAGGGAAAGGTGCCCCATCAGTAGTCCAATCAGATCTCATTTAATCGTGATCACGTCATCAGTCACATGATCTCAGCACATTAACAACACCCACCTTCATCTACATTGTATACTATCACTCAAATCCCTCCTAGCATCATCCTCCTTTATTTATATTCTTCCTGTACCTCCATGTCAGATCTTGCCATGGTATATCAGAGCAAGGATTGGCCTCCGGAAGGCTATATGTACTGCTCCTGTCATCGTCGTATAGATAGATAAATAGATACATTGTTAGATAGATGGTTAGATAGATAGTAAGATAGTGTAAAGACAGACACTTAGAAAGAAAGATAAATAGATGTTTGATAGATAGAAAGATAAATAGATAGATGTTTGATATAAAGCTATGTTATAGATAGCTAGATAGAAAAATAGTTCATTAGAAATATATTAGAAGTTTGATCAATACATATGTGTATACATATATAAATATATATATATACAGTACTGACCAAAAGTTTGGACACACCTTCTCATTCAAAGAGTTTTCTTTATTTTCATGACTATAAAAATTGTAGATTCACACTGAAGGCATCAAAACTATGAATTAACACATGTGGAATTATATACATAACAAAAAAGTGTGAAACAACTGAAAATATGTCATATTCTAGGTTCTTCAAAGTAGCCACCTTTTGCTTTGATTACTACTTTGCACACTCTTGGCATTCTCTTGATGAGCTTCAAGAGGTAGTCATCTGAAATGGTTTTCACTTCACAGGTGTGCCCTGTCAGGTTTAATAAGTGGGATTTCTTGCCTTATAAATGGGGTTGGGACCATCAGTTGCGTTGTGGAGAAGTCAGGTGGATACACAGCTGATAGTCCTACTGAATAGACTGTTAGAATTTGTATTATGGCAAGAAAAAAGCAGCTAAGTAAAGAAAAGTGAATGGCCATCATTACTTTAAGAAATGAAGGTCAGTCAGTCCAAAAAATTGGGAAAACTTTGAAAGTGTCCCCAAGAGCAGTCACAAAAACCATCAAGCGCTACAAAGAAACTGGCTCACATGCGGACCGCCCCAGGAAAGGAAGAACAAGTGTCACCTCTGCTGCGGAGGATAAGTTCATCCGAGTCACCAGCCTCAGAAATCGCAGGTTAACAGCAGCTCAGATTAGAGACCAGGTCAATGCCACACAGAGTTCTAGCAGCAGACACATCTCTAGAACAACTGTTAAGAGGAGACTGTGTGAACCAGGCCTTCATGGTAGAGTATCTGCTAGGAAACCACTGCTAAGGACAGGCAACAAGCAGAAGAGACTTGTTTGGGCTAAAGAACACAAGGAATTGACATTAGACCAGTGGAAATCTGTGCTTTGGTCTGATGAGTCCAAATTTGAGATCTTTGGTTCCAACCACCGTGTCTTTGTGCGACGCAGAAAAGGTGAACGGATGGACACTACATGCCTGGTTCCCACCGTGAAGCATGGAGGAGGTGTGATGGTGTGGGGGTGCTTTGCTGGTGACACTGTTGGGGATTTATTCAAAATTGAAGGCATACTGAACCAGCATGGCTACTACAGCATCTTGCAGCGGCATGCTATTACATCCGGTTTGCGTTTAGTTGGACCATCATTTATTTTTCAACAGGACAATGACCCCCAAACACACCTCCAGGCTGTGTAAGGGCTATTTGACCATGAAGGAGAGTGATGTGGTACTGCGCCAGATGACCTGGCCTCCACAGTCACCGGACCTGAACCCAATCGAGATGGCTTGGGGTGAGCTGGACCGCAGAGTGAAGGCAAAAGGGCCAACAAGTGCTAAGCATCTCTGAGGACTCCTTCAAGACTGTTAGAAGACCATTTCAGGTGACTACTTCTTTAAGCTCATCAAGAGAATGCCAAGAGTGTGCAAAGCAGTAATCAAAGCAAAAGGTGGCTACTTTGAAGAACCTAGAATATGACATATTTTCTGTTGTTTCACACTTTTTTGATAGGTATATAATTCCATGTGTTAATTCATAGTTTTGATGCCTTCAGTGTGAATCTACAATTTGCATAGTCATGAAAATAAAGAAAACTCTTTGAATAAGAAGGTGTCCAAACTTTTGGTCTGTACTGTATATATGGATAAATAGATAATTACATAAATAGATATGTGATATATAGATAAATAGATAGATTGATAGATATATAAATTATAGATAGATATGTGATTGATTGATAGATAGATAGATAGATAGATAGATAGATAGATAGATAGATAGATAGCTTGATAGCTGTTATAAGCTAGAAACAAATAGATAGATCGATAAATAGATAAATTGTTAGATCAATCGATAGATAAATAGATAGATAGATAAATAGAAAGAAATAATAATAGATAGAAAGATAGAAAGAGTGAAAGACAGATATATAAAATAGATGGATTGGTAGATAGATAAATAAATAGATACATTGTTAGATAGATAGCTAGAAAGATAGGACGTTAGATAAATATTTGAAGCTAGATCAATAAATAGATAGATATATAGACTGAATAAAAATATAAACATGACACTTTGAGTTTTGCTCCCATTTTGCAGGAGCTGAACTCAAACATCTGAAACATTTTCTACATACACAAAAGAACCATTACTCTCAAATATTGTTCACAAATCTGTCTAAATCTGTGTCAGTGAGCACTTCTCCTTTGCCGAGATGATCCATCCCACCTCACAAGTGTGGAATATCAAGGTGCTGATTAGACAGCATGAATATTGTACACGTGGGTGATCCCTCGTTCCCAGAGATCATTGCTCCGTGTCCTAACATGAGTAGCAGCCATTTTAGGAAAAATTGTGATTCGTTACCACGAAGCGTGAGTAAATTTGAGTAGTATAAGTACCAGCTCTCGTCAAACTCAAAGTGCCAGGTGGCCAGACCCCTTTTCCGCCAATAAACCCGCCCACAATCTTGCCCAAACCATGCCTAACATACCGCCCATTCAAATCCCCTTTTATTCTTTTAGATCCGATAAAGCGTCAGTAATTTAATTTATGTTTAAAAATAAAATTATATTAAGTTTGTATTAAGATTATATTAAACTCTTATTAAGCTATTATAAATATTGGCAATAGTTATTTGATCCGTCTATCTATCTATTTATAGGACCTTTGATGATGTCTCCAAAGGTTCTGTTCTATGGGATGATAGCTAACTATCTAGACAGCTATCGAGCTATTATCTGTCTACCTATCTAGATATCTATAACATAGCTATCTATCAATCATCTATCTATTTATCTTTCTATCTATCTTTCGGTCTATCTTTCCTTGCCTATGAACAAAGGTTCAAAGACATGTCAGACATGTCAGGGGATGTTGTAGTATATTTAACTAACTATCTATCTATCTAACTTTCTAGCTATCTAGCTATCTACCTATTTGTCTATCTATCATATATCTATTTATCTAGACATATATCTATCTATCTAACAATTTATCTATTTATCTATCTAACTAGCTATCAATATATTTATCTAACAATTTATCTATCATCAATGTATCTATCTATCTAAGAATGTATCTAAATATCTAACACATGCCTCCTTAGCGTCTCCATACAGATTTGTCTTTTGTCCCGTCACAGCCGCAGCAGCAGCGACAGAAACAACAGAATCTGCAACAGCTGAAGCACCCAATTTTTCCGGGTGTCAATTTTGTCTTCCCATTTAGACCTATTTCATAGCCAAATCTATCACAGATATTCAAAATATCTATAAGAATAGCTGTTCACAGACATGTCAGACATGTTCTAATATATTTATATAACTATCTATTTGTTATCTATCTATCTATTATCTGTCTATAATCTGGCTTAATAAAATAATACTATAAATATTTTATCTATCTATCTACCTATCTATTATACAATCACTGCATACATCACCACTGCTTGAGAAAGATCCCACTGAGCGGATTGAAACGTTGCTGTTTTTTCTGGTGAAATAAACTCATACTATTTTTGGAAGTGCAGTGGAATCTTGTTAGTCTATCTATCTATCTATCTATCTATCTATCTATCTATCTATCTATCTATCAATTTATCTATCTATCTAACTACCAATCTATCTATTTTATCTATCTACACTGAACAAAACTATAAACGCAACACTTTTGTTTTTGCTCCCATTTTGCATGAGCTGAACTCAAAGATCTGAAACATTTTCTACATACACAAAACACCCATTACTCTCAAATATTGTTCACAAATCTGTCTAAATCTGTGTTAGTGAGCACTTCTCCTTTGCCGAGATAATCCATCCCACCTCACAGGTGTGGCATATCAAGGTGCTGATTAGACAGTATGAATATCGTACAGGTGTGCCTTAGACTGCCCGCACTAAAAGACTACTCTGAAATGTGCAGTTTTGCCTTACTGGTCAGAAAACCAGTCAGTATCTGGTGTGGCCACCATTTGCCTCACGTAGTGCAACACATCTCCGTTGCATAAAGTTGATCAGGTTGTTGATTGTGGCCTGTGGAGTGTTGGTCCACACCTCTTCAATAGCTGTGCGAAGTTGCAGAATATTGGCAGGAACTGGAGCACGCTGTCGTATACGCCGATCCAGAGCATCCCAAACATGCTCAATGGGTGACATGTCCAGTGAGTATGCTGGCCATGCAAGAACTGGGATGTTTTCAGCTTCCAGGAATTGTGTACAGATCCTTGCAATATGGGGCCATGCATTATTATGCTGCAACATGAGGTGATGGTTGTGGTTGAATTGCACAACAATGGGCCTCAGGATCTCATCACTGTATTTCAGTGCATTCAAAATGCCATAAAAAAATGCACCTGTGTTCGTTATCTATAACATGCGCCTGCCCATACCATAACCCCACCGCCACCATGGGCCTCTCGATCCACAATGTTGACGTCAGTAAACCGCTCACCCACACAATGCAACACATGCTGTCTTCCATCTGCCCTGAACAGTGAAAACAGGGACTCATCCGTGAACAGAACACCTCTCCAACATGCCAGATGCCATCGAATGTGAGCATTTGCCCACTCAAGTCGATTATGACGACAAACTGCAGTCAGGTCCAGACCCTAATGAAGATGACAAGCATGCATATGAGCTTCCCTGAGACGGTTTCTCACAGTTTGTGCAGAAATACTTTGGTTATGCAAACTGATTGTTGCTGCAGCTGTCCGGGTGACTGGTCTCAGACGATCATGGAGGTGAACATGCTGGGTGTGGAGGTCCTGGGCTGGTGTTGTTACACCTGGTCTGCGGTTGTGATGCCGGTTGGATATACTGCCAAATTCTCAGAAACACCTTTGGAGACGGCTTATGGTAGAGAAATGGACATTCATTGCACGGCCAACAGCTTGGGTAGACATTCCTGTAGTCAGCATGCCAATTGCACGCTCCCGCAAACGTTGCAACATCTGTGGCATTGTGCTGTGTGATCAAACTGCACATTTCAGAGTGTCATTTTATTGTGGGCAGTCTAAGGCACACCTGTACAATATTCATGCTGTCTAATCAGCCATTTTGAATTCTGCAATTTTCCAGTGTGCTTAGTGAAGGGAGAGATGTTTGCATGCTCTAGGGACAGTATTAGAAAGTACTTTATTCTGCTGAAAAAACGATTTACAAATTCGGGGAAAGCTTATTCATGGTGTAGGGAAAGCATAGGGAGGCATCATCCATGCTTTAAAAGGAGAACAGGTTGCAATAGGAGAGTGTACAGCCTGGGTAATAGGAGCGATTCTATTACACCTTGCTGCACTTACTGGGGATCAAAATTGCTATTATACTGCTGCTTTTAGGTTTGCACTAGATGATACCTCTGTCATTCCAGCAAACCTTGTTTGTTATTGGGGTGCAAGTGCTGTGTTGCAAAGTGTATTTATTGGGAATATACATACGTCATATTAACCATTTTGCGGTCCATTTAATTTGTTCTGCAGTTTCTTTTGAGGTGTATTAGTGTAAAAAACAGGACATGTTATTTGCCGTTCTGCAGTGCAGATACATTGTACTACAGCCTTTTTTGGGGTGTACAAATGTAGTAGAGTTAACACTCATGCTTTATGAGACGTGTTATCTAAACTAAATGCGTTAAGCAAGTACCTTTGATTGCTTTTCAATGGCTTTTGTCTCAAGATAATGCAATGAGTTAAGACATTTGAGATAAGAGCTTGAGTGCTAACCCTGCTACACCTGTGTAGTGCAAAAAAAGCAATACTGATAGATTACTGACCAAATGCTGACCAAGTGAAGGCAAATACTCAACCGACAGGATCCATTTTTTGGGGGGGTTATTGTTCTGACAGACCAGAGTAAGGGCAAAATAACCAGTGACATCAACACAAACTTACTGCTGACACCCTCTCCAATCGGTCGCGGAGCTCTATTTGTATAAGCGTTTAAAGAACATGTTCTCTAGACATCTATGTGGAATCAGCTGCCGATGTTGTAAAAGAAGTGCGCTTCTTCTTCACGCTAACATCGACCTGTGAGGCTGAGTTCACACTGAGGTTTTTGGTCAGTTTGGGCCCCATAACTGCCAAATAAGTGAAGTATGCAGTGATTCTAAGAGTGACACCTGTCATGTGCATGTCATACTGACTCACAGTATTGTTTTACTACCACAGCAGACTCCCTATGCATGTTACTGCGAGACACTGTGTTCTACACCACTATAAAGGCTCTCTGCAGCCAGGAAATAGCTGTTTTTTAACGCGATTTACCACGTATAAATTTGAATCAAATTGTTTCAGAAAATTCAGGGAACCGACTGAATCAAATTTTAATTTTTTATTTGCTCATCTCTAATCACAATTATTAGCTAAATTAATTGCTACTATGTTTATGTTCACAAATTTTACCAAAAAAATTATCTTAGCTGGAATACAAAATAATTTATATTGCTTCAAAATCATATTTCACTATTTCCTAAATCATGCTACCAAGAGCATTATTTTTTGTGATAACCAACTTCAGCAAATGCTTGCTAGGATCAAAAGGTGAAAGGGTAATCTCATAATCAAAATAATAAAAAATTGGATGCCTTTTTCTAAGAGTTGAAATCCTGTAGTACATATTTTTTATATAAAAAAATCTGTGGATTTCTTGTAAGTTTCAAAATCAGGATGCCAATTTTGCAAAGCAACCATGCTAACAAGTGAATCAATATACTGCCCAACATTATAGATCAAAATTATTATTAATAAAAAACTAAAAAAAAAAAAATAAGATAAACACAACTATGTTTATGTCCACTAATTTTACAAAAATAATATTCTTAGCTAAAATTAAAAAATCTTTATATTGCTTCAAAATCATTCTCTAGCTTCTGTAAAAAAAAAAAAAAAAAAATATATATATATATATATATATATATAGTACAGACCAAAAGTTTGGACACACCTTCTCATTCAAAGAGTTTTCTTTATTTTCGTGACAATGCAAATTGTAGATTCACACTGAAGGCATCAAAACTATGAATTAACACATGTGGAATTATATACATAACAAAAAAGTGTCAAACAACTGAAAATATGTCATATTCTAGGTTCTTCAAAGTAGCCACCTTTTGCTTTGATTACTGCTTTGCACATTCTTGGCATTTTCTTGATGAGCTTCAAGAGGTAGTCACCTGAAATGGTCTTCCAACAGTCTTGAAGGAGTTGCCAGAGATGCTTAGCACTTGTTGGCCCTTTTGCCTTCACTCTGCGTTCCAGCTCACCCCAAACCATCTCGATTGGGTTCAGGTCCGGTGACTGTGGAGGCCAGGTCATCTGGCGCAGCACCCCATCACTCTCCTTCATGGTCAAATAGCCCTTACACAGCCTAGAGGTGTATTTGAGGTCATTGTCCTGTTGAAAAATAAATGATGGTCCAACTAAACGCAAACTTGATGGAATAGCATGCCGCTGCAAGATGCTGTGGTAGGGATGCTGGTTCAGTATGCCTTCAATTTTGAAAAAATCACCAACAGTGTCACCAGAAAAGCACCCCCACATCATCACACCTCCTTCATGTAGAGTCCATCCGTTCACCTTTTCTGCGTCACACAAAGACACAGTGGTTGGAACCAAAGATCTCAAATTTGGACTCATCAGACCAAAGCACGGATTTCCACTGGTCTAATGTCCATTCCTTGTGTTCTTTAGCCCAAACATATCTCTTCTGCTTGTTGCCTGTCCTTAGCAGTGGTTTCCTAGCAGATATTCTACCATGAAGGCCTGATTCACATAGTCTCCTCTTAACAGTTGTTCTAGAGATGTGTCTGCTGCTAGAACTCTGTGTGGCTGAGCTGCTGTTAACCTGCGACTTCTGAGGCTGGTAACTCGGATGAACTTATCCTCCGCAGCAGAGGTGACTCTTTGTCTTCCTTTCCTGGGGCGGTCCGCATGTGAGCCAGTTTCTTTGTAGCACTTGATGGTTTTTGTGATTGCACTTGGGGACACTTTCAAAGTTTTCCCAATTTTTCGGACTGACTGACCTTCATTTCTTAAAGTAATGATGGCCACTCACTATTCTTTACTTAGCTGCTTTTTTCTTGCCATAATACAAATTCTAACAGTCTATTCAGTAGGACTATCAGCTGTGTATCCACCTGACTTCTCCACAACGCAACTGATGGTCCCAACCCCATTTATAAGGCAAGAAATCCCACTTATTTAACCTGACAGGGCACACCTGTGAAGTGAAAACCATTTTAGGTGACTACCTCTTGAAGCTCATCAAGAGAATGCCAAGAGTGTGCAAAGCAGTAATCAAAGCAAAAGGTGGCTATTTTGAAGAACCTTGAATATGACATATTTTCAGTTGTTTCACACTTTTTTGTTATGTATATAATTCCACATGTGTTAAATCATAGTTTTGATGCCTTCAGTGTGAATCTACAATTTCCATAGTCTTTTGGTCTGTACTGTATATTACAAATTGTAGATGTTGCTCCAGGGTATATAGGAAGAACCTAGTCAAATTTGATATCTGTCTGAAAAACATATATTTACACTTTTTGATGTTCCAGACAAAATAATTTTATTACTGAAATTGATATTTATGACAAGACTTTTTATTAGAAACCTCAGTGTTTTGATGTAGTAAAAGCAGAATGCCTTGGAAATCCCTCCTGAACAATATTAGGCAGAAAGTTCAAGTTGGAAATTAAACTATAAGACAAATGTAATAATCTGAATACAATATAACTTTAGTACAATGTATATATTGGTAGCTCTGTTGTCCAGGCTGTGCATTTGTCCAAATACAATATATTTTGTGCTCATTGCAATTTTACTTTCTAAAACCAAATTGTGTCTGTATGTCTATCTATCTATCTATCTAATTTAATGCATTTTGTATTTAACCATCTTTCACTATTCCCTAAATCATGCTACCAAGAGCAGTATTTTTTGTGATAACCATCTTCAGCAAAATGGTTGCTAGGTTCAAAAGGTGAAAGGGTAATCCCATAATCAAAATAATAAAAAATTGGATGCCTCTTTCTAAGAGTTAAAATCCTGTAGTACATTTTGTTATATATTTGTAAAGACAATGAGCAACATTTTTAAAGACTGGCTTTTGTAGGCTATATGTAGGCTATTCTTGATCCCTACGCAGTAGAATGAGATATATCTAATTTATCAAGAGGCAGATGCTTCTTAATAAATCAGTCATATTTTTGGAAGTCTGTGCATCAGAAACTGAAGTCTATGCCAGCTATGGGCTGGCATTTACTTCAGCCATAACTTACGCCATAATAACTCACGGATTGAGCCAAGCCCTGACCCATTGCCACTAAGCCAGTCCTCTTTTCTCATCACTTTTCTAAGTGCGCCAGAATTTGCGACTTGTTTATGCCACTATTGTGGTGTCATTTAATTGGTCAATACCCTTTAGTTTATATAGTTATAAAGGCAGAACTATTATTATATTTTTAGAATATTTAAGAGATGTATATAGGTCACCTCTAATATTTTACCTTACACAGGCCTGGGCACCTGATTTTTTTGTCCCAGGCCCCGAATATCTTGCCTGCCTGCTAGATAGAACTGTATTGCTATCCTCAAAACGACAATAAAATTGAATCTAATGCACTGGAAGAGCTGAAGGACCTGTGATGGTAGCAAAGGTAATGTGAACACTAAAATAGGCAGTGATTGAGAAAGACTTGCGATAATGTCAGCATCCTGCGACCTTTGCAGGAGAGGACAGCAGTGAAGAGGAGAAGTCCTGGGTGAAGAAGCTGTGCTGAGGTCTGTACATGAGGAGAGGTAAGTGAAAGGAGAGGCAGACCAATGCTGGGAGTTGTGGTTATTTAACTGGGACTGTATGTTAGGGCTGAAGGGAGGGATGTTATTTACATGAAACTGTGTGTTGGAGGTGGCTGGGGAGGGAGTCATGTTAATTATATGGGACTGTATGTTGATGGTGGCTGTAGGAGGAAGTGATGTTATTTACATGGGACTGGGGAAGGGAGTGGTGTTATTTACATGGGACTGTATGTTGATGGCGGCTGTGGGAGGGTGTGATGTTATTTACTAGTGATTAGCGGCAGGGACTATATTCAAATTTGCAATATTTCGCTAATATTTTGTAGAATATTCATCATATATTCACAGAGTAATTTGAGAATTCCAGATTATTTCATTACATGCGAAAAATCAGCAATGTAAAAATTGTATATTGCAAATTTATAACGCAAAATACAGGCGTGGGTAACTTTGGCTACATTTTTTAACCTGGTATAAGTTTCCTCAGACTGGAGAAAAATGGTTGGCATGGCAAAACATTAGAATAGCTTTCTATGCATATAGAGTCAAGTGCTACAATATATTTGCAATTGCGCTAATCGGCAGTGATTAGAATATTTTTTTCGCACTAAGTGCAACTTCACATTTTAGCAGGTCTGACTACAGATTACTGATTGGTACACTAAGTATTGTTGTGAACTTGACATTGCTTCCTTCTCATTGGCCCACAAGCAAGAAGCAGAAAAGAATCATGTGTTCAGATGGAAAAAAAATGCTGAATATTCGATATAACAAATATATAGCACTATATTTTAAATATTCACTAATTCTTGAAGTGGCGATATTCAAGTAGCGATATTCGCGATAAAAATTGCTATTCGAATATTCGTGCTCAACACTATTATTTACATGGGACTGAATTTTGGAGGGGGCTAGGGCATGGTGATGTCATTTACATGGGACTGTATGTTGAAGGTGGCTGTGGGAGGGGATTATGTTATTTACATGATACTGTCCGTTGTAGGAGGCTGTGGGAGGGAGTGATGTTATTTACATGGGACAAAATTGTGCAGGTGTCTGAGGGAGTGAGTGATGTTATTTACATGGGATGCAACAGGATAACACTGTGGAGACTCCAGGTTGGGGGATGATGATAGAAATGTAAGGAAGCTAAGATGTCTGTGTGTCACACTCTGCAGAGACGAGGCAAGGCTGAAAAAAGTTGTATGGACCAAATGGAGAAGATGATGACAGAGAAGATCTACATCGGAGGAGACATCACCTTGGAGGCACTGGATGTGACAGGTATGTGCTACTGTATAGCAAGTACATAAAAAACATACAAGATACAAAATAAACTATAAATCTTTCACCAGTTGCTCCCCCCCAAAAAACTGATTGAAGCAGGGGTGTTATATACCAATAATATACTTTTTGTATTGTGCATTTGGGTAGTGCAGTATTTGTTTGCGGTTTTCATGCACATCTTGCATGATGTATGCAGTTCTGGAACAGGAGTTCAAGGGTGCATATCTTTGTTCAAGATGTGAGCAAATTACCCGTTTGGAATCGCTAATCGAGTCTCTAAATAGGCAAGTTGAAACACTGAGAGGCATTGACAATTTGCAAAAGAGTTTGCTTCTCACCGAGCAAGCACTCTTTGGGGTAGATGAGGGGGAGGGTGACAGAGAGGAGGCTGAGGAAAGTCAGATAGCTAGCTGGGTATCAGTTAGGAAGCGGGGTGGAGGGAAGAGTGCCAGGGAGGCTAGCCCTGATCTGACACACCCCAACAAGTTTGCACGTTTGGCAGATGAGGGGGATGTCAGTCCAGGGATGGCACTGCCGCAGCCAGACACTTCCTCTGCCAGTCAGAGGAATGCCAGCTCCGGTAAGCAGGGGACCAGGAGAGCAGGGCAGGCCAGACAGGTGCTGGTAGTGGGAGACTCAATTATTAGGGGAACAGATAGGGAAATCTATCACAAAGACCGTGATCGCCGAACAGTGTGCTGTCTTCCTGGCGCTAGAGTTTGACACATCGCGGATTGGGTTGACAGATTACTGGGAGGGGCTGGAGAAGATCCAGCGGTCATGGTCTATATCGGAACCAATGACAAAGTTAGGGGTAGGTGGAGAGTCCTTAAAAATGATTTCAGGGATTTAGGTCAAAAGCTGAGGACAAGGACCTCAAAGGTAGTATTTTCCGAAATACTACCTGTACCACAGGCCACACAAGAGAGGCAGTGGGAGATTAGGGAAATTAACAAGTGGCTCAAGAACTGGTGTAGGAAGGAGGGGTTTGGGTTCCTGGAGAACTGGGCCGACGTCTCTATCCGCTACAGGCTCTATCGTAGAGACGGGCTGCACCTCAATGGGGAAGGGGCAGCTGTGTTGGGGAAGAAGATGGCTAGAAGGTTGGAGGAGTGTTTAAACTAGGGACTGGGGGGGATCGTAATTATGTTATAGAATGGGAAGATAGTGCAGATAGAGACCGGAGGCAAGGTAGTGAGACTGGGGGAGGAATGGAAGGAGGGACTAGAACAGTTCAGAAGGAAAGGTGTAGAGTAAAAAATATACATAAACCTCTCAAATGTATTTATTCTAATGCCAGAAGCCTGACTAATAAATCTAGTGAACTGGAATTAGTGATATGTGAGGAGGACTATGACATAGTGGGAATAACAGAGGCATGGCTGGATGATAGCTATGACTGGGTAGTTAATGTACAAGGTTACAGCCTGTTTAGAAAGGATCGTCAAAACCGGAGAGGGGGAGGGGTCTGCCTTTATGTAAAGTCCTGTCTAAAGCCCACACTCCGGGAAGATATAAGTGAGGGACATGAACATGTGGAGTCACTGTGGGTAGAGATACATGGCGCTAAAAACAATAATAAATTACTAATAGGAGTTTACTATAAACCCCCTAATATACCAGAGTCCACAGAAAATCTACTACTAAATGAAACAGATGAGGTGGCAAATCATAATGAGGTGGTTATTATGGGGGACTTCAACTACCCAGATATAGACTAGGAAACTGAAACTTGTATATCTCATAAAGGAAACAGGTTCTTGGCAATAACCAAAGACAATTACCTCTCCCAACTGGTTCAGGACCCGACTAGAGGGACGGCCATACTGGACTTAGTATTAACCAATAGGCCTGACAGAACAACAGACGTGCAGGTTGGGGGACACCTGGGAAATAGTGACCACAAAGTAATAACCTTCCAATTATCATTCAAAAGAGCATTTCTACAGGGAGGAACAAAAATACCAAACTTCAAAAAAGCTAAATTTAGCCAACTAAGAGAGACCATAGGCCTAACTAAATGTGATAAAGTCCTCACAAATAAAAATACAGCCACAAAATTGGATATCTTTAAAAGCATCCTAAAATCTCATTGTGAGAGGTACATACCGTATGGGAATAAAAAGTTAAGGAACAAAAAGAAACCAATGTGAATAAACAGAACTGTAAAGAAGCAAAGCAATAAATGACAAAAAAAAGCATATAAAACACTAAAACAGGAAGGTAGCACGGAAGCACTGAAAAACTATAAGGAAAAAAATAGAACATGTAAAAAACAAATAAAAGCGGCCAAACTAGAGACCGAGAGATTAATTGCCAAAGAGAGTAAAACTAACCCTAAAATGTTCTTCAATTATATAAATGTTAAAATGTATAAATCTGAAGGTGTCAGCCCGTTAAAGAGTAATGAGGGGGGAGTCGCAGAGAGCGACGAGGAGAAAGCAAAGCTGTTAAATATTTTTTTCTCCAATGTATTTACTGAGGAAAATAAACTGTCAGATGACATGCCGAATGTTGAAATAAATTCCCCATTAAAAGTGTCCTGTCTGACCCAGGAAGAAGTGCAACAGCGACTTAAAAAGATTAAAATAGACAAATCGCCAGAACCGGAAGGCATACACCCCCGTATCCTAAGGGAATTAAGTAATGTCATAGCCAGACCCTTATTTCTGATATTTGCAGATTCTGTGTTGACAGGGAATGTCCCACAGGATTGGCGCATGGCAAATGTGGTGCCAATATTCAAAAAAGGGCCAAAAACAGAGCCTGGAAACTATAGGCCGGTAAGTTTAACATCTGTTGTAGGTAAACTGTTTGAAGGTTTTCTGAGAGATGCTATGTTAGAGCATCTTAACGGAAATAAGCAAATAACGCCATATCAGCATGGCTTCGTGAGGGATCGATCATGTCAAACAAATTTAATCAGTTTCTATGAGGAGGTAAGTTCTAGACTTGACAGCGGCGAATCAATGGATGTCGTGTATCTGGACTTCTCCAAAGCATTTGACACTGTACCACATAAAAGGTTAGTATATAAAATGAGAATGCTCGGACTGGGAGAAAACTTCTGTAAGTGGGTAATTGGCTCAATGATAGAAAACAGAGGGTGGTTATTAATGGTACATACTCAGATTGGGTCACTGTCACTAGCGGAGTACCTCAGGGGTCAGTATTGGGCCCTATCCTCTTCAATATATTTATTAATGATCTTGCAGAAGGCTTGCATAGTAAAATATCAATTTTCGCAGATGACACTAAACTGTGTAAAGTAATTAACACTGATGAGGACAGTATACTACTACAGAGCGATCTGGATAGATTGGAGGCTTGGGCAGATAAGTGGCAGATGAGGTTTAACACTGACAAATGTAAAGTTATGCACATGGGAAGGAATAATGCAAGTCACCCGTACTTATTAAATGGTAAAACACTCGGTAACACTGACATGGAAAAAGATCTAGGAATTTTAATAAACAGTAAACTAAGCTGCAAAAACCAGTGTCAGGCAGCTGCTGCCAAGGCCAATAAGATAATGGGTTGCATCAAAAGGGGCATAGATGCTCGTGATGAGAACATAGTCCTACCACTTTAAAAATCAATAGTCAGACCACACATGGAGTACTGTGCACAGTTCTGGGCTCCAGTGAACAAAGCAGACATAGCAGGAGAGCTGGAGAGGGTCCAGAGGAAGGCAACTAAAGTAATAACTGGAATGGGGCAACTACAGTACCCTGAAAGATTATCAAAATTAGGGTTATTCACTTTAGAAAAAAGACGACTGAGAGGAGATCTAATTAATATGTATAAATATATCAGGGGTCAGTACAGAGATCTATCCCATCATCTATTCATTCCCAGGATGGTGACTGTGACGAGGGGACATCCTCTGCGTCTGGAGGAAAGAAGGTTTGTACACAAACATAGAAGAGGATTCTTTACGGTAAGAGCAGTGAGACTATGGAACTCTCTGCCTGAGGAGGTGGTGATGGTGAGTACAATAAATAAATTCAAGAGGGGCCTGGATGTATTTCTGGAGCGTAATAATATTACAGGCTATAGCTACTAGAGAGAGATCGTTGATCCAAGGATTTATTCTGATTGCCTGATTGGAGTCGGGAAGGAATTTTTATTCCCCTAAAGTGAGGAAAATTGGCTTCTACCTCACAGGGGTTTTTTGCCTTTCTCTGGATCAACTTGCAGGATGACAGGCCGAACTGGATGGACAAATGTCTTTTTTTCGGCCTTATGTACTATGTTACTATGTTACTATGTTACTATGTTACCTCAGCTACAAAGAATGACAAACCGTATTGGAATAAATCATTTCAACTGGTGTGATATACCAGTTGCCCCCCCAAAAAAAACTGATTGAAGCAGGGGTGTTATATACCAATAATATACTTTCTATATAGTGCATTTAGGTAGTGAAGCATTTGTTTGCAGTTTTGCTGCGTTACTGCCTAAACACAGTGACAAACGCTATTGGAACAAATAAATTAAACTGTTGTGATATAACAGTTGCCCCCCAAAAACTAATTGAAACAGGAGTGTGATATACCAATAATATACTTTCTATATAGTGCATTTAGGTAGTGCAGCATTTGTTTGCAGTTTTGCTGCGTTACTGCCTAAACACAGTGACAAACGCTATTGGAACAAATAAATTAAACTGTTGTGATATAACAGTTGCCCCCCAAAAACTAATTGAAACAGGAGTGTGATATACCAATAATATACTTTCTATATAGTGTATTTGGGTAGTGCAGCATTTGTTTGCAGTTTTGCTGCTTTACCGCAGCTACACAGAGTGACAAACGCTTTTCGAACAAATAATTTCAACTGTTGTGATATACTAGTTGCAACAAAAAAACAACTGTTTCAAGCACGGGTGTTATATACCAATAATAAACTTTCTATATAGTGCATTTAGGTAGTGCAGCATTTGTTGGCGGTTTTGCTGTGTTACCACAGCTACACAGAGTGGAAAACGCTATTGGAACAAATAATTATTTTCTGTACTGTGAATGCATAGTTTTTGGGGCCTGTAGTCCACTGGCCTGCTGTAAAATTGATATCTAATGACTGTGTAATCTACCTCCAGCCACATACTTATTTGTTCTTTTCTGTACGCTGAATGCATAATTTGGGGGGTCTGTAGTCCACTGACCTGCTGTAAAATTAATATCTAATGACTGTGTAATTGTGTAATCTACCTCCAACCACATGCTTACTTGTTCTTTTCTGTACGCTGAATGCATAATTTCTGGGGCCTGTAGTACACTGGCCTGCTATAAAATTGATATCCAATGACCGTTTAATCTACCTCCAGCCACATACTTACTTATTCTTTTCTGTACACTAAATGCATAATTTTTGGGGCCTTTAGTACACTGGCCTGCAATAAAATTGATATCCAATGACCGTATAATCTACCTCCAGTCACATAGAAACATAGAATGTGTCTGCAGATAAGAATCACTTGGCCCATCTAGTCTGCCCAATATACTGAATACTATAAATAGCACCTGGCCCCATCTTATATAAAAGATGGACTTATGCCTATCCCATGCATGCTTAAACTCCTTCACTGTATTTGCAGCTACCACTTCTGCAGGAAGGCTATTCCATGCATCCACCGCTCTCTCAGTAAAGTAATACTTTCTGATATTACTTTTAAACCTTTGCCCCTCTAATTTAAAACTATGTCCTCTTATATCAAATGACTGTGTAATCTACCTCCAGCCACATACTTGTTCTTTTCTGTACGCTGAATGCTTAATTTTTGGGGCTTGTAGTCCACTGGTCTGCTATAAGATTGATATCCAATGATCGTGTAATCTACCTCCAGCCACAGACTTACTTGTTCTTTTCTGTACGGTGAATGAATATTTGTTGGGGCCTCGGAAGAATTCAACACCAGTGACGACCTCGTGTTATCAAATTTGAACTATTATCATTAGGGTTTTTTCAAGAGGGGGGATTTTGTTAGCCATGTTTCTAATCCAATTTTATATTTTTAGTTATTTTAAACATATGTATTTGACCTGTATTTGTACTGGCCTGCAGTAAATTGTTATCCATTGACCGCATAATGAACCTCAAGCCACATAATCAGAATTTCTTTTATGTCAGGTGAATGCCTAATTTTTAAGGCCAGTACTCCCGTGGCCTAAAATAGAATTTCCCTTTAAGAACCATAATGTCCCCTGATTAAGACACATATGTTTTGTTGGAATTTTTGTCACTGCAAATAGCAGCTGAAGGTTTTTTAGGTTCGCTTGCCATTAAAGTGAATGGGGCCCGCCGCGAACTTGGGTTCGCGAACCGTCCGGCCGATGTTCATCCTTCTCTACTCCTGAACAAATATTAATGAATTGCAACTGTTATCATTCCCCTTCCAATAAGGGTGTATTCTTACACACACTAACACTGTTAGCACTGACTGAACAGAATCAGAGCATGTTAAAAAAAAAATTAAAATACCCTAATTAAAGTGTAATGGTAACCTCCAGTTTTCAATATATAACAGGAATAACAGAGGGCCGGCACAAAAAAAATAGCTCTCATAAAACAATATTTTACTAAAATGGGTATGCCAGACTGACAGCTTCTTATTAAAATCAAACATCTTATCATTCTTCTTAAATAACTTATTAAAGTCATGCACTCATGAATAATGTGTGCACTTGGCAAAAAAATTTGTCCCATAAATGAATAATTTAATGCTAGTGTAGTTGAGCCAAAATGAAATGTATGTAATGGAAAATATGTAAAAAAATAAAATTATACATCGTGCAGAGGTTTTCTTATTTATTTTTCAACCAAATAAGTTGCATATTGTAATTTTAAAACATCAATTTTCTTGTATATGTCCATGTTGTTTTCATTTAGAAGTCTCTTTGCCCCCATTGCCTAGGTTTACAGTATATATAGAGATTTAAAAAAGTTTGTTAAACAAAGTTTGTTCGTTTCGCTCATTTATCGGGTAATCTGTGGCACCATTACACCGTCAGATTATTGCTAACGAGAGTTCATACAAACATCAAGTGGTCTAAATGGGGCTTTTAATTTCCATTGAACCTTTAGGCTAGTTTCACAATAGCAGTAAATACTTCTGAGTAACAGCCTGCTTGAAGACATTCTATCCAGATACTTCCTGACCCCGCCAGAGCCCATTGACTATAATGGAATTCGATGGTGATCCAGCCTATTTGTCCAGCTGAATTCTTGCACTAATTACTGAAACACCCCACTGAATTCCATTATAGTCAATGGAGTCTGACGGTGCTCCGGTCTTTTTCCACTATGCCGGATATGATGTCTTCTGATATAATTTATCGCTAGTGTGAAACTAGTCTTACATTTATACATTATAGAGATGGACCTTTTTTTTTTTATTGTACGGATGATAACACAGTAACTGCTTGCCAAGAGCTATATCAGTGAGTATTCTTGCGATCAGCTCACTGTCAGAGTACTGTACATGTGAAATAGAAAATTGCTCTTAACAATAGCATATTACAGTTATTTGTAGAAGCTAGAGACTTGGGTGGAGAAATTGCAAATTAAGTTCAAAGTGGATAAATGTAAGGTTATGCACTTGGGCCATGGAAATAAATTATGTTATGCATTAAAAAATAAATTCTGTATAATAACATTAGAAACCAGTGTCAGACACCTGTTGCCAATGCAAGTAAAATCATAGGATGCATAAAAGAAGGCATATTAGCACATATGCAGAACATATTATAATTTCACCTCCATGAGTATCACTAGCCAGACCACACATGGAATACTGTATATTGTTTTGGGCACCTGTGTATAAGGCCTCATGCACACGACCGTTGTTTGCATCCGTGGCCGTTGTGCTGTTTTCAGTTTTTTTTCACGGACCCATTGACTTTCAATGGGTCCGTGGAAAAATCGGAAAATGCACCGTTTGGCAGCCGCATCCGTGATCCGTGTTTCCTGGCCGTGAAAAAAATATGACCTGTCCTATTTTTTTCACAGCCAACGGTTCACGGACCCATTCAAGTCAATGGGTCCATGAAAAATCACGGATGCACACAAGATTGTCATCCGTGTCCGTGATCCGTGTCCGTTTTTTCCTATCATTTCAATGGCAAACTTGACTTAGATTTTTTTTTTCATTTTTCATGTCCGTGGATCCTCCAAAAAACAAGGAAGACCCACGGACGAAAAAACGGTCACGGATCACGGACCTACGGACCCCGTTTTTGCAGACCTTAAAAAAAACGGTTGTGTGCATGAGGCCTAAGAAGGATATAATTAAGCTAGAGCTGGTGCACAGGAGAGGGATTAAGGTCATTAAGTAAGTGACTAGTTTCAATTTTGGGAGTTTCTAAGGAATTAAAGTTTTCAAAGAATGCAAGCACTGTATATCTTCTATTATACCAGAAATTTATCCCAATACTACTGAATATTGGTCTCAATGAAGATTGTAAAATGGATGAGTCTGAATGATGAGTCTGAACTGCTCATTTTAACAGTATGACTATAGGTTGGACTTCATAGGCAAATGTCTTCCGTACCTTAACTTCTTTAAAAATCATAAACTGGCACACGCACAACACAATACCAGGGACTGTTTGAAAATGCAAATAGTATATCATCTCAACTGTGTAGTTTTAATAAAGTTGTTTGAACAGTTCCTTGAAGGTTAATGATCACCCAAAGTAATTTCTGTATTTTTCAAGACAATAGTGACTTAATTTTAGAATTATTAAAGAAAAGAATAGCAACTTATACGTTCTGTATCTACAGGCTATGATATATGCCCTTACCTGATTTGTTAGACACCCATAAGATTGTCTGGGGGGAGAGGTGGCTACTATTTCCTACTGCAATAGTTAATGGAATCTGCCAAAGGTAACTGCAAAATAAAGAAACATATATAAGAAATCATAAGCTTATCCCTACAGGGACGGGAAAATTGAAAAGCAAAGTACAAATATGATTTATGTTAGGTGAGAAATTATACCTATAAACTCTAGGTATTCCTCTTGCAAGTATACATCACTTTAAATTACTCTTTGGTGAATGAATGTTCAATTTTCCTTACACAACCTAGGCAAATTATCACTTTATTCAAACAGAACAGATAATGTAGCTATGACTATGGTACCACCAGATTTAAAGAGGACCTTTCACTAGAATAAAACATCTAAACTAACTATACAGACATGGAGAGCGGCGCCCAGGGATCTCCCTGCACTTACTGTTATACCTGGGTGCCGCTCCGTTTTAGCCTCCGGTATCTTCATAGTTAGGCTCCACCCAGGGGAACCTGCCGGTGTCTCATTCTCCCATGCTGTAGCGCTGGCCAATCGCATCACTCAGCTCATAGCCTGAGAGAAAAAAAAAACTCTCAGGCTATGAGCTGAGCGCTGCGATTGGCCAGCGCTACAGCATGGGAGAATGAGATGCCGGCAGGTATCCCTGGGTGGAGCCTAACTATTAAGATACCGGAGGCTATACCAGGAGAACGGAGCGGCGCCCAGGTATAACAGTAGTCTGTATAGCTAGTTTAGATGTTTTATTCTAGTGAAATGTCCTCTTTAAGGTAGCTATCCTATAAGTCAATGTTCAACCTTTTAAGCAGGCCTGAATACATAACTTAGTATTGTAACTAAGTCAACGCCTCATCTGTAGGCAACTGTTTTGAGGTGATTGCCCCTCATAAGGGTGCAAAAGAGAGACCTGGCTTAACTAGGCAAAAGACCTTTCTAAGAAGCCTGACTGTTATTTACTAGCAGGGGAACCAGAATATATTAGAATTACTGCTGGATTGTTAGATTGTGAAAACAAGTCACTTGTTTTGAAAATTATTATTATTTGTACTTCCGAGATTAATAGTATTTATACAAATATAATTAAGCAGTCCTGGTGAATTATTCTGCAATATTGTACAATTAAGGCCCCTAAAACTAGCACTACATGCTCATGTGTAGCTGATTAAATCAAGAACACATGGTACAAGCATATTTAGTAAAACAGTCTCAGCTCTAGTCTCAAACGGTTTACATGCCAGTCTATGGTATCCAGTTTTTAGGGACAACGCATGGTGCCACACTTGTCCACAGGATGTGTGTAGTACTGCAGCTCAACCCCATTCACTTCCGGGGAGATGAGTTATAATGCCAAACACAAACCATGGACAAGTGTGGTGCGTCTTCTGGAAGAAAGCAGCCACCATGTTTTTCCTGGACAACCCTTATAAATATGAGTCAATGTGTGGAAGTGATGTAAACTGGGATAACAAAGATATAGATAAGATATAGAAAGTGAAAAGCCCTATTTAAGGCTTAAAATTCTTGCAATAGCATTTACACAATAAAATTCTCTCAATTAATGTCAATCAATGGCACAATTAATGCATTATAAATACTTATGTTGATTGAAATAGTGATAATGCCTTAGAATCAAGACTCTTGCTGAACCTTTTAAATTTGATCTATATTTTAATAACATGATAATATATTACAACACATTGTACAATGACAGTGATTTCAGTCATTTAGACCTTTTTATCAATTAACATTAATTATATTAGACTTTCAAAGTAGGTGAAATGAGTGATAGTAACTTTTGCCTGAAGTTCTTGACCTTTAAGTTGATCTAAAGTTATCACCTCTGGGGGATATTACTAAGAAATTAAAGTTTCCTATGTGATATAATTTGTCACCTTTCATAAGTAGCATAAGTGTCAATTAATGATGGCAATAATAAATATGCAACATTTTAGTGAATAATAACCCACTAGCAAAGTATGTGACAGAATGATCTTTCTAACCTCCTGTACTTGATATAAAAAGTTGTACAGCCCATGATTTTTGGATAAATAAGAAACACTTTAAGTATATTTACACATTGGTTTAACATGATGGGTTATGGAAACCTTAGAATTATATAAAATATGGAAAAGTATAAATTGAGTTAACAGAAAATCCATAATAAATATTATACACATAATTTTAGTAGTTGATACATATTATATAAAAGCAGATAAAAGCAGATTTTTAGGAAAGCTCTTGAAGTCAAGCTACAGGGTATTTTTTTTTTTGTTTGTAACAGTCTGCTGTGCCACTTAGCCTGCACAGTACAAAAAAAAAAACAATAACAAAAAAAAACACATCCTATGATTGCAATCTCATCGCTTAGTCTGTAACCTTCCTTTCACACGCTTGCTAAAGTCCTTGTCTCTTCCACTTTGATCAAGATGCTAAAGGGGTTGTCTCCAGTGGCGTACTTCCAATATAGGCATACCACACCGTTGCTATGGGGCCTGCGGCACAGGGGGGCCCGCAGAGCATTAAAGGCCCTGCCCCTACTTCCACTCTGCACAAGACAAAGTTTATTCATGGCATGCGGTATTGAGGCGGTCCATGGCCCAACCACTTGTGTTCTCCCAGTGGTCGTGCCCACCGCCCCACCACCCACCCCACCCCCGTGTTGACGCGACCCCTCCCTGTCTGACCTCCAGGCAGCGGGCTCCCAGGCACTGTGTCTGCTCTCTGCTGAGACACTGGCTAATCAGCATTTAGCAGCGCAAAGATCCTGCTGCTGATTGGCCAGTATCGCTGGCAGGTATCAGCAGGAGCAGGCTCAGCTGCGCACCCGGCAGGGCAGACTATCTTCTGCTCTCAGTGCGTGCTGCCCGCCATCTGCCTCAGGCCCTCGGCGCTCAAGTCAGCCAGTCAGTGCAGTCTAGCCCTGGCCCAGACTGAAGGACCGCTCTGGAGCCTCTGTAATCTCAAAAGTAGGTCTTCCTGAACTGTCTGTGAGACCTCATATACATTAGAAAGGTAGTGGATCTTTCTGTCAAAATTTTTATGTCTGTAGCAAGCCCAAAACTTGTATTAGCCAGGGGTAGATTTTGCATTTGTGGCGCCCCAAGATGACCTCTGTCTGGGGCTCTAATCAAAGACATTCAGTATATACCTACCTTCTGCAATCTATAACTATCTTCTTATGTGACGCCCACACCCTTGATGTGCTCCACACACTACAATGCCCCCTTATGTGCCCTGCACACCATATAATGCCCCTTATGTGCACCAAACACAGAATGATGACTCTGTATGTGCTATTCACACAGCATGATGCCCCCTTATGTGCCACCAACACAATATAGTTCCTCTTTATGTGCACCCAACATAATATGGTGCCCCTTTATGTGTCCCCACACAATATGATGGCTTCATATGTGCAGTCAACACAATATGGTGCCCCCTTATGTGCCCCTCGCACAGTATAATACCCCTTATGTGCCAGTCGCACAGTGAAGGACCGCTCCGGATCCGGGTCACTGTACACCGGACACAACCAGAATAAACAAACTCAGGTAGTGTACCACCTATTAAATCATCCAAGGATGAGATTATGTGTGCCAAAGAGTTATAACACAACCAATTGAAACAAAAGACACACATGTACAATTATAACACAAATATTTTATTTAATAATAAATATAACAACAGACCATAGACAATGATAAAATGAGTAGCAGCAGTGCAGACAAGCGCTGCGATAAGCAGCTCAGCCGCCTGACTCTGGGTAAATAAATCCAAAAATCCAAAAGAGGAATAGGGAAACAGTGTATGCTGCACTGAGCACGCAATATAAACCCTACCCCCAATACACGTACAAGCCTCCAACCCCCACAGATAAACATACAACAACTGCAAAAATAGGAGCCAGTAAAAAGGGTGAAATAACAGCACCTATAGCTAGCCCATAAGCAGTATGGAGGGACAACAATAGTAGTAATAAACGTTGAATTAGAAAAAAAAATATACTCTAACATATTACCTAGAGTTGATAGGAGGCACAGATGGAACAAACCCAGGTCTGGCAGAGAGCGCACCCCAAACCATCAGGTAGTGTTCCACTGCCACAGTAAGAGTTTCACTTTTAATAAAGGGGGGATGGAGGTATAGGAGGAAAGCACACTGTCCTTCTAAGTCCTCTATGAGCCTACAGGCCACCCCAGCACATCAGTCACCTTGGGGGGGGGGGGGGGGTGACCTGTAGGATCATAGAGGACTCGGAAGAACGGAAGAACAGTGTGCTTTCCTCCTACTTCCCCCCCCCCTCCAGAGTCCTCTATGAGCCTACAGCCCCCCCCCCACCCCAGCACATCAGTCACCTGTTTTCATCAACAGCAATGTGCACACCCGGCACCTGCATTGCTCCTGATGCCCGCACAGCTGCCACTGCCTCCCTCCCGTCACACAGATGAAAACATCCAGCGACATAGGGGGGGCAGTCAATAGCAGGCCACGATGGAAACGAGCCTCCCTAGCATCGCGGGTGATGCTAGGAAGGCTCATTTCTGACGCGGCCTGCTTTTGGCTGCACCCCACATAGGGCAGAAGTATTATCTGTATGCGGTGCCTGGGCATTTTGGGGGCATAATAGGGATTAGATAGCCCCTTTAACCCTTAGGATATGGGAGTTGTTTTTTTTACATTTTTGCATTCCTTTTTTCTATGTATGTCTAAATAGTGTAAAAATAAATTAACACTTTGAAAAAAAAAATATTAACTTTTTCACCACATTCTTCCCCCTATAACTTTTTTATAGTTACATCTACTGAGCTGTGTGGGGGCTCATTTTATGTGGGATGAACTGTAGTTTTTATTGAGACCATTTTGTAGTGTGTGTGACTTTTTGATCACAGTTTATTAAATTTTTTGGGGTAAGAAAAGTGATGAAAAAAATGGTGCTGGTAGAAAAGGGGTTAAGGTGTGGGGGATGGGCTATGTCAGGCTTTAGCACGGTGGACACAGGCAGGAGGAGTGATGTGTATGTGGGCTCATTCAGCTGTGCTCGCATAGATATTGTGCCCTGTGTCCACTGTCCTGTGCTCACTCTGCTAAAGCCTGACATAGCCCATCTATGCCCAGCTTTACCAAAGCAGACAGGCAGGAGCAGTGATGTGTGCTGTACATCATTCACTACAGCCCCAGTGAGATCCTTACTCCCATACAGCACTGTCATATCAGCGGTGTATCAGAGTAAGGATAATAAAAGTTGGTTAATAAAGAAAAAAAACAAGATTCAGTAGGTCATGTATACATTTCTTTATTAGCAAATGGGGGGGTGGCAGGGGAGGAGCCAGGAAAGGAGGTGGGATGGGCCATGGGTGGGCAGTGGGCGGGGTTAGGGGGACCAAATTCAGATTCTTGCTATGGGGCCCAGTGATTTGTATGCATGCCCCTGGTTGTCTCATTTAGCAAACCTATTTTATCCTCCCTGTTAGGTATATCTGAGTTGATAGAGGTAGTCTACCATTTAAAAATCTAAGTTCTCTGAGATCTCATATTGGCTCCCGGAGGAGGGGTTCTTACCCTTGCCTGGGTTGTGTTAACTGTTCTTACATGACCAAGGGTGAGAAGTTTATGCATCCAGTTACAGGGACCCAATATGAGATTGGTCATTTTTTAACATGCAATAGCTCCTTTGTGATCTATGTGCTTTCCTGTCCTTGTGGTCTCCTTTATGTTGGGGAGACAACTTGTGACATGAAGACACGTTTGAATAATCACCGGTTCTCAATTAGACAAAAAAGAAAAGATCTGCCCGTTCCAAAACACTTTGTGGAGGCTAATCACAGGGAGAAGGATTTGAAGTTTATGCTAGTGGACCAGATTACCCTGTCTAGAAGGGGAGGGGATAGGACGCTGGCCCTTAAACAGAGGGAATTGAGGTGGATTCATCGCCTCAACACCCTGAGACCTTATGGTCTCAATGTCGATTTCAAGTGGAGTGTGATATAGGAGGGGGCTCCTTGCTACTCCCGTTGGATCCTCAACTTGCCGTGCCCTGGTGTATGTGAATATTTATTGGTGTCATCAACTATGGAATTTAATTGTGTATATATGTACAATCTTTCTATTTCATCCTCTTACATATATTTTTTCTTTTTCTTTCTCCAGTTATTGGGACTCCACCGGTGTTGTTCATGGACAGTGGGCGTCTTTTCTTGCGTCTTCTTGTCGATATGTGGCGTTGGGGGAGATCTTTGGGGCCCGTATAACTGTATTTCTTTCAATAAGATACTCAATGGGTCTACTGTAACTATATTACTTTTCTGGAGTGGTGATTTCTTTTTTTGTCTCATAGACATGAGGGACGGTTTCTGGATCTGGGTACCTTGGCATGGACGTGTCTTGGATCCCATGCCCGTTATGGACCCGGGGTGATGATCGTGAGAACGACGTGGCCCTGTGGTCCCCGTCCCATTGTAGTATAACATGAGTATGGCACAGATTATTTAGGGGTTACCCATGGTGCCAACATACTCGGACCACGTTCACTCCGATCTCTAAGTATGTATGATGACCCGGTGAGGTGTTCACTAACCCTCGCCTGTCTGCCTTCATAGATTTTATCTTTTGCTTGGCCTACTGTTCTCCCTCCACCGATTTCTGTTAGTTCGTGCCTGCCCTATGCCTGCCGCGGTACTTCGTGGGGCCGCTGTGCATGGTGTTGGGCCTGTTGTTGCCATGGCAGCGACGCCACTTTGATAGGCGTGTCTGGCCGGGTGACGCGGGCCCTGCATCGTGGGCGGGTCTCGGCGACGCCTCTGGTTTGGTCATGTGGCCGCTTCCCTGGTCGCGTGTCTTTGACGTCACGTTTCCATGGTGATGGCTCCTGGCTTCTTCCTGGATGGTGTCGCGTCTGTGACGCGACTGACAGTTTGGGCATGCGCGTTTCGACAGTGAGGACGCGGATTTTGGCGCCCCTGCACATGTGCTACGGTGTGAGTTGTTTTTAACTTTAGTTGTTATAATTGCACTCTTTATAGATACACAGGTGACTGTTAGTGTGTTGATGAATTACAGGCCAATAATTAATTCACAGTTGAGGCCGTTACTAGAATTGCTGGATTTGTACACATTGTAATGCATCATGATATGTAAATCATCACGTTATATGTAATCATGTCAGATAGATTTACTGTAGATTGCACTATGCACTTTATTATATTTTGTATGGACTAATCATGTTGTGTATTGAATAATTGTCACTATAATTGCTTTCTATGTATATATTCCACAAGCATTTATAGATGCCATTTTTGTAATGTATTCATGCCCCACTGCTAGACTACAGATCAATCAGTCTTTATCAGCCCCTTTCAAAATATGCAACGGGGCACAACAAGGGTGCCCTCTGTCACCTGTTCTGTCTGTTCTATCCTTAGAGCCACTACTGACATCGATTAGAGATCTAGACATTAAAGGCTATGATGATGGTCACTCCATACATAGTACAGCAGCTTATGCAGATGACATTTTGGTAATCTTGACAAATCCTACCACAGCGTTATCTACATTGCAAACACTCCTGTATTATTACGGCCAGGTCTCTAACTTTAAAATAAACGGATCTAAATCAGAGACAATTGGAATTAATATTGGCAGGGAAGAGATAACTACCTTGCAATCAAAATACCCCTTCCAGTGGCCATCATCTCATATGACTTATCTTGGTCTCAAAGTCAGCCCAGTGTGGAGTGATTTATACTTACTTAACTACGCCCCTATTCCCAGGACATTCAAAATACTTTTATGAGTCATAGTCCCTCCCTTTCCTCTCTTGGATGGGACGGAAAAACCTTATTAAAGCAATTCTGCTCCCCAAACTGTTATATTTTTTCCAATCCCTCCCATTACCACTCCCAATCTTGTTTTTCACTGCAATAAAGAAAATGATAAGCAAATTCCTATGGCAAGACAAACAACCCCACTTAAGTAATGCCCTTCTCATTCAACATAAAACAAGGGAGGCTATGGCCCTACCCGATTGGAGACCATATTTATGAGGCAGTACACATGTCCAGAGTGCTACAATGGATGAGAACAGACAATATCAAACTCTGGGTACCAATCGAAAAAAAATAGCCCACTAAGATCCCTTTGGCTGAGAGAGAATCGACCACCCAGTCAACTCACACAAAATTCAATCACCCAGGCCTTATTGAAAATTTTGCATTTATGTAAGGATAAACTCAGCCCTCTTCTTTCTCCACTTATGACAGTGGCAGATATCCCAGAACTATATCATACAAAATACACAGACATTGGTTTAAAAACTTGAGAACTAAGACCTATATCATTATACTCATTTTTAGATACAGAGCAGTTGGAGGATCCCTTGACACACACTTCTTTGCAATCTCTACACAAAGTGCATGTCCGATCGTTACTGACCCCCTACCAGACCAACTCGGAAGACATAAGAGAACTAACTCAGTTTGAGAAACTGATAGCTTTTAGAAATCCCCTTAGGCATCTACTCTCCCCGGTCTAGAGTATCCTTCAGCAAATAAAATACCCATAAGATAGAGGATATGTTTCGGAATGGAGCAAGGATTTTAACATTACATGGTCAAAACCTGAAATCAAGCAATTATATTTCAAATCACATGGCATCTCCTGCTGCAAGCGCCTTCAAGAAAACTCATTCAAACTAGTCACTAGGTGGTATCTCACACCGGTCCGGCTCAAGCAGATGAACTGCCTTAGTTCTGATGCTTGCTGGAAGTGTCATCATTCGCAGGGCACCAATTTACACATGTGGTGGGCGTGTCCAGTATTACAGTCCTTCTGGTCTGA
Organism: Bufo gargarizans; assembly: GCF_014858855.1. Classification (NCBI taxonomy): domain Eukaryota; kingdom Metazoa; phylum Chordata; class Amphibia; order Anura; family Bufonidae; genus Bufo; species Bufo gargarizans. The sequence goes on from NC_058081.1 coordinate 301,654,656, forward strand.
GATACTGGATCTGATTATGAGCATCTATACATTGGATAAAACCCCTACACCAATTTCTGTACTGCTAAATATCAAACTAGAAGACATTCCCCATCCCAAGCACAGACTTTTTCAATACTTGTCTGCTGCAGCAAAATCGATGATACCCCAATATTGTAACCAACAAGCATTCCCTAATATACCCCAATGGCTACACAAGGTGAACCACATATATTAAGTGGAGGAGCTCTCAGCCAGGGAAACAAGAACCCACACCAAATTCCAAAAGGTATGGTAGGACTGGGTTGCATACAGCTCATCCTCCCCATCTGGTACTACAGTAAGTACCATACAGCGCGTATACAATTAGATATAGAGATCAAATTGAATGTTTAACACTTGCGGGGCCCGGTGTATTAGAGTAGAGTCACTGCACCGGGCCCCGCCATGAGTGTCCCCGCCTCCTCCCTCCACACTGAACCATCTGATGGGGGATCTGTAGATGACACTTATGGGGATCTGTGGATGACATAAGTGTCATCCACAGAGCCCCATAAGTGTCATCCACAGATCCCCCATCAGTGTAATGCACAGATCCCCCATCAGTGTCATCCACAGAGCACCCCACAGTGTCATCCACAGAGCCCCCCACAGTGTCATCCACAGAGCCCCCCACAGTGTCATCCACAGAGCCCCCCTCAGTGTCACCGACAGAGCCCCCCTCAGTGTCATCCACAGAGCCCCCCTTAGTGTCATCCACAGAGCCCCATAAGTGTCATCCACAGATCCCCCCTCAGTGTCAGTCACAGATCCCCCCATAACAGTGCGTCATCCACAGATCCCCCCATAACAGTGTGTCATCCACAGATCCCCCCATAACAGTGCGTCATCCACAGATCCCCCATAACAGTGCGTCACCCACAGATCCCCCCATAACAGTGCGTCATCCACAGATCCCCATAACAGTGCGTCATCCACACACCACCATTAGTTCAAAATCTACCAAAAGCACACTTTTTGGTTCAAAATATTTTATTCTTATTTTCCTCCTCAAAAACCTAGGTGCGTCTTATCATCAGGTGCGTCTTATAAAGCGAAAAATACGGTATCTCCGTCCTGAAAAGTCAAAAAGCCTAAACTGAAGACATCCTGATGCATCCTGAACAGATTGCTCTCCATTCAGAATGCATGGGGATAAAACTGATCAGTTATTTTCCGGTATTGAGCTCCTAGGACAGAACTCAATGCCGGAAAAGAATAACGCTAGTGTGAAAAGCACCCTTAGCTTTCCTCTGCTGCGCTTATGCGAGTGAAGCACCAGCAACAGCTCTAAGTAATGATAGAAAGCTGGTGTTCCTTTTTGGCCCGTGTTTCCTAGCCTCTACTGTCTCTGTTACAGGATAACAGCCTCTACTGTATCTGTTACAGGATAACAGTGCTTGCCTATTCAGAGAAGCAAGCACTGTTATCCTGTCTGTGTTGTGCTGGTCTTTCCTGACGCTTGGTAAATGATAGGAGAATTTTAGGGAAAATAAATAAATCTTATATACTAGGAGAGGTGCATATAAGACGTGGCATTAATAGTAACTCTTTTCACACCTGGGTGTTCTTTGTCTTGCCCATTTTAATTGATTGAGTAGTAAAGACTTTTTTGTTTTCTACCGTGAGTTTGTTTATACTTTGAAGCAAACTAAATCAACATTCCTTCTGTGGAACAGTTTACATAAATACCACATATGTGGTGGTAAACTGCTCTATGGGCACATGGCAGTGGTCAGAAGGAGCGCCATATGGATTTTGGAGGCAGATTTTACTGGAACGGTTTTTAGGCACCATTTTGTATTTGAAGAGACCCTGCCGTACCCCTACAGTGGAAACCCTCAAAAAGTGACCCCATTTTAGAAACGACACTCCTTAAAGAATATATTAAGGTGGGTACTGAGCACTTTAACCTCCTAAGCATTTTACAAAATTGGGATAAACTTGGCAGTGAAAATGAAAAGTTTCATTTCTTCCAATAAAATTATGCTTTAGCCCAACATTTTTCATTTTCACAAGGGGTAACAGGAGAAAAAGCACTCCATAATTTGTTACCCACTTGCTCCTGAATACGGCAACACCCCATATGTAGTAGTAAATTGCTGTGGGGGCACATGGCATGACAGAAGGAGTGCCATATGGCTTTTGCAGAGCAGATTTTAATGGTTTGTTTGATGGGTTCCATTAGTTTTTAATCTTTTAAGTGATTGTCTTATGTGGGGGCTCATTTTTACAGGATGAGGTGATGTTTTTCTGGGTACCATTTTGGGGTACATAAGACTTTTTGATTGCTTGGTATTACACTTTTTGTAAGGCAAGGTGAAAAAAAATGGCTGTTTTGGCATAGTTTTTTACATTTGTTTTACAGCATTCACTTGATGGGGCATATAATGTGACATTTTTATAGAGCAGATTGTTACGGATGTGGCGATACCCAATATGTCTATCATTTTTATTTTTTGGTTAAGTTTTACACAGTGAAAGCCCTTTTGAACAGAATGAAATCTTGATTTTGTGTTGCCATCTTCTGAGAGCCACAGTTTTAGTTTTGTTTTTGGACGATTGTCTTAGCTAGAGTCTCATTTTTTGCAGGATGAAATGAAGATTTCATTGGTACCCTTTTGGGGTACATAAGACTTTTTGATAGCTTGGTATTACCATTTTTATGAGGCAATGTGACAAAAAATGACAGTTTTGGCTTTTTTCTTTTTTTTATAGCATTCGCCTAAAGGGCCATCTCATGTGATATTGTTAAAAAGCCGGTTAATACGGATGTTGTGATACCTAATATGTATACTTGTTTTCTGTTTCCCTATTTTTTTTTACAATTTTTTAACTTTATTTTGTGAAAAGGACACTTTTTGCCCCACTCTAGGACTTCAAATATTGGGGGTTTAATCCCCTTTACAATGCAATACAATATATCTGTATTGTAATGTATTGGCTGTATGTATATTACCAGTGTAATACACTTATAGCCTGTTTGCCTGTGAGATCCAGGGGGCTGGCTCTCATAGGCTGACAGGGAAGGCAGACACAATGCCGCTGCAGTGCAAGGGTTAATACGCTGGCATTTGTGTTTTCAACAATGTCGGCACATACAGCAGGGGTCCGGCTATCAGTGACTGCCGGACACCTGCAGCTGATTGGGTGGGCACAGCTCTTGCGCCCTCCCGATTAGCGTGGCATACCTGTACACCGCTGGGATTTTAAACCTAGTATTCTACGGCACTGGTATTCTACGGATTAAAAAACTATAATAATAATAATCAGCATTTTCATCTGGTTTCTTGTGCCTGAATCTGAATTTCAATCATTTCAGTAATATTTGAATAATCTTCTTATGCAGCTTCTAAAAGTTTTATAGCTTTATAGTGAATGCATATAATTCTATCTTAGACAAAAAAATTAACTCAAACAAAAATAGTTTAAAACAGAAAAAAAACTTTTTGTGAGTTTGTGGACATTTCATAGATATGGGACATAATTCATATGAAAAAGTAACTGGGCCCCACGTAAAGGGAAAATTTCATGAACTTTATGTTGGCCATACTAACCCAGCATAAAGTACAGTCATGGCCAAAAGTTTTGAGAATTACATAAATATTGGAAATTGGAAAAGTTGCTGCTTAAGTTTTTATAATAGCAATTTGCATATACTCTAGAATGTTATGAAGAGTGATCAGATGAATTGCATAGTCCTTCTTTGCCATTAAAATTAACTTAATCCCAATAAAACCTTTCCACTGCATTTAATTGCTGTCATTAAAGGACCTGCTGAGATCATTTCAGTAATCGTCTTGTTAACTCAGGTGAGAATGTTGACGAGCATAAGGCTGGAGGTCATTATGTCAGGCTGATTGGGTTAAAATGGCAGACTTGACCTGTTAAAAGGAGGATGATGTTTGAAATCATTGTTCTTCCATTGTTAACCATGGTGACCTGCAAAGAAACACGTGCAGCCATCATTGTGTTGCATAAAAATGGCTTCACAGGCAAGGATATTGTGGCTAGAGTTGAGCGAACACCTGGATGTTCGGGTTCGAGAAGTTCGGCCGAACATCCCGGAAATGTTCGGGTTCGGGATCCGAACCCGATCCGAACTTCGTCCCGAACCCGAACCCCATTGAAGTCAATGGGGACCCGAACTTTTCGGCACTAAAACGGCTGTAAAACAGCCCAGGAAAGGGCTAGAGGGCTGCAAAAGGCAGCAACATGTAGGTAAATCCCCTGCAAACAAATGTGGATAGGGAAATTAATTAAAATAAAAATTAAATAAATAAAAATTAACCAAAATCAATTGGAGAGAGGTTCCATAGCAGAGAATCTGGCTTCCCGTCACCCACCACTGGAACAGTCCATTCTCAGATATTTAGGCCCCGGCACCCAGGCAGAGGAGAGAGGTCCCGTAAAAATAGGATTGAATGAGGAAGTGCCCTGGAGTCCAATAATATATGGTTATGGGGAGGTAGTTAATGTCTAATCTGGACAAGGGACGGACAGGTCCTGTGGGATCCATGCCTGGTTCATTTTTATGAACGTCAGCTTGTCCACATTGGCTGTAGACAGGCGGCTGCGTTTGTCTGTAATGACGCCCCCTGCCGTGCTGAATACACGTTCAGACAAAACGCTGGCTGCCGGGCAGGCCAGCACCTCCAAGGCATAAAAGGCTAGCTCTGGCCACGTGGACAATTTAGAGACCCAGAAGTTGAATGGGGCCGAACCATCAGTCAGTACGTGGAGGGGTGTGCACACGTACTGTTCCACCATGTTAGTGAAATGTTGCCTCCTGCTAACACGTTGCGTATCAGGTGGTGGTGCAGTTAGCTGTGGCGTGTTGACAAAAGTTTTCCACATCTCTGCCATGCTAACCCTGCCCTCAGAGGAGCTGGCCGTGACACAGCTGCCTTGGCGACCTCTTGCTCCTCCTCTGCCTTGGCCTTGGGCTTCCACTTGTTCCCCTGTGACATTTGGGAATGCTCTCAGTAGCGCGTCTACCAACGTGCGCTTGTACTCGCGCATCTTCCTATCACGCTCCAGTGCAGGAAGTAAGGTGGGCACATTGTCTTTGTAGCGTGGATCCAGCAGGGTGGCAACCCAGTAGTCCGCACAGGTTAAAATGTGGGCAACTCTGCTGTCGTTGCGCAGGCACTGCAGCATGTAGTCGCTCATGTGTGCCAGGCTGCCCAGGGGTAAGGACAAGCTGTCCTCTGTGGGAGGCGTATCGTCATCGTCCTGCCTTTCCCCCCAGCCACGCACCAGTGATGGACCCGAGCTGCGTTGGGTGCCACCCCGCTGTGACCATGCTTCATCCTCATCCTCCTCCACCTCCTCCTCATCCTCGTCCTCCTCGTCCTCCAGTAGTGGGCCCTGGCTGGCCACATTTGTACCTGGCCTCTGCTGTTGCCAAAAACCTCCCTCTGAGTCACTTCGAAGAGACTGGCCTGAAAGTGCTAAAAATGACCCCTCTTCCTCCTCCTCCTCCTCCTCCTCCTGGGCCACCTCCTCTTCCATCATCGCCCTAAGTGTTTTCTCAAGGAGACATAGAAGTGGTATTGTAACGCTGATAACGGTGTCATCGCCACTGGCCATGTTGGTGGAGTACTCGAAACAGCGCAACAGGGCACACAGGTTTCGCATGGAGGCCCAGTCATTGGTGGTGAAGTGGTGCTGTTCTGTAGTGCGACTGACCCGTGCGTGCTGCAGCTGAAACTCCACTATGGCCTGCTGCTGCTCGCACAGTCTGTCCAGCATGTGCAAGGTGGAGTTCCACCTGGTGGGCACGTCGCATATGAGGCGGTGAGCGGGAAGGCCGAAGTTACGCTGTAGCGCAGACAGGCGAGCAGCGGCAGGATGTGAACGCCGGAAGCGCGAACAGACGGCCCGCACTTTATGCAGCAGCTCTGACATGTCGGGGTAGTTGTGAATGAACTTCTGCACCACCAAATTCAGCACATGCGCCAAGCAAGGGATGTGCGTCAAATTGGCTAGTCCCAGAGCTGCAACGAGATTTCGCCCATTATCACACACCACCAGGCCGGGCTTGAGGCTCACCGGCAGCAACCACTCGTCGGTCTGTTGTTCAATACCCCGCCACAACTCCTGTGCGGTGTGGGGCCTGTCCCCCAAACATATGAGTTTCAGAATGGCCTGCTGACGTTTACCCCGGGCTGTGCTGAAGTTGGTGGTGAAGGTGTGTGGCTGACTGGATGAGCAGGTGGAAGAAGAGGAGGAGGAAGCCGAGAAGGAGGAGGTGGCAACAGGAGGCAAAGAATGTTGCCCTGCGATCCTTGGCGGCGGAAGGACGTGCGCCAAACAGCTCTCCGCCTGGGGCCCAGCTGCCACTACATTTACCCAGTGTGCAGTTAGGGAGATATAGCGTCCCTGGCCGTGCTTACTGGTCCACGTATCTGTGGTTAGGTGGACCTTGCTACAGATGGCGTTGCGCAGTGCACACTTGATTTTATCGGATACTTGGTTGTGCAGGGAAGGCACGGCTCTCTTGGAGAAGTAGTGCCGGCTGGGAACAACATACTGTGGGACAGCAAGCGACATGAGCTGTTTGAAGCTGTCTGTGTCCACCAGCCTAAATGACAGCATTTCATAGGCCAGTAGTTTAGAAATGCTGGCATTCAGGGCCAGGGATCGAGGGTGGCTAGGTGGGAATTTACGCTTTCTATCAAATGTTTGTGAGATGGAGAGCTGAACGCTGGCGTGTGACATGGTTGAGACGCTTGGTGACGGAGGTGGTGGTGGTGGTGTTGGTGGTACATCCCCTGTTTGCTGGGCGGCAGGTGCCAACGTTCCTCCAGAGGCGGAGGAAGAGGCCGAGGCGGCAGCAGCAGAATAGGCCGAGGCGGCAGCAGCAGAAGAGGTAGCAGGGGGAGCCTGAGTGACTTCCTTGGTTTTAAGGTGTTTACTCCACTGCAGTTCATGCTTTGCATGCAGGTGCCTGGTCATGCAGGTTGTGCTCAGGTTCAGAACGTTAATGCCTCGCTTCAGGCTCTGATGGCACAGCGTGCAAACCACTCGGGTCTTGTCGTCAGCACATTGTTTGAAGAAGTGCCATGCCAGGGAACTCCTTGAAGCTGCCTTTGGGGTGCTCGGTCCCAGATGGCGGCGGTCAGTAGCAGGCGGAGTCTCTTGGCGGCGGGTGTTCTGCTTTTGCCCACTGCTCCCTCTTTTGCTACGCTGTTGGCTCGGTCTCACCACTGCCTCTTCCTCCGAACTGTGAAAGTCAGTGGCACGACCTTCATTCCATGTGGGGTCTAGGACCTCATCGTCCCCTGCATCGTCTTCCACCCAGTCTTGATCCCTGACCTCCTGTTCAGTCTGCACACTGCAGAAAGACGCAGCAGTTGGCACCTGTGTTTCGTCATCATCAGAGACATGCTGAGGTGGTATTCCCATGTCCTCATCATCAGGAAACATAAGTGGTTGTGCGTCAGTGCATTCTATGTCTTTCACCGCTGGGGAAGGGCTAGGTGGATGCCCTTGGGAAACCCTGCCAGCGGAGTCTTCAAACAGCATAAGAGACTGCTGCATAACTTGAGGCTGAGACAGTTTCCCTGGTATGCATGGGGGTGATGTGACAGACTGATGGGGTTGGTTTTCAGGCGCCATCTGTGCGCTTTCTGCAGAAGACTGGGTGGGAGATAATGTGAACGTGCTGGATCCACTGTCGGCCACCCAATTGACTAATGCCTGTACCTGCTCAGGCCTTACCATCCTTAGAACGGCATTGGGCCCCACCATATATCGCTGTAAATTCTGGCGGCTACTGGGACCTGAGGTAGTTGGTACACTAGGACGTGTGGATGTGGCAGAACGGCCACGTCCTCTCCCAGCACCAGAGGGTCCACTAACACCACCACGACCATGTCCACGTCCGCGTCCCTTACTAGATGTTTTTCTCATTGTTATGGTTCACCACAACAACAAATATATTATTTGGCCCAATGTATTGTATTCAAATTCAGCGGGATATAAATTTGAGGCCTAGTATTTAGGCGCTGGGTGACAGGTATGGGTTTAGTGACAGAATTAGACTTGGAAATACACAGTAGCGGGTGTGTGTGAAGTTATTCTGAATGACCCAATGTGCACCTTGAATATTATATACCCTTTTAGGGATAGATTTCAAATAGCTCTGATATAGCAGAAACCACTAAATTATGAAATTGCTAAATTGGGAATTGTATTTCAACCCAGAACAAAAAATGTGCTTTGACGGACACTAAATAACTTTCCCAGCTACAACAGGACAGCGGTAACGAGAGATTTAGCAGGATATAAATTTGAGGCCTAGTATTTAGGCGCTGGGTGACAGGTATGGGTTTAGTGACAGAATTAGACTTGGAAATACACAGTAGCGGGTGTGTGTGAAGTTATTCTGAATGACCCAATGTGCACCTTGAATATTATATACCCTTTTAGGGATAGATTTCAAATAGCTCTGATATAGCAGAAACCACTAAATTATGAAATTGCTAAATTGGGAATTGTATTTCAACCCAGAACAAAAAATGTGCTTTGACGGACACTAAATAACTTTCCCAGCTACAACAGGACAGCGGTAACGAGAGATTTAGCAGGATATAAATTTGAGGCCTAGTATTTAGGCGCTGGGTGACAGGTATGGGTTTAGTGACAGAATTAGACTTGGAAATACACAGTAGCGGGTGTGTGTGAAGTTATTCTGAATGACCCAATGTGCACCTTGAATATTATATACCCTTTTAGGGATAGATTTCAAATAGCTCTGATATAGCAGAAACCACTAAATTATGAAATTGCTAAATTGGGAATTGTACTTCAACCCAGAACAAAAAATGTGCTTTGACGGACACTAAATAACTTTCCCAGCTACAACAGGACAGCGGTAACGAGAGATTTAGCAGGATATAAATTTGAGGCCTAGTATTTAGGCGCTGGGTGACAGGTATGGGTTTAGTGACAGAATTAGACTTGGAAATACACAGTAGCGGGTGTGTGTGAAGTTATTCTGAATGACCCAATGTGCACCTTGAATATTATATACCCTTTTAGGGATAGATTTCAAATAGCTCTGATATAGCAGAAACCACTAAATTATGAAATTGCTAAATTGGGAATTGTACTTCAACCCAGAACAAAAAATGTGCTTTGACGGACACTAAATAACTTTCCCAGCTACAACAGGACAGCGGTAACGAGAGATTTAGCAGGATATAAATTTGAGGCCTAGTATTTAGGCGCTGGGTGACAGGTATGGGTTTAGTGACAGAATTAGACTTGAAAATACACAGTAGCGGGTGTGTGTGAAGTTATTCTGAATGACCCAATGTGCACCTTGAATATTATATACCCTTTTAGGGATAGATTTCAAATAGCTCTGATATAGCAGAAACCACTAAATTATGAAATTGCTAAATTGGGAATTGTACTTCAACCCAGAACAAAAAATGTGCTTTGACGGACACTAAATAACTTTCCCAGCTACAACAGGACAGCGGTAACGAGAGATTTAGCGGGATATAAATTTGAGGCCTAGTATTTAGGCGCTGGGTGACCGGTATGGATTTAGTGACAGAATTAGACTGGGATATGGCCAAAAAATAACCACACTATTGCTGGTTAAATGCACTTGGTGACGGGCGCAGCTTGCCCCTGATGTAGTATATGGCCAAAAAATGAACAGACTATTGCTGGTTAAATGCACTTGGTGTCACAGCTTGACCAACCACACTACTGAGGGTTAAATGCACTTGGTGACGGGCGCAGCTTGCCCCTGATGTAGTATATGGCCAAAAAATAAACAGACTATTGCTGGTTAAATGCACTTGGTGTGACAGCTTCACCCTGATGTAGGCTTTAGCCAGAAAACAACCACACCATTGAGGGTTAAATGCACTTGGTGACAGGCGCAGCTTGCCCCTGATTTTGTATATGGCCAAAAAATGAACAGACTATTGCTGGTTAAATGCACTTGGTGTGACAGCTTCACCCTGATGTAGGCTTTAGCCAAAAAACAACCACACCATTGAGGGTTAAATGCACTTGGTGACAGGCGCAGCTTGCCCCTGATTTTGTATATGGCCAAAAAATGAACAGACTATTGCTGGTTAAATGCACTTGGTGTGACAGCTTCACCCTGATGTAGGCTTTAGCCAAAAAACAACCACACCATTGAGGGTTAAATGCACTTGGTGACAGGCGCAGCTTGCCCCTGATTTTGTATATGGCCAAAAAATGAACAGACTATTGCTGGTTAAATGCACTTGGTGTGACAGCTTCACCCTGATGTAGGCTTTAGCCAAAAAACAACCACACCATTGAGGGTTAAATGCACTTGGTGACAGGCGCAGCTTGCCCCTGATTTTGTATATGGCCAAAAAATGAACAGACTATTGCTGGTTAAATGCACTTGGTGTGACAGCTTCACCCTGATGTAGGCTTTAGCCAAAAAACAACCACACCATTGAGGGTTAAATGCACTTGGTCGCAGCTTGTGCTGGCGCACCACAAGACACAAAATGGCCGCCGATCACCCCAGAAAAATGTGACTGACAAACGGTCTGGGCAGCCTAAAAACAGTGAGCAATTGAGGATCAGCAGCTCAATGATCCACAGCTGCAGATCGATCAGTTAATCAAGTCCTTTGGAGGAGTTAATCTGCCTAATCTCGCCCTACTGTCGCAGCCGCAACCTCTCCCTACGCTAATCAGAGCAGAGTGACGGGCGGCGCTATGTGACTCCAGCTTAAATAGAGGCTGGGTCACATGGTGCTCTGGCCAATCACAGCCATGCCAATAGTAGGCATGGCTGTGATGGCCTCTTGGGGCAAGTAGTATGACGCTTGTTGATTGGCTGCTTTGCAGCCTTTCAAAAAGCGCCAAGAAAGCGTCACAAAAGCGCCAAGAAAGCGACGAACACCGAACCCGAACCCGGACTTTTACGAAAATGTCCGGGTTCGGGTCCGTGTCACGGACACCCCAAAATTCGGTACGAACCCGAACTATACAGTTCGAGTTCGCTCATCCCTAATTGTGGCTACTAAGATTGCACCTCAATCAACAATTTATAGGATCATCAAGAACTTAGAGGAAAGAGGTTCAATTATTGTTAAGAAGGCTTCAGGACGTCCAAGAAAGTCCAGCAAGCGCCAGGATCGTCTCCTAAAGAGGATTCAGCTGCGGGATCGGAGTGCCACCAGTGCAGAGCTTTCTCAGGAATGGCAGCAGGCAGGTGTGAGCGCATCTGCATGCACAGTGAGGCGAAGACTTTTGGAATATGGCCTGGTGTCAAGAAGAGCAGCAAGAAAGTCACTTCTCCCCCAAAAAACACATCAGGGACAGATTGATCTTCTGCAGAAAATATGGTGAATGGACTGCTGAGGACTGGGGCAAAGTCATATTCTCCGATGAAGCCTCTGTTTGGGGCATCAGGAAAAAGGCTTGTCCGGTGAAGAAAAGGTGAGCGCTACCATCACTCCTGTGTCATGCCAACAATAAAGCATCCTGAGACCATTCATGTGTGGGGTTGCTTCTCATCCAAGGGAGTGGGCTCACTCACAATTTTGCCCAAAAACACAGCCATGAATAAAGAATGGTACCAAAACACCCTCCAACAGCAACTTCTTCCAACAATCCAACAACAGTTTGGTGAAGAACAATGCATTTTCCAGCACGATGGATCACCCTGCCATAAGGCAAAAGTGATGACTAAGTGGCTCGGGGACCAAAACTTTGACATTTTGGGTCCATGACCTGGAAACTCCCCAGATCTTAATCCCATTCAGAACTTGTGGTCAATCCTCAAGAGGCGGGTGTCACTACCAGAGCTTTGAGACATTCTCATAGCTCTGTTTCCACACCCCTGTGATGATGTCACTACTAGAGCTAGGAGGAGTTCTCTTCCCTGTTTCTCCGCCTCTGTGATAAGGTCTTTACTTTTGGTTTCCTTCCTCCCAGCTGTTCCTCCTGTGTTTGATTTCGCTGCCTTTAAATCACCCCTCCTCCTTTGTAGAGGTGCGGATTATACTCTTCATTTTGAGCTGTATCTCTCGCTTGAGTGTCTTCGCCTGTGTTACTTCTCTTCACTGGATCTGTGTCCTGCTGATGCGAGTACTTCATATATCGTCTGCTGACTTCGGATCTGTTTGCACTGCGGCTGCAGCACCTCAGTTAAGTGTACAGACATTGTGTTTATCTGTTCTTTGCTGACTGGATCCGAGGCAACCCCGGTTCCGTCCATATACTGAGCAGGGCACCGGTGGCCGTGCCCCTTCCACTATTGTAGGGGTTTCAGTGGTCTTCAGCCTTAGGTACGCGGGCATGTCTCGATCTACCATTCGGATCCGGACATGCGCATAGCAGCGTAGGTAGAGCTTTTAGGGTCTGGCAAGGGTCACCCTTATTTCTCCCTAGAGTGGGTCCGTCAGTTGTTATTCTCTGTTTACACTCTTGTTGCTCATTTACAGCCGTGACAGCGGGTGGACAAACAAAAACCCACTAATTCTCACAAACTCCAAGAAGTGATTATGAAAGAATGGGCTGCTATCAGTCAGGAATTGGCCCAGAATTTGATTGAGAGCATGCCCATTTGAATTGCAGAGGTCCTGAAAAAGAAAGGCCAACACTGCAAATACTGACTCTTTGCATAAATGTCGTGTATTTGTCGATAAAAGTCATGGTTATTCATAAATTCCAGCTCTCCCTGCCCACCTGCTGATGACTTACAGTCTTATTCCTAGTTTTCCCCCTTTCTCTCTAGGAGAGAACTGACAATTATCAGCAGATGGGTGGGAGAGCAGGAGATTATGAATAACCATGACTCTTCTCAAGTAGATTTCTCTTTTCAAGGCCTGTGCTGTAATGATTATGATGCTGATTCTCAGGAACCACTTACTTTTAGCTCATGAGTGACACACACCGCTGAAATCAGCATTTCTTTCACTATTTTATGCTGCCCTCAGTGAGGTCAGCATAAAGTTGATGACAGGTTCCCTTTAATAAAATCTTATGCCATCTTTAGTAGCAATAATTGCAACATACAGTACAATACTGTATATTATCCACATTGCTAAAGGGATTTGTGTCTCATTCCTTTCAAAAATATAGGCACCTGTTTCTATAAGAAAGCAGTCACATTGTTGTAATCCTGGACTGCCCCTTTAAGATCTTTGTGTTGGCAATAAAAAAATAAAAATAAAAATAAAAATTCTTTGGGGAGCATGTTTCAAAGCTGTTACGCCACTATCATGGTGTGAAAAACTCACAAATTATGTCACATAACATATTTGCACCATAATTTTCAGCTTGTTTAATTTCTCGGCACTTTTCTAAAGTGGCAATAAAAGGGACAAAGCTTAGCTGAAGGGGTGTAAGTTATAGTTCAAGTTTACACCAGACCCTGGCTAACATAGATTTCATTTTCTGGCACACAGAGTACAAGTAATGCACCTAAATTATTTAAAGGCATCTATTAGATAAACAAAAATAAAGTAAATGAACACATACAATACATATTAATGAAAAATCAATAGACAATAACATTACATTTTTAAAATGCATTTAGCACTAAAGGTAAATATAAAATAAAAATGTAATGCACATAACAACACATACACTCACCTAAAGAATTATTAGGAACACCATACTAATACGGTGTTGGACCCCCTTTTGCCTTCAGAACTGCCTTAATTCTACGTGGCATTGATTCAACAAGGTGCTGATAGCATTCTTTAGAAATGTTAGCCCATATTGATAGGATAGCATCTTGCAGTTGATGGAGATTTGAGGGATGCACATCCAGGGCACGAAGCTCCCGTTCCACCACATCCCAAAGATACTCTATTGGGTTGAGATCTGGTGACTGTGGGGGCCATTTTAGTACAGTGAACTCATTGTCATGTTTAAGAAACCAATTTGAAATGATTCGAGCTTTGTGACATGGTGCATTATCCTGCTGGAAGTAGCCATCATAGGATGGGTACATGGTGACCATGAAAGGATGGACATGGTCAGAAACAATGTTCAGGTAGCCCGTGGCATTTAAGCGATGGCCAATTGGCACTAAGGGGCCTAAAGTGTGCCCAGAAAACATCCCCCACATCATTACACCACCACCACCAGCCTGCATAGTGGTAACAAGGCATGATGGATACATGTTCTCATTCTGTTTACGTCAAATTCAGACTCTACCATTTGAATGTCTCAACAGAAATCAAGACTCATCAGACCAGGCAACATTTTTCCAGTCTTCAACAGTCCAATCTTGGTTAGCTCGTGCAAATTGTAGCCTCTTTTTCCTATTTGTAGTGAAGATGAGTGGTACCCGGTGGGGTCTTCTGCTGTTGTAGCCCACCTTTCTTTCCCATTCTGAAAATTCAGTTTGGAGTTCAGGAGATTGTCTTGACCAGGACCACAACCTTACATGCATTGAAGCAACTGCCATGTGATTGGTTGACTAGATAATTGCATTAATGAGAAATAGAACAGGTGTTCCTAATAATTCTTTAGGTGAGTGTATATTGTAAACAATCAATATAAAAAAATGCCAGAACAGAAAAGTTACTGTACCTATTATTCCTTTGCTCGAGGTCTTGGATATTGACATCTATATTATACAAGAAGTGCTCCTGAGTAACTGTTATGCCATCATCCACAGTCTCATTTCTTATTATAGTTATGACAGGGTATCCCATTTGTAATGTCCACTGATCCATCACTTCTTGAATGTTGACAGATTTACCTTCATTTTTCAATACCTTAAGGAAATGTTAAAATAGGATTTCCTGAATAAAATATTTACATCCATCTACAACATCTTATTCTTATGTATCTGATGTAAATGTAATATTTTATTATTTATGATGGATAAACAGACAGACTGATATACATATACTGTAGATAATATTTATTTATATAGAACCAACATATTCCAGAGCACTTCACTATTCAGAGTATACATGCATAAACCAAGGTAGAAATCACAGAGTTACCGCACATAGAATACACAATTCACATGCTGGGAAAGAGAGAGCCCTGATCACATGAGTTTACAATCTAAGATAGATAGACAGGTAAAATTCCTCAGCACTCCAAAATAATGAAAAAGAACAAAATGGGTGAATAAAAGCCTGTATACTTTTTCATAATTTTGGTGTGCTGCAGATTTCTTGTTTTATTTATTTAGACACAGTAGATGATAGATAGATAGATAGATAGATAGATATAGATAGATAGATAGATAGATAGATAGATAGATGTAGAAAGATAAATAGGGATAGATCGACAGATAGATAGATAGATGTAGATAGATAGATACAGGTAGATAGATAGATAGATAGATAGATAGATAGATAGATAGATAGATAGATAAAAACAGGATTTTATTGATCAGACAAGAACTCTACCTATAACACAGACTACAAGCAACTGGGAGCATCAGACAGAGCTGAGCATCTGAAGGCATCTAAAGGTAAGAGCACCCGGCTCCATCACCTGTCTAATAGTCCTTCTAGAGAGCACACCCCATAGAAGTAAAGAATATGGAGAGCCTCCAGAAATTGGAAAACTACAATTTAGAAAATGATCATTTAGGAAAAGAAAGAGCTGGAGACTGCAGCCTCCGACAGCAGTGGGTCAGACACCCAGGAGATCACTGTGAAGGCCAGAGAAGCACTCAAGCGAAAAAGGCCATAAAACATGCCAAAATTAGAGAAAGACCAGAAACCCCTTTCAGTGATTTTACCTTAAAAGAAGAAGAAAAGAGAAAAGCTAATGTGCTTTTCTATAGCCAGCAGTCCAAAGCCTGGCACACAGCCCTGTGCAGGCATTATAAGAATATCACCAGGTGTGGCATCAACAAGGGCCGACAGATCAGGGCAAAAGACCCACAAAATGAGAATGACGTCAAACTCACCATCAACGTGTACAATAAGGGCACCATAGTCATCCAGGGCACTGAGGACAACCTCGGCCAGTTTGAAGATATCTTCCCTCATATCAAAGTCCAGGCCCAAACCTACAAAGAACTGACTTATAGCAGTGATGATCCTAAATCTACAGAGACAACCACCAGAGACCCCCCTTCAGCCTCATGTCCAAATTCCTCACACCCCTCCCTAGAGATCCTCAGAGATTGCTTATCTCAGCTAGAAAGAGACTTTATACACTTTAAAGAGAAGCTTCAAAGAAATTCTGGTTACAAAAATGCAAATGACCAAGTAGCTGAAGCGATAACCAGACTGAAGTGTGAACAGGCCTCAGCCCTGCAGGAAATAAGAGGTAAATTACAAGAACTGCAGCAAGAAAACCCAGAACTGAAACAAGAGATAGAAATACTGAAATCCCAGACTTATCCCCTAATCAAGGAGAGGAACCCAGGGAAAGAAGGGTGTGAGAACCAAATGAAAACCAGCTGCCATGACACCAATACATCAATGAACTGCTGAATGGAATTAACAGAAGATGAGAGCAAAGCAAAGAACAGTAGAGTAATAAAAGGGGGGCCAGAGCTGACAACCCCGAAAACACAACCACAACAGACCCCAACAACAGAGCGGACCATTACCAGAGTCCTAACACGGCAGCTTCATACAAGATGCTCAAGCAGCAGGCAGGACACGGTCATGAGCAGTAAGCCACAGTGCCCTGATACTGTTCTGATTATAGACTCCAATGGTAAATACTTTAACACAAAGCGACTTTTCCCAGGAAAAAGAGTCAGTAAAGTTTACTGCTCTACTATCGAACAAGCAGCAGCCATCATCAATAATCCATATTTCATCAAACCCAACCACATTATCATACATACAGGCACCAACAACCTCTAGGACCAGCACCAGCAGATAGCAGGACAACTGAGCCAGCTAGCAGGGACGGCACAGCAGAAGTTCCCAAGATGTAAAATCCTCCTGTCATCTCTGCTCCCAAGAAAGGACATCCCTGAACACATCATCCAGAGCATCAACACAGAGCTGGCAGCTAAAATCAGCGCCATGCCAGAAATCACCCTGGCACAACACCCCTCCATAAACTATCAGCACTTATATGACAATTGTAGCGGAGAGCTGATATTCCACAGCCAATCTCCACCTAAGATCCCAGTGAGGCTCAGGAACAAGTATCATAAATCCTAGGGTAGTAATTCCAGCAGGCAAAATAGTCCAATAATATCCCAACAGCAATCCCAATGACTGGACGACACACAGCATCAGGAGCAGAACTAACTTTATTTGGACATGGCACACACTTTAAACCCCCCAACAGCCTTATTTACATACAATGGGGCACATAGATGACCATGGTACAAGGAAGGGTGGGGACAGACAATAGCAAGGGCTGATGGGAGATGGAGGAGGGACAGAGCAGCTAGATTACTGGTCTCCCAGTGTCCCTGAGACCACACCCTGCTGGGAAAAGAATGGGACAGGAAAAATAAAGGGGGAAGGGAGGAGGCACAGAAAAGCAATGCATCCAACACAGTAAACATTACAGTTTACAATACATAGCCATACAATCAACCGAATGTCGTCCTACATGATCCAAACAGGCCAGGCTAAATACAATCCGCTACACTGCTCCCCCTTGCCCACAAGCCGGCATACACAGTCTGATCCAGCACGGATCGGCTTGGGGATGTCCGGGGTGCTCACGGATCATTTCTCCAAATCAGTTTGTCTCGACAACCCGTCAGCGTTTCCATTTTGTTTGCCCGGGCGGTACTGAATATTAAAGTCAAAAGGCTGCAGCGCCAAACTCCAGCGCAGCAGCCTGGCATTGTCCCCAGCCACCCGGTTCAGCCATACTAACGGGTTGTGATCCGTGAGCAGGGAAAAGGCCTGTCCATATAAATACGGCTGTAACTTCTTTAGGGCCCACACCACAGCCAGGCATTCCTTCTCGATGGCGGCGTAGCTTACTTCTCTGGGTAACAGTTTGCGACTGATGTAAGCCACGGGGTGTTCTCCGCCATCGTCCCCAACTTGGCTCAGCACTGCCCCCAATCCAAACATAGAAGCGTCTGTGTGAACAAGAAAACGTTTAGTTGGATTGGGAGCTGCCAAGACAGGGGCATTAATAAGTGCATTTTTCAGATGTTGGAAGGCCTGCTCACACTCCGGGGTCCAGGTTACTTGGCGGGGAAGGTTCTTACGGGTCAGGTCAGTAAGGGGTTTGGCCAGGGCGCTATAATTGGGGACAAACTTTCTGTAATATCCTGCGGTCCCTAGAAATGCCAACACCTGAGTCTTAGTCCTAGGGGTAGGCCATTGGGCTACAGCCTCTACTTTGGCTGGTTCTGGCTTCTGTTTCCCACAACCCACTCGATGGCCCAGGTACTGCACCTCGGCCATTCCTATACTGCATTTGGCCGGTTTCAACGTCAAACCGGCCTCCCTAATCCTGTCTAGAACCGCTCCTATATGGGTTAAGTGCTCCTGCCAGGTATTGCTAAAAATTGCAATATCGTCGAGGTAGGCACAGGTGTAGTCCTGGAACCCATCTAGAAGTCGGTCCACCATCCGCTGGAACGTAGCCGGAGCGTTTTTCATCCCAAATGGCATAACCTTAAAGTGGTATAGGCCGAATGGGGTGACAAAGGCTGACTTAGGGATGGCGTCCGGAGCCAGGGGTATCTGCCAGTACCCCTTACACAGATCAATAGTAGTGAGGTATTGGCCTCTGGCCATCCGGTCTAGCAGTTCATCTATCCTGGGCATCGGATAAGCGTCTGATACAGTCTTTTCATTCAACCTCCGGTAGTCTACGCAGAAGCGCTTTGGTACGAGGACTACCGGAGATGCCCATGGGCTGTCTGAGGGCTCAATCACCCCCAGCTGGAGCATCTCGTCGATCTCCTTACGCATATTCTCTCGCACCGCTTCAGGGATGCGGTACGGGGTCTGGCGCATGGGTAGTTGCCCTGGGGTTTCTACTCTGTGAGTGGCCAGAGGAGTGTACCCAGGCACATTGGAGAAGGTCTCCTGCTTCTCTCTTAGCAGCTGTTGTACCTCGGTACGTTCCTGTGGGCTCAGCCGGTCCCCCAGTACAACTTCTCCTAAATCCCCAGACAGCTGACCGTCCCCCAGTAGATCCGGCAGGGGAAGACTGTCAAACTCTTCAGAGCTGGGTGCACAAATAGCGGTCACCTCTTCTGAGCGTTCCTGGTAGGGCTTCATCATGTTCACATGGAGCATTCGTCGCCCTCCGGTCCCTGCGCAGGGGCCAATTATATAAGTGGTGTCACATCTCTGTTCCACTACTTTATAAGGGCCCTGCCAGGCGGCCTGTAACTTATCATGTCGGACAGGTTTCAAAATTAAAACTTTCTGCCCAACCTGGAAGCTACGGTCCCTGGCGCCCCGATCGTACCATGTGCGCTGGCGCGTCTGAGCCGCCTGGAGGTTTTCCTTTACCGTCTTGGTTAGAGCTTCCAAGCGATCTCGGAGCGCCAACACATATGGTACAATGGGGGTGCCGTCTGCGCTCCTGTCTCCCTCCCAATGCTCCCTAATTAAGTCCAGCGGTCCCCTTACTCTCCTCCCGAACAACAATTCGAATGGGGAGAATCCTGTGGATTCCTGCGGCACCTCCCGGTAAGCAAAGAGGAGGTGAGGCAGGAATCGTTCCCAGTCTCGGTGGGTCTCAGCAAAGGTTCGGAGCATTTGTTTTAAGGTGCCATTGAACCGCTCGCAGAGCCCGTTGGTCTGAGGATGGTAGGGGGCACTGATTATAGGTCTGATTTTGCAAAATTTCCAGAGGTGCTGGGTGACCTCTGCAGTGAATTGAGTACCCTGATCCGAAATGAGCTCCCTGGGTAATCCCATCCGGGAGAAAATCTGCATCAGGGCCTCTGCCACGGTTTCTGCGTGGATGTTTGTCAAGGCTACGGCCTCTGGGTAGCGAGTGGCGTAATCCACCACCGTCAAAATATACCTCTTGCCAGAGGGGGTAGGTTTCCGGAGGGGACCTACTATATCTACGGCTATTCTATGGAACGGTTCCTCAATTATAGGTAGCGGGTGTAACTTTGCTTTCCGCCGGTCCCCCCTCTTCCCTACCCTCTGGCACGTATCACAGGTGCTGCAATATTTGCGTACTCCCTGGCTAATTCCTGGCCAAAAGAAACTTTGGGTCAGCCGATATCTAGTACGACTGACCCCCAAATGTCCGGATAACGGAATATCGTGCGCTATCCGGAGCAGTTCGGCTCGGTACCTCTGTGGTACAACTAGCTGTCTCATAACTATCGGGTCTGACCCAGCTACCTGCTTGTCTGACTCCCTGTATAATAGCTGCCTATCCCATACAAATCTTTCCCCCTCCGCCCCCGGTTGGTCAGAGGTGACTTTGTCTCTATATACCTGTAGAGTAGGGTCAGTGATCACCTCTGCCGCAAATTCGTCAGGAGGGGCCCAAGGGACACAGTCTAGGGAAGGGGAAGGTTGTCTTACCTGGACCTCCGGCAGTGTGTTGTAGTCCTGGGTGCGGGCCTGTTGCCTGGTGACCACTGGATGTGCTTCCTCAGTGGTTGTGGTTTGTGGCTCAAATGCAGATGTGAGCTTTCCCAGGTCATTTCCCAGTATCACCTCTGCGGGTAATTGGGGCATCAACCCCACCTCCACAGTCCCTGACCCCGCACCCCAATGCAAATGAACCCTTGCTGTATTCAGCCGATATACGGCTCCCCCAGCAACCCTGACAGCCACAGTCTTATTGGTTTTAGCTTTGTCCGCGACCAAGTGGCTTTGGACCAAGGTTATGGTTGCTCCCGAATCTCTGAGTCCCTGCAAAGGTTTCCCCTCCAGGTATACTGTTTGCCTGTGGTGCTGCCGATTATCCGCCTGTGCTTGTAGTGGGTTGGCTTCGTGGAGTACTTCCCACTGTTCTATAGTGGTGACTGGAACTGCAGAGCCATAAGCGGGGTGTGTCTCCTCCTGATAGTGGTGTGCTGCTGCTCTCGGTGGTGGTGGTGGTCCTGGTCGAATCCAGGTGGATCGGTCTCTAAGCTCCGGGCATTCCCGCTTGTAGTGTCCCCACCTCTGGCACTGGTGGCATTGCACAGAGGAGGGTGGGCGAAACCTCGGTTGATTCGCTGTAGGAGCTGGTGGGGGTAGCGGTCTCAGTGGTGTGTTGGTGCTAGCTGAAAATTGGTTTCCCCCTAGAGGTCGCACAGCTGGTTTAACACCCACGAGCTTGTGCTGCCTGCGGGCATCCATATAGTCATCAGCCTTTTTAGCTGCTTCTGTGATAGACGTGGGGTTACGGTCTCTCACCCATTCCTGCAGGTCTGCGGGTATCCCATCATAGAACTGTTCTAGTAGCAGCATTTGTAATAGGTCTTCCATGGACCGTGCCTGGTTTGCTTGTACCCATCCGAGGGCTGCCCTTTGTAAACGGCAAGCCCATTCTGCATGCGAGTCTTTTTCAGCTTTTTCCAATTCCCTGAACCGTCTCCGGTATGCCTCTGGTGTCATAGCATATCGGGCCAGGATAACCTCTTTGACACGGCTGTAATTCCTAATTTCCATATCTGGTATCGTACGGTAGGCTTCAGCTGCCCTCCCAGTTAACCGTCCTGCTAAGATGGGTACCCAATCTTCCATATGTATTTTATGTAACGTGCATAGTCTTTCAAAGTCTTGGAGGAATGCATCTATATCTTCCTCCGCTTCTACATACATTTTAAATGCCTGGTATGGAATTTTTGGCTTACCCTCTTGCACCATAGACACTGCTGGGCTTGGTGTTTGTGGTCTCCTTTGCCGCGTTATAAATGCTTGAACCTCTGTCATTGTCTTGGAGATAATGTCCACTGGTGGGTTCTCCCCATAAAATGACAATCTGAATACGAGCTGCCTTTGGAACTCTGCTTGCTCTGTTCCGTTTGTCTCGTCCCTCTGTGCAGTGACCGAATCATCCTCTGCTCGGATTTCTGCCATTATTTCAGAGATAAGTGTTGCCTTTGTTTTGTTGCTGGCTGAAATACCTCTTGCTTCCAGAAGATCTTTAAGTGTGGATCGTTTTAAAGTGGAGTAATCAATCTCCATTAATCCTTGTTCCTCTGTGAGTCTGGATCCCAGCGCTGCCAACCAATGTAGCGGAGAGCTGATATTCCACAGCCAATCTCCACCTAAGATCCCAGTGAGGCTCAGGAACAAGTATCATAAATCCTAGGGTAGTAATTCCAGCAGGCAAAATAGTCCAATAATATCCCAACAGCAATCCCAATGACTGGACGACACACAGCATCAGGAGCAGAACTAACTTTATTTGGACATGGCACACACTTTAAACCCCCCAACAGCCTTATTTACATACAATGGGGCACATAGATGACCATGGTACAAGGAAGGGTGGGGACAGACAATAGCAAGGGCTGATGGGAGATGGAGGAGGGACAGAGCAGCTAGATTACTGGTCTCCCAGTGTCCCTGAGACCACACCCTGCTGGGAAAAGAATGGGACAGGAAAAATAAAGGGGGAAGGGAGGAGGCACAGAAAAGCAATGCATCCAACACAGTAAACATTACAGTTTACAATACATAGCCATACAATCAACCGAATGTCGTCCTACATGATCCAAACAGGCCAGGCTAAATACAATCCGCTACAACAATAAACACCTCAATAACCAAGGAGTCAGCCTTCTATCCAAATAATTCAAAGACATAGTGCTCAAAAGAGACCCCCTGGCCCAGACCCCACACAAGACAAAAGCCTATGGAAAAGTCACCAACAACAAATAGACCTGAAACCTCATACCCTCCTCAACAAACTGGAAATTGCGACCTTTACTCAAAATATGGCCATCAGAGGCACAAACCATGGAGGAATCCACCTGTCTCACATAGAGTAATGCAGAGCAGAGACATTGAGGAGATAAAGACCCTGCTCAGCACTCTGTGCAG
This sequence comes from Bufo gargarizans, assembly GCF_014858855.1. NCBI lineage: Eukaryota > Metazoa > Chordata > Amphibia > Anura > Bufonidae > Bufo > Bufo gargarizans. The sequence continues at coordinate 301,677,571 of NC_058081.1, forward strand.
AACACTGACTGGACCAAACTGCTAGAATATGGCCACCAGTCAATATTCCAGCTTGTCCTACACAGGACCGCTCATTACAAGGTATACGGACAAACAATGACATCTCTTATTGTCAGCAGCTGGAACATTCAGGGCCTGAACGCTTCAGCCTTCGGATGTAAGACACACGATCCAGACTTTACCCAAAGACTAAAAAACATTGACATATAGATCCTCCTAGAAACATGGACTAAAACAGAGAATAAATCCTTAGTGCCCACCGGATACAGGGAGCTCTCTGTCCCTCCTATGAAAAAAAAAAAGCTCAGGAGGAATATTAGTCTGATATAAAGAGGAGCTCCATGAGCAGATCAGACCAGTGAAGAGAGAAGACAGCCACATCTGGGTAAGGATAGCCCACTTCATCCTCACCTCTCCGGCTGACGTCTACCTCTGTGCAGCATACATAGCTCCACCAGAGTCTGCATACTTACAATCCCGACAGCTTTGAGATCCTACAGAGGGAAGCCGCCCATTTTAAGGCCCTGGGCAATGTTGTCATCTTTGGAGACCTCAATGCAAGAACAGTGAGGGAGAGAGGCTACCTGACAACTGACGGATATGTCTATATATTCGGAGCAGACACTAACTGTGACAGCTCAGTGCACACCGAGAGGAACAGCTATGACAGCACAGTAAACAAAAGTGGCAGAACATTGCTGAACCTATGTCAAAGCCTTGGACTTCATATTCTCAATGGCCGCACCAATGGAGACTCTCTTGGTAGATATACCCTAAACTCCCATGTAGTCAACAGTGTGGTAGAATATGCAATCACAGATGTGGACCCCAAAAATGTTGGTGGCTTCATAGTCACCCCACAGACACACCTGTCAGACCACAACCAACTGCTCCTATACATAAAATCCACAAGTAAACTAGCGGCACAAACATCTCAGCAGACCGGCCTCTTTAACCTACCTCCATCTTTTGAATGGTCCAAGATGTCAGCCCCAAAGTATATGGAGACCATAAACAGCGCAGAGATCCAGGAGATGCTCCATAACTTCCATAGGAAAGTGTATGAGCTGAATCTAGAAGGAGTAAATCTCGCGGTAAGGGACTTTAATAATATACTTTGCACCATGGCGGAAATGTCTGACCTCAAAAGATGCAACTAAAGGCCAAAAAAGCAACAACCCAACGGTTGGTTCGACCGGGAGTGTAAAGATATAAGGAAGGCGCTAAGAATGGCCTCAAATAGGAAACACCAAGATCCGAACAACCCCAGTCTGAGGGAAGCCTACAACAACATACAAAGGCAATACAAAAATACCCTCAGAAAGAAAAAGCAAGGCAACTTCTCAACCAAGCTCCTCCAACTCCAAGATGCTCTCCAGGACAACTGCTTCTGGGAACTATGGAAGCAGATGGACAAAACCAGCAAGAACACCAACCTCCACATCCAAAATGGCAACATCTGACTCCAGTACTTCAAGGATATTTACAAAGCCAATCTCGAGGGAGGACCAAAGCCCAGAACAAAAAGAAATCACAAAAAAGCTGAAGTATATAGAGGCAAAAAAATCTAAGATTTCCAAAACCATCTAGACTGATCATGCTGCAGGAGATAACAGAGAGGATCTCAATGATAAAGAGTAAAAAAGCCAGCGGCCCAGATGGGATCCTTCCAGAAATGATCAAATACAGCCCGCCAGGTATCCAGGCCGCATTAGTAAAACTCTACAATGTTGTGCTGAGTGCCGGCTATTTCCCCCAGAGCTGGAACCATAATCACCCCAATACACAACGGCGGAGACAGGTACGACCTAGCCAGCTATAGAGGGATATGCGTCAGCAGCAACCTGGGAAAACTCCTCAGCAGTATCCTGAATAAGAGGATCCTCAGCTTCCTCACCCAGCACAACATCCTCAGCAGAAGCCAAGCAGGCTTCATACCAAACCACCGCACCACATCTACACCCTGCAGAACCTCATCAAGAGCCATGTCCACAATACAAAGCATGGAAAGATCTATGCCTGCTTTGTGGACTTTAAGAAGGCCTTTGACTCAGTGTGGCATCCGGATCTATTCCTGAAATGTCTTGAAAGCGGAATAGGAGGAAAAACATATGATGTCATCAGAAGTTCCTACACTGAGAACAGATGCAGGATGAAGGTAAATGG